>NC_141291.1:14355000-14465000 GCF_037954325.1 Fistularia commersonii | reverse complement strand
ACCAGCAGACTGGAGGTCGCCATAACAAATAGCGGCTGTCCATTTTTTACGCGCACACACGCACAGGAACAAGATCACGTATAGGAAATATTATTAGCTCAATTAATCTACGCAGATCGAAAATGTAGTTTCACTCATTAAAATTGGGGGAATCTGAAATGACTCAAATGTCTCTTTAATAGGCAAATAAATATTTAATAATATCATATATCTAATCCAAAACAAAAGTGCATCGACCGAGCGGCGCCACACGCAATAATCTATTTCGCTCGGTGAGTCTCGTCAGCACGCAGATATTTCTAGTGTGGAAAGCCAACGCGGACCGTGAACGCACCACGGTGAAATTCACCGTGTCATCGTCGGCGGGTTATTTTCTTTCAGATCGGAGTAAATTTTATTATTTTTCAGCGTTGTAATTTTCGATTATTGATATTCGGCTGTGGGGTGGGGGGATAACCGCGGAGCTGCAGGATCCCGGCCGGAGTAGCCCTCGCTTCCCTCCCCATCCTCCCCCTCCTCGGAGCTGCATTTCCCCTTCGAGAGGGGAAAAGCAGAGAAAAGCTCCTATTCACCTCTTCCCCCCCCTCTCGTCTTTCTTTTCCCCCCTCCACTAGCGAGGATAGCCGCACCACCGCCTGCTCCCGAGCTCCGATCGCTGCTCGTTTTACGTTTTTTCGTCGTGTTGGTTCCTCTCCTCGGTCGCAGTCAGCGGAGGAGCGGCGACCGAGTGCCCGAGTTGGGCGGCGCTTCGGCCGGCAGGCGAGCGGAGGAGAGCCCGGGAGGACGCCGCTGCTCGCCGGGCGGAGGAGGGGGGGCGCGGGGATAGTTCGCGGCTAATCCGACCGACCAAACACTCTTTAGGCTGTGGATTAAATATAATCTCAATTTATCCACACATCTAAACCCATTTTAAATGCTATCGGGTGTATTTTTGTGTTGTTTTTTTTGGAAAACGTCTTACAAACGCGTAATAAACACGCGGAACGGTTTATCGTTTTAGCAAAATTACTTTTTTCTTCTTTTTTTTTCTTAATCTAAAATAAAATATTACAATTCACGTCGAATTGTTATCTACTGTTTTTCAACCACGGAAATGCTTAAATTGTCTAAAACATTTGATTTGCCCCTTACTCACTTGTTTGTTGTGGAAACAAGGTTTAGGGAAGCGCATGGTGTCTTTGAGCTGGGAGGCATAGCTCCAGGGAAGTATAGTCCAAGATGTGTGTGTGTGTGTGTGTGTGTGTGTGAAGGGGGGGCACAGGGGACTGTCACTTAGAAGAATACAAGCTGTCTAAGAATGAAGAGGAATGAGGCTTAGTCCCGCTGCTTCCCTTCTCCACCATTATCCTACAGGAGAGAGACCTGTGTGGGGAACATGGGCATGGAGTGTGCAAACACACACACACACACACACACACACACACACACACACACACACACACACACACACACACACACACACACACACACACACACACACACACACACACACACACACACACAGGCCTCGGTTCTCTGGGAATCACCTCAGCTGTTCCCTCTCCTTGCACCCTTCCTCCTCCTCCACCTCCTCCTGCATCGGCCCTAAACACCTCTGTGTGCCGGATCTGGTTCCACTCGGCACCGGATCAGGGCCCCTGGCAGCTGACTGCAGGTTTCTGGCCAGGATTAAGCCTCCTAATGACAGCCACTCTGTGATGATTTACACTGCATTACTGTACACACCAACGGCTGCCTCTTCCTGCTAATGGTTTATTACACTGGAGCCTCTTTCATTTTTATTGCTTTTTACTCTCTCCCTTTGAGGCGGAGGTCTAATTAAATAATTTAAGTGAATTACAAAACATATGGCAAGACCTGTGCAGGAATCAGTCATGGTACTTAGTTAGCTTTATATATGGTTTTGCTTTTACTGGGAACTCCGCGCTGCACTATGTTTGCGTTTGAGTGAAAAATGTGAGGGAAAAGGTTTGAAAATGAATCAGGGAAATTCTGGCTTTATGATTGTCATATATTTGTTTTACAATCTTGTGTGTGGTTTCAGTGGCGGCTTGTGGTTTAATACAGACATTATTTTTTAAAAGGAACTCCTCTCTAGCGCCAGAATAAAAAAATAAATAAAAAAATCATTCACCCTAATAGCATTTTTTCATTCAAAAATAATTAAACCCTGTAATTACAAAAATCCCTTCTTGATTAACAGGTTATAAATTTCTTTCGTTTATTTGGCCAGAGGCATAGATGGTTTATTTAGATAGCCATTTCAAGCTGTCTTTTGAGAGAAAATCAAGAAGAAAACATTTAATCAAGCTTATCTTAAAATCCGCTTTTTCTCAGTTGCCATTTTGCCCTCCCAACTTTTTTTTTTTGTCTTAGGCGTCTGAGGAGCCCATAGAAAATGCAAATCAGTTAAATTGCATAATGGTAAGTAAAACGCGAAAAGCAGAAAGTCAAACTTGGTGAGTGCACTCAGTCGTGGCATTGCTCTGTGACAGCAGCTCAGCTGGCCTCTGAAGCTGCAGATATCTGCCCTACATTTGTCTAATCATCCAGGGCTTAACCCTCCTGCTGGCCTGCTATCTACTCAGTGTGTGTGTGTGTGTGTGTGTGTGTGTATGTCGGGGGTGGGGGGGCTGATCTCCTGTATTACACCAGGGCTTAGTAATGTTTTGACTTTGCGATCAGGCACCTGGTCAGGCCGCACATAGGGGTCCTGCATCAGCTGGTACCCCCCCCCCCCCCCCCCCACACACACACACACACACCCATACACCCCGGGGAAGACTTCTGGGTTAGGGTGATCGATGATGGACATGGCAACTCTGCTGTGTGTGTGTGTGTTGTGAGGGGCATTGATGGTGGAGGCTTATAAAAGAGAATGTCCTGGGTGGCGGTTGTGTGACTGTGTGTATGTGGGGGGATGCTATTTAAACAGCCTGGATTTGACTGACAGAGCTGATAGTATGTGTGTGGTTGAAGGAGCTGGGGGTGTATTTGGGGGTGAGCAACCAAGTGCGCTGTAAAGAGTGGAGGCATGGGGGGGGGGCTATGTTGTTGAATTCAGGTTAGTGTATAGTGTAGTGTGTGTGTGTGTGTTTGTCAGTGAATGCAAACAGGGTACTGGGACTCCTAAATGGGGGGTATTTGGGACTGGGGTGGTGGTGGGATGGAGGAAAGTGAGCTTTTAATTACCAAGGCAGAAGCAGATGTACCCCCACCTTTTAACACACACGTACTGGTGTATCTTGGCAGCTGGAAGTCATCAGCTGTGGGGGTGTGTGCACGTGCACGTTTGTAAGAACGGGACCCTTGAAGCTCACTATTTAAATTTAAAGATTCAGCCACTTATTGGCACTCTTTCCATGCTTGTTTTGTGTCCTGCCACGTTCCTCGGCTCCAATGCAACCAATGGCTTCAAACGTTGCATCACTTCCACTCTTTTCTTCCCTATAACATTTTGTACTGTGTGTCCTATTTTTATCAATTTCGATATAAAGTATTTTTCTAATGAGGCCTCAATAGACAGGAAGTGGGAAACTACTGGTTGAGCCTTCCATGTGTTTTCAGGTCTAAAATGTCTATATTTGGTCCAACTGGAAAAATTAGTAGGTAACTGGTAACTTGTAAAAGTAGTTAATTTCAACAATAAATCTTGTTCAATGAGTAACTACGGTACTTATACACATTTCCGTAACAGATCAACATAGATATACATCTTACAATTTATTTAAACTTAATTTGCAAATACATTTTAAATTTAAATTTTGCTTTATTACTAAAAAGTTTTGTGGTATAAATAAATAAATAAAAATCAATGCCGCTCCTTCTCACACATTGATCATCCAATTACTAGTAAAACCGAAATCTTCACAGAAATGGACACTTATTAATTTATCCAGAGTGTTTCTTTAATTTTGTGATTTGTAATACAACAGATCCCTCCCCTCCAATTATTTTCCACTTGTACAAAACTGATCTAAACAAATGTGTGCACAGATGAAAACACGGTGCTCCGAGTATAAAATGAGTTCTCATCAAGAAAATGGTGCAAAACTTAAAGAAACACAATGTCCCTGCACATATAAAAATAAATTAATATTTTGCTTGTCCAGTCACTGTCAACCTTTTTTTTGTCTGGTCCGAAAGATTCACACATACAAACTGAGGCTTCATTGGCTTTCCTTCACACCAGCACAGCCAATCACAATCACTTATGTACACCAGTGGCCAATGAGAACAATCTATGTACACTTAACGAGGTAAAAATTGTGCCACCAAATATCCCATGGTAACCCCCTTTTACAAAGACCTACATCCGCCCACCCCCTACCCCTAATCAGCCAACTATCATGTAGCTTCTACATTTCAAACACATGACACAAAAGAGAAGTCAATAAAAGGGTTTACAGCAAGATTAGACTGTATGGAGCAAAAAAAGGACAAACCTTTACACAGTAGTACGAAATGATGTTAAATTGCAACACCAGAGGGCTTTTAAAATATATCATCTCACACCCTTTAAAAAAAACAAAACAAAGTCCAAATAAATAAAAAGCACAATACAAAGTTGGCTTTGATATTTGAGAATGCAGCAGAATAATTCCTGGTACTCATTAAAGACTAGGAACGTGCATCTTGACGTTACCTAGTGTCTTTGAATCTGTTGCCTTAGCAACGCAGCTTAATAACCAGTAGCACTGTGAAAATTGGGCTGAATGACAGGGACACAGGTAGAAAGAAAAAAAAAAAAAGGAATTAATCCTGCCTTCCCCGCTTGGCCTCAGGCACTTGGGTTTGGACCCTGATTGGCCAGTCCTGACTGCTGCGGGATTTTTAAGTGGCCATTGCTGTCGGCCCTTTAGGTCCTGATAAGCTGGTCCTGCTCGAGAGGTAGGTGCTGCAAGGGGCTCACTCAAGAAGATGAAACGCAATCAGTTCCACGCAGTCACAAACAATAGGGTTGTTTTTATTATAATTATTAATATTATTATTATTGTTAAAATGTCTGTGCTATGTGGATTTATGCAGCATGCCAAAACATTAAACTTTCTTCCTGCTTACAGGTCCCTGAGTGAGCCCCCTGTATCTGGCCCAGAGAGGAGTCAAAAGCAAGGCTTCTATGGTGACCACAACAGGCTTGGCTCGCTGACAATAATGGATCTACACAAACAGACTTAAAGAGACGCGGGGAGAGAGGCAACGTGGGAGAACGTGGAAGATTTCACAAGCCTCTAACACGGCAAGGGAGATGTCAAACATACGTCTGCTACTGTTAAGTCTTGCGGTAAGGAGATTTATTCTTCAGTATGCATCTATGTGTTTCTTTCTGTCTTTGTAAGTTTGGTGTGTGCGCTTGGCTTGCGTGCTGCATGCACGGCTCTGGTTAGCTGAGGCCCCTGAGAGAGTGAGCAGCTGAGAGACCAGACCGAGAGGGGAGTGCGTGCAGAGGATTGGGTTGGGTGGGGGTGGGGAGACACGGGGGAAAAAAAAAAACATTTCACAGTAAGAAACAAGAGAAAATCAGAAAAAAATACCCACAAGAAAGTAGAAGAAAGATGAAAATAAAGAAGTAAACTAGTGGAAGCAAAGTAGAGCGTTCTGCTAACCCATGAAAAAGCACCATGTGCTCTGGTGCTAATGAGTGACACTAACATACACTAAGTTGTTACAAGTGAAAATAAAAAGAAAAATATCATCTCAACAGTGACATAAGATAAAAAGACATCAAACTTGGATGGAAATAGTACAACTCTACACAAATGTGTAAAGAAGAGGGTAATCTGGAAATTCAAAAATAAACCTGGCAAGGCTGACTAATGTGAGTTAGTGGCTGCAAAGGACAAGAAGTCAGTCATTTTTGTCTATTGCTAACTTTTGCTAACAATCATCTGAAATTTTTATTACCCCTGGAGCAGATTTACTGCTACCAGACTGACTAACAGTTGCCCCAAACTCTGCATAAATATATAGGGGGGGTGGGGGGGGGCACTAACAGCAACTGCTGTCATGTCTTCTCTTGCCCCGCAATGCCCACAGCCTTCTCAGCCAGCCGTGGCTTCTGTGCGCCTGAGGTGAGTGTGTCACTGTGTGCGTGCTGTAGTGCCAGGAAGGGGTTGGTGGTGATGGCGCCTTGGCTCTGGCTCTGAGCGCTGGGCGGCAGGTTATTGATGGACATATGAGCGGAGGAGAGTGTGGTGGAGGGAATCTGGGCAGTGGAGGACAGGGACTGCAGCTGCTGGAGGTCCTGATGTTGCTGCATCAGTTGGTAGAGTAACACCTGCTGCTCCTAGGAGGTGGGAAGAAGACGGGCAATGTGGAACAAAAAAGGGAGGAAAAATAAGGATAATGAAAAATAAGAAAAGAAGGGAATGTGTCAGTGGGGAGGGGAAAGAAAAAGAGGGGGAAGGTAAAGGACGGGAGGAAGTCAACGAAAGAGCTCCTTGAAAGAGCACCAAATGAGTGACAGGGAGAGGAGTAAAGAAGAAGAAAATAAGCTTGGTGATTGTCCAGAGGTTAACGGAGCAAACTTTTTTTGTGTGCATTTAACTGTGTGTGATATTGTTGATGTAGAGGGGCTGGCTGTGTGTGTGTGTGTGTGTGTGTGTGTGTGTGTGTTTGTGTGTGTGTGTGTGTGTGTGTGTGTGTGTGTGTCATACCGCTGAAGGCTGGGAGGACAGCAGCTGCTGAAGTTGATGCTGCTGCAACAGGAGCCTCTGTTGGTCCGACAGCAGGCCGAGCCGTGCAGCACTGACAAAGAAGGGGGGAAAAAAAAAAAACGGTAAACTCAGTCAGACTAAATAAACATCCAGCCAGAGCATCCAGAGAAATTTGCTGACTGCAGAACAAAAAGGACCAATTTTGGATTGCTAGATGATCAAGGGCTACAGGCTATTATGAGACAAAACATAGATCAAAAACTAAAAAATATATATATTTAAAAAAAAAATCTGGTCTGAGCTTTTGTGCCAGGAAACAGAGAAAAAATGATACAAATCTATAAATCCGCACAAACTTCTCCCATCACACTTGAAACTGCTTGAATGCTGAACACACTCCTCTCACCTGCTCTTATTAGTTCCTGAGCTGCTACAATCCAAGACGCAAGTGAAAAGGGAAACAAAAGACAAAAGAACTCGATCAAATCCACACATGAGAAGACGTGATGGTGCTACCAGACAATACTGTCAGAACACTTTCTGTGGAATCTGGATGTAACACAGCTTTTACGATTAAGAAGAACAAGCTGAGCAAAGGGGTTTGAACCTGCTATTATCTTAAAAACAACAGGTTTGGAATGAAGACAAAGTGAGTAGAGCGCTGGGAAAAGTGCTCTACCTGTTATTGACAGGCAATGTGACGGCCGTGGCTGCTGAGGTCGTGTGCGGGCTGGCGGTTCCCGTCGGTGCCTGGATCACCCCGTTCAAAGTGCTGACAATCCCCCCCATGCCCAGTGTGCTCCCCGCTCCAAAAGCCCCCATCAGGCCCACCACACCGCCCAGTGTAGCAGGGGCTGTCCCCACTGTGGCGACCCCGTTCAGCTGCGGCTGGGGAGGGCTCTGGGAAACTGAGGGAGGCGTTGAAAGAGAGGAGGTGGAACCACTACTGCTGTGGCCCCCACAGGAAGCACTGTCCTAAAAGAGAGGACATACCATTTACAATTCATTTCCAGTTTGATTCGTGAACGGCAGGTTTCATCACACATCGTACATTTCTACTTTGAAAAGTTTACCTGCTGGTATCACCTTCTAACTGAGTTAATCATGTTTTTTTTTTTTTTCTTACTTGAGCTGCCACAGGCAAAGACGAGTCAGTGGCTCCCAACTGGGCTCCCTTCACATCTACAACATATATTAGGGATATTTTACTTGATAATGTTTTAACATTACTTTGCAGTTTTGCAATTGGAAATGTATTGCTATTTTTAAGTTTTCTGAAGGAAAAACAAAACAAATCAAAACCACACAAATATCTGTCAAAGGCTCTTAATGAAAGTGGTGAACCTGCCACGTGTCGACCGTTCAACAGAAAATTATCAAAGCTGTGCCTTCAAAAAACTAGAAACAGACACTACTGTGAATTTGTGTGTGAGCGTGTGTATTTTATGTTGTAAACAACCGTGATGATTATTTGGTTGTCACGTCTTAGCAAATTCAATTTCTGTCCATCATCTGATCAGTATAAATCTTGCGTAAAATCTATGTGTGTGGGGGAGGGTGCACAAATTAGAAATACTTTTTTTTAATGTCTATTCCATGTATTATGAATTAACGGTAGCTTATAGAAAGTAAACATGTTTATTACCATTCTGCTTTCCTGCACAAGGTTACTTTAACCAGTGCCGTGTATTCTTATTTATAGATCATATTACCAGTGTCAACTGAAATTTCAATTTAATTCACTAAATATCATTCATCACTAACCTGTGTGTGTGCGTGCGTGTGTGTGTGTGTGTGAGTGTGTGTGTGTGTGTGTGTGTGTGTGTGTGTGTGTGTGTGTGTGTGTGTGTTTGTGTGAATGCATGTATTTACCGGAGGAAGCAGTAGTGGGGGTGAAAGGCACTGATAGCTGAGCGCTGAGAAGCTGTAGTCTCTCTTTCTTCATGGTCAAAGTCTTGATTTGCTCCTCCAGCCTCCTGTTCTCCTCCTGCAGCTGATGCAGGGACTTCAACATGCCCACCACTGATCAGTAGAGAGATGCAAGGTCAGATTTGACTCAATAATTATGAGATGTGACTGTAGCGCAGTCTTGGCAATTTATGCTCCTAAGAGCATTGGTCTAAGTTTTCAATTTAGCCCTGGACTGGTCTTGTCTTGTCTGGCCTGACTGGCACCACCAGAAATAAAATAATGTATCCCTGCTCAGTCTCCACATGTCTACACTAAATGCACAGTGACTGAGTTGACAGATATACTCCACAGGCGGGTCAGAGGTCATGATCAACTACAGAACAGTGACCCTGGAGCTTGTGCAGACTCAGTGAGAAGGATTTACCAGCAGTGGAACTTAAACCTGACTTGCCTGGCTGAACCTTTGGCAACAACTTGGCCACCACTCGATGTTTATACTATTTTGATTGATGAAAGGATATTCGGCACATAACTAAGATAAAGTGACAGGAAAGGTGGGAATGAAGCGCAAGGCAGGGGAGGGGCACAGACAATTAGAACCAAAACAGATCTAATGCTGGGAAGAGAGAAATCATGCAAATGGGAAAATGTGGGAAAGAATGAGCGGGTCAAAATCGGTATGTGCCTGAAATAGAACAACAGAAGCACTAAAACAAGTGTCTTGACAAAACCAGTAATACTTTCTTGAACAGATCTGAAAGGCAAGCAGGCCAAAGTGGTTAAATTTGTGTTTTAATTAGTCTATTTCCATTAAGGTCTTTCTATGAGAGATTCACTGACATTAAGACCTACAATAATTCACTTTAAATCTTTGACATTCAGAGTGAATGTCAGATGTAATTTGCCAATGATGACACCTAATCCTTTGTCATCTGTCATGTGTATTATTTTGAGTGTGTCCACTCACCGTCTCCCTGCGCTCCCTGTTGCAGCAGAAAGCTCTGCCCTTCATTCCACTGTCTCTCCAGGAGCTGCTCTATGCTGGTGGCCACCGGGGGCAGCGTCTCGCCACTGCCTCCCCCCGCCCCTAGCAACCCCAGGCCTGGCCCTGACAACGACCCTGAGGAGTCATAGCGGATCTGCAGGCCACCGATTGGAGAGCTGAATAGTGGGAGAGCGAGTGAGAGCATAGATAGAAAAGGAGAGATAGAGAGGTCAATAGGGAGATTAACGACCCAACATAAACGTCAGACAAACATAGACACTGCTGGCTATAAAACTACATCAATTTGTTGTTACAGTGGCCTCTAATGAAAAGGGCCAGGCTTTCTGTCGGTGTGTGTGAGTGAGAGAGAGAAAGAGAGGGAGGAAGAAAGAGGACACGCAAGTGAGACAGAAAGAGGGAAGTAGACTGCCTTGATGTGATAAATCGTGGTGTGTGTGTGTGTGTGTGTGTGTGTGTGTGTGTGTGTGTGTGTGTGTGTGTGTGTGTGTGTGTGTGTGTATGTGTGTGTGCATGCCGAGACAACCTGTTGAGAGTATATGTGGAAGAGAGTGAAGGCCCGAAGAAGATGCTTGAAGCAACATGGGATGGAGCAATACAATGTGATTCTATAGCAATACAAACTGAAAATGAGTCTTCTATTTTTATCATTAATGCTATGCTTATATCGAATGAAAACATTTCTTAAACAGACATGATCAAAACTTTGTTCAAAATAATGAAATAAAAATAACAGCTTTTTATAAAAGTACTTTAAATTGCTGATTTTCATATGTCTGATTTATTTTAAATAAGTATATCTATATCTATATATCTCTATATCTATAGAGATATATAGAGATTTAGATTTATTTAGATTCATGATAGAATTTATTATAAATTTTTATATGTATGTATATATATATATATATATATATATATATGTGTGTGTGTGTGTGTGTGTGTGTGTGTGTGTGTGTATATAAAGGATTTATAATCAATGGGTGACTTTTAAGTGGAGACTGAAAAGAGTGCCCGGAACATGTTAAATATGTGTAGCGTTTGTAGAAAAATGGCTACAACTGATGAAAATGTAACCAACCTCATCAAGTGAAATTATCCATCGCACAAAGTGGTAGAAATGACCAAAAATATATTTTTATGATCAATATTCCTGTCTTGAGAGATCCATGAAAACATTCCCAAAAGGAGAAGATGCTGAATATCATCAGACTGTCCTTCCATGTGTGATTAAAACACGGGGGTGAAAAAAATATCCAGCCGCCGCTGAAGGATGGTTACCACCTTCAAAAACACAGGTTATCGTTGGCTGACAGAGCGAGAATTGCCTGCAGGGTATGAAGGAAAGGAAGAGTTGTGCGCATGTGTGCATTTGTGTGTATTTGTGTGCGTGTGCGTGTGGTGAGAGAGAGAGAGAGAGAGAGAGAGAGAGAGAGAGAGAGAGAGGCAGGGAGGGAGAAAAAGGAGACGAGGGGCCAGCAGAGGGAAAAGCAGAGCAGGGGGATGGGTGGGTGGGGGGTGGGGGTCAGTGAGGAATGTAAATGGGGATGGAGGGAGGGGGAGCATCTGTGTCTTTGAGTGTGTGCTCACCGCGGGGTGGTCTTGGGAGAAGCTCTTATGGAGAAGCCCTGTGCACCCACGCTGCCGCTGCCGTCTCCCACCTCCTGGTCTACACACACACACACACACACACACACACACACACACACACACACACACACACACACACACACACACACACACACACACACACACACACCACACACACACACACACACACACACACACACACACACACACACACACACACAGACAGACAGACAGACAGACAGACAGACAGACAGACAGACAGACAGACAGACAGACAGACATCTGATTATCTCAGTGTATGTGCGAATAAAGTCAATGTAAAAACAGCTTTGTATATACTTTTTGAACCATTATTCCCTTAAAAATATGGTCCAAAAACCTGAACAAAAGAGAAAAGGGTAAATCTCTTCTTAATCCTTCTTCCCTGCAACTGCCCATCACAACACACATTTGGCAGGACTGACGATGTGGCAAATCAGCGCTTGATTCTAGCATGATCTTACAATTTCACAAATCCCTCTACCATCCAAAGGTTACATGATTAGGAGTGCCATGGAGGAGGACAGGATTGAAACTGTAAAAGCTGAACAGGAGGAGCCACAGTAGTAGAACTTCTAAACAAAAGAAGAGATAATCAAATGTGATGGAGTATTGTCATTTTAAATTAGTTCCTTCAAAGAGCATTACTGGGCAGCCTGTGCTCATTGTTACTGTGATTTTAAATGTAATTCACTGTGATGGAACATTCTGGACACCAACATCTGGTTACAAGAGCTGCTAACAGTAATACTGCATTACCTTCAACACAGGGGCAAGGCAGTCAGGGAGAGTTGAGGAGAGAGGAGAAATTAACCAGGGCTGCATCTTTATTAAAAAAAATATCCATGTGTCATCACCATATTAGATCTCTTGAAAGGTTTCAAAAAGGGCATATAAAAGGCTGGTGACTTTCAAAGGTTTAAACCTTTTCATTTAAATGGCTCCATCCTATGTGTAAGATATGTCGATGAGGTCTGCATTTTCCCTATCTGGAATCCTGACCCATTATGGTCATGATGCAGAGCAACCGGTCACCTTAATGCCTTTAACATTTTGCTGAGACTATAGTGGTTCACACTTCCAGATTTTTGAATAACATGTCTCCTTCCAGACAACAGACCAAACTTAAAGCAGTCAGCTAAAAGTGGCTCATCATCACTGGTAAAGCAAAGATTCAATTTGTTTGGGTTGTGAAAACACTAAGGGGGGCTGGTGAAAAAAAAAGAAAAAAAGATATCATAACTTTACTTTGCAACAACTGTATTGTGGCATTGTCTTGAAACTTAAAAAACAAGTGCAAATTGTATTCTGGGACCTGTGGTTTCAGTGGGGAACAATGGCTGAGTGACAGTTGAAAACCAAAACAAAGAGGAAAATGTATATTTTCAATTTATGAAGGCATAGTGAGGACATACTACAGTCCTTGTGGAACCTCAAGCCACCAACCACTTAACTCTTCCTTTATATCTTTTACATGCAAGCTTTCATTCAAACTGCTTGTGTGTTTCTCTCTCCTTCACTGCTGCCTCTCTCTCTTTCTCTCTCTCTCCTCTTCCTTCCTTTGGGCCCCTGGCCAGACGCTTCTTTTCATTTTCCTCAGTGAGAGTAATGAATCACACATGCACACTTTTGCATTGAAGCACTCGCCCGAACTCCCCTCTACTTAAGACAGTCAATCCAAGCTTTTACCCCACCAGGTCACCGCTCTGCTCGCTTGCCCAGCTTCTTTTTCAAGTTCTTGCTCCTTCGTAACATTCTCTGTCCTGTACCTCCTCCAAACACTCAAAAGCAAAGAGGAGCAGCTGCCAAAGTAAACAAGCAAGGCTACATGCATACAAACACACCTTGCACTTTTATACTCAAATGACCCTCATCAGATGATTAACAACTTCTGTCTTGTTCAGAAGAAAACACTAGGTGATTGTAACAGCCCTTGTTTACAGGGGTTGCATAATGACCTTCATATGGAACACAATTTCTAAATTACAGAACTGGTTTAATTAATCATCATTCAAGAATGTTCTTGCTCCACAAATTCCAATTACATTAAAACAGTGGGAAATGGCAGCTATTCATTTACAATATATTTGGCCAGAAAAAAACACAAAAATTCATTGCATTAATTCTACAAAAAACAAAATTAGTAAATACTCATATGAGATGTTGTAGCCCTTTACGGGCCCTGTAGCCCTGTAGATTCAAATGGTACAACAAAGAAAACCAAAACATAGAGAACACTGGAGACATTTATTAAAGAAAAATGACATAGGCAATATGTTGCATACATGCGCAACCCCCCCATCACACACGTGCACGTGCGCGCGCGCGCGCGCGCACACACACACACACACACACACACACACACACACACACACACACACACACACACACACACACACACACACACACACACACACACACACACACACACCCTCTGTGGCCCTGTCATTCAGGCTGATTAGTGAGTTGACCTGAGGGTCAGAATGGATCTGGCTCTGATGACTGCTGGCCGGCAGCAGGAACTACCTATCGTCTTCCTCCTCCTCCTCAGTGTCAACCCTCCCCTGCTCTCTGTTGTTTTCCCTTGGCTCACTCTTCCATGTTCAGCCAGATGTCTTGTATCAGGAAGTAACTACTCTGATTAAGAAAGACACCCCTTTCTCCCTCATCAGCTCATCTGCACTGAACAGACAACAAGCCAACATGTTTTTTCCCCATCCATGACTTTGTCTGGTATGGGCCTCCTTCCTCACTCATTCACAAACTACAGTTTGGGATTTGTAGGTTTGAATGCAAGCAAGTGTATGTACAACCATGTGCATAGTGTGTGTTCATTTGATTATGTGTATTCTTGTATGAATGAATGGAGTAATCAAGGCATGACAGTGGTGATGGGTGGGAGGAGTTTGAAAATATCACAAGTGCTGACCCTTGACCATTCTGTGGGACTATGGAGAGGTGACCCATTATGATCTCTCTCTCTCTCATTCTCTCTCTCTCTCTCACACACACACACACACACACACACACACACACACACACACACACACAAACACACACAAACACACACAAACACACACACACACACACACACACACACACACACACACACACACCATACCTGCTGGCAAGGCCTCTGACTGGGCAATGAGTGCTGCTGCCATGGCCGAGTTGGGATTGAGCCTGTTACCAAACATGTGGGAGGGGGCTAGGTTGAAGACTGACCCTGGCAGACCACTCATCTGTGGAGGCATAGACAAAAGGAATCAGATTCACATTGGGTTTTCACTCAGTTCTATACATTCATGTCACGCGAGGTTTCACATAACCCACTGCCTCACATTTTTGTGATTTATTTTAAAGAAAAACAAATAAGACCCTCCAGTACATTATAGTTATTTTGATGATTACTTCAACTTTCAAAAGCATTTTTTTAAACTAACTTTATCTTTGGTTTAGCTCTTGGAGAGCTCTTTGTCCTATTCAGACAAATGTGACAAAAATGTTTAAAAAGAACCACATTAATAAGAAAAATATTTTTGCTCTACACTTGAGGGAAACACACTAGACTTGATGATTTTCATTAATTTTCTTTTCATTAAGTTGTTTTTTTTTGGTTGTACATATTGTTTTCAGATTGAAACAAAAAGTGCACACACTGTTTTTTTAAAATAAGGCAGTCACAGACAAACACATACACGTTTTGTGTCATACACTGTTGAAGTACATAGTCTGAAAATTTTTGAGTCAGTGTTATAGCCAGGTCTTCTGTATGTAATAATTCAGCTTTACAACGAAATAAATAAAAAAGATTACATAGTACGGTACCCTGTGCTTAAAATATACTGCAACACCCTTCCGTCATCATGTAGGATATATTTCTAAACCCAAGTTCATTACTGTGTAACGCACGCTGCACCCCAACACTGCCCCGACAAGGTGACACAGTGTTTCTGATACATTGAGTTTAATCCAATTAAAGCATTTCTCAAATAAGGGCTGCAGAGCTAAGGATAGCAAAGACAGAACAAGAGGAGACTCATGAAGAGAAGGAACAAAATGGCTGACAGGTTTGGTTACTTTAAGACTACAAGGCAAGTGATCCTGCAGAAACTGATCAACGTCACTGGAAGTTCCCTTTAAAAATTTGTTTGGGGGTACCAGAGCCTCTTCTATTTCTCAGCTAGACGAAGTTCCTCGACTGATGTATATTTTATTTCATTTCATTTCATTTATATATGGCTTTCAAACAAAAAGTAACCACTCTGTGTTGAACCAGGCATTTATTTATATCTGATTTAAATGGTCTCAGTCTCTACACTGTATATGAGTGCAGTCAACCAGAAGAAAAATCTTTGAATATAAATGAACCAAAGATGAACAATTGAAAAGTAATTAAACAAACTAAGAAATAAAGCGTTAGTAAAGACAAATTACTTAACCTATGTGTGTTTTGTTGCCTCTAGTCATGCCTATTAATTCAACTGCATGTAGGCTGCAGTCTGGAGAAAAATGTCATTATCTCCTATTATAAATTCATGGGGCCGCGTGTCTAATATAACAAAGTCCAGAAAAAAAATGGAATTTCCCATCCAAGTTGAATGTTGAATCAAAGAGGGGACCTGTAACCTCTGTCCATTTCCCCCTCACTGAAATTGCTTCAGATTTTTTTTTTTACCTCAACCGCCCTTCCTCCTCCTCTTCGCCACTCACTGCCATATTCCCGCCCCATTCCCATCAACATTCATTTTTCATTTACATTCATTTTTCATTCAAAGTCTCTCACAATCCCTGTCTCTGTCCTGGGCTGATAGCCAATCACAGTCGGCCGAAGAGTCTACTAGGCGACTGAAAATAGCAAAGGTTCTCTGTCTCTCACTCACGCACAGCCACGCAAACATTGACACACATTGTTGGCATCCTCGTGCAGTTGTGTTATTACAAGTTGAAGGAAAAAAAATATTTTCCCCCAATAAAAAAATAACAAACATCATCACCACCACACGACTACATCCCAAAAGTTCTTTATGCATGCTACAAACAGGCGTGATATCCTATGCTTCCCTTGGCCTCCCATCCTATATAATGTGCTGCATAGAGTGGAACTTGCTGAGATGAAGGCCTGCAAATTCAAGGCATGAGCACAAGCATGCACAAACACACGGCGCGCGCACACACACACACACACACACACACACACACACACACACACACACACACACACACACACACACACACACACACACACACACACACACACACACACACACACACACACACACACACAACTTCCCCATTCCCCTCCCTCCCTTCATCTACCCCTCTGTCCCTACTGTGGTGCTTGTCAGATGTCATTACATCACAGGACAACAGAGGGAGAAAGAGAAATGGATGAATTGGGACAGAAAGAGGGAAGGTCGAGGGTGAGAGAAAGTGCGTATGTGTGAGAGACAGAGGGAGAAAGAGAGGTGGTAAGTGGACACAGGAGAAAAATGGAGTTGGGTGGACAGGGATGGACAAAGGTCTTTGGGGAGGTTTTGAAAGAAAGGGGACTGAGGTTAGTGATTAAAATGAGTTTTGTTCTGCTCTTTAGGATCCAGGGCAATGATTAGTGTGGGAGGTTCAGGTGATCGAGTTTAACTAACCACTTCTGAATATGAAAACACTAAAACTCTAGCAAAAGCAGTTATGTGCACATTAATGGGGAGCACAGAAGAAAACTTAAGGATTTAAACATGACATTTTATACATTTAATTTTGATTTGACTGAACTGACGCAAGACCTATTAAAAACTCAGATTTTCCAATAAAACCTTAGATTTTCCAAATAAATTGAATATGACTGTGGTTTCCTAAAATATCCTTAAAATGTTGTCCAGGGGCTGCCACATTGCAGTTGCAAATTCACTGTCACCACGAATGTGAATTTCAAAAACAGCTGATTCATAGTTGATCTCTTCTCATAACATTTTACCAATAAAGACGGCTTTTGAGTGCTTGGATTGAATTAGATGCTTCAATCAAATGTTCTGTGATGAAAATATTAAATTAATTTTTTGCACCATGAGTAACCAAGACCCACTGTCCCATCAGCCATATAATACATCACTGAGTAAATAATGCACGCGCGCACGCGCACACATGCACATGCACACACACATATATATTTCACACATAATTAACATGCGGTGGATTGATGTAGCACTGAGAGATTTCCTGCAGAAAGCAATTAATTGGTTTGTTGTGCTTTGTTTTTGCTGTTAATCTGCACTTCAACATAAAGATGCAAGAGATTTGGAGGGACTGTAGTATACAGAGCCAAATGAACAAAGTATTTGTGTGTGTGTATTAAAGAGAAAAAGGTGTATATGTATATACAAGATCTTTTACATGGACTTCTGGTGACAACTTACATGTGAGGCAGCGGTGCTGGTTAGTGGTGCAGTGGCAGTGAAAGGAGACGGGGGTGGCAAGGAAGATGTAGGTTGGTGCTGCTGCGACAACTCAGAGCTTCCTACGCTCACGTTTGCGGATCCGGTCACTGCGGACGAGCCATCGGCATTGGAGAAAACACCTGTGGACAACCAGCAGAGATATGTGATCACCTATTACAACGCAGGACACTTCATATCTGTCTGTGTAAACAATGAGCTGCCTTCTTTTTTGTAAATTAATATTTACATTGATTTTTGTGTCCATAAACATTGCAATTTCTATATTATAGGTATTAACTATATTTTAAATGAACCCAAACACAATGATCATGTCAGTCATCCTGTTCTTTTTTATTCTTCAGCACAGTGCATTTTATATGCGTGTGCACACGGTTTGTGTACACTATCCACATCACACACCTTCTCCACACCTTTGAAAAAATAAAATAAAACCATACAAAAGTTAAATTTTGATTTCTATTTTACCGCCACAAAAGCATTGTGATCATAAGGCGTTCATAAGGTGATCAATTACACACACACACACACACACACACACACACACACACACACACACACACACACACACACACACGAGCTCAAACGGGAGCGAAGATCACTGATACCAAAATCTATTTGATTTTAAATTTGAGAAATGAATTCACTTGAATGAATGAAATTAATGTTTCCTCAGGAAAAAAAATCCACGAACACACAAATGCTTTGTTACATTCAAAAGTTCTTTTATAAAAAGCATTTTCAGCATTTTTTTGAATTTCCCAAATTGTCAACAGAGGAGATTTTAAAAATGAATATAAAATAACGCTATTGGAGTGTCTCATATTTACAAGGATTTAAGAATATGTTTCTCAAACATTTGTCTTGAAGCAGATCTGAAACCACTCAAACAGTTTAAACAGCTGCTTATAACACATAAAATGTGTAGATGCTGCTTGATCCAAGAGAATACAAACTCAGACAAAAGTAACAAAATACAAATATTTAAATAAAAAGAAAACATGCAGATATTTGTATATGTATATTGATTAAAAAATGTGTTGATAAAACTTTTACATTTTTACTGAATCATAATGTACTACTAGATTTCTGTAACTTTTCCGTAATAATCCCCTGCAGGCAAATTTCAACAGCCACTCAAAAACATGGTTCATTCAACATCCACATTGAATCAACTCAATAATTTCCAACCTACAAAATTGTCCTTCAAAATTCAGTGACTTTGCCAAAATTTCTGGCTTTGTTTATAAAATGTTACACGCCTCAAAATTGCCATTTTCAAATTCCAAGACTTCAAGAACCGTATAAACCCATATTGCTCCACTTTCACACACCCATACGCACGCTCCATTCTCTTATCTCTACTCTCTCTTTCCATCTCTCCTCCTTCCTCTCTTCACACACCCCCGCGCTCACCCATTAACTAGGGATAAGCCCTGCCCCAGCCCCCCTTTGACCTCAGCAGAAGAGGGAGGGAGGGCCCCTCAGCCCCACAAAAGCCTGAATGGCTCAGGGCAGCACACATTCACTGGGGGAACAAGAGATCTTTGTGCCAGGATGGGAGGAGGGAGAAGAGGGGGAGTCACAGAGATCCAAACACTACATGAGCCTTCATACTATTTATAACACTGTAATATGCCCCAGAAAAATTGATACCCAAAGCAGGACTCTCTTCACTCAGAGGGCATACGCTCCAGCAAGCCGCTGGATAAGAGGGCAAACCAACAGTTTATTAGTTTAATTTACATCAAGAGTCTAAACATGGATGGATGGTACAAAAAAGAGCCAGACAAAGCAAAACAGCAGTAAACACTATAAACATCAATACCAAGCTCAAATTAACAATTTTTTCTGATCTCTTAGGAGGTGTTGAATGTTAAAAGCCTGTATAATTTTTTCTGTCACACTAATAATATACATTTCACACAAATCCTTATTGTGAAAACATGAGCTCTACATCAGGAGATTTCTGGACAGTAAGTTAAATGCAAAGTACAAGTTGAAAATGAGGAATGTATGTGTGTAAATATGTTTTAAATCATATTAAAATCAAGGCTTTGTCCCTTGTCTGTTGATGAGTTCCTAGACTGACTATGTCAACTGGCAATTGGCCAACTAATGTCGGAAACAATTGTATAATTCATGAAGATAGATAAATGGACATATAGGTTTTTGTGGAAAAGAGAAGTCTCACTAGGAAAATAAAACCCAAGGAACAAAGGCATGTTCACACACAGCTCTAACACACAAGCCTGAGCTTGTAAAACTAAGAAAGCATCTGTGTGATCAATAATGTTTTGCCCCTGAAGCACAGCTGCTGCATCAGCCAGCCTTCCCTCTTCCTTTTCCCTCTCTGTCCGACACACCTGTATGTTTCGAAATATCCATCCGATTGGCACAAGTTGCTTATCTTGGAACTATGAAATCTATGTTGTCTATTAATGTAGTAATGTAGTACACAATCTAAAAAACAAATATGTGGCTTTTTAATCCATTATTTAAGAGAGGAGTATGAGTTTTGAATCTGACAAAAACTGCCGCAAATGGTTCCGTCGTAGTTCATAAATGTAATTTACAACACAGGATAGGTCAGGCAAAATGTGAGACATTTGTTCCAGAAACAGATGAATATTAACATGGCAGCTTGAACAGCACAGAAGCATAGCAGGCAGTGGTTATAGTGCTTGGAAGAATTGATAGGAATTGTTGTAAATTCTACTTATAACATTTTAATTTAGTAGAGAATATGTTAAATTGAGAAATACATACTTTTGAATATCACATTCTAATGTGCATTAACTGCTTTTGTGCAGATTTAAAATTTTTGCCCCCAATTTTCTTTTGCTGTGTTAACAACATTCAGTAGATACAAAGTGCTTGGTATTCTTCAGCTTCAATAAATAGTTTCTCTTCTCAAGGTGATTTCATTAAAACTATATGAAGCGCAGTGCACAGCTCTCACTCTTGTTTAATGCACAGGAGAGAGGGAAAATCCAATGTGGGGAGAAAAAAATTTGAGTTTAAATATACAATTTCAGAGACCAGTCAATAAAATGTAAAGATGTTTTTTGATACAATATTGTATTTTATATTGGCAAAAGACAATGTGTTTTGTCCCCCCAAAAAACAACAAATGGGCATCATACTGCATAAAAAAATCAATTATATACTGCCTTTCCCTCATTATCACAACATTAAAATTACAAAAGTGGGCGGCCAAAAATGAAATAATTTCTGCCCTACTGATGAAAAACAGTTACATTTTCACTTTAAATGAGGACAATATTAAAACAAATATATTAATGGCAATAATCAGTTGTTTACTTTCTTAATCTCACATATGCTTTAATAAATGTATGGACATTGTCGCCCTCCCTCAACAAACAAACTGTTCTACTAGCTTGCCAGTCCCATCAGTGATCCCATGGCCATAAAACATTAACCTAACCAAAATCTAACCCCCTGCCTCTTCCCACCCACCAGCACATATCTATCAAGCTAACAATCTATCCATCAGCGCAGTGAAGTCAGCAGGCAGGGTGGGGGGGCGAGATAAACAGCAAGATCCTCCCCATTACTGCCCTGCATTAACCCCCAGCTAAATATTTACAGTAGGCTGAAGAACACATGATTGTCTCTGTCTCTGTCTCTCTCACACACACACACACACACACACACACACACACACACACACACACACACACACACACACACACACACACACACACACACACACATCTGCTCTTGTACCTTCATTCACCTCTTTTTAGTTAAAGAAGGCTTTTGGGAAAATCAGCAACAACCGAATAAGCCTCGAACAAAGAGTATCCAGAGAGCTGGCCCACCAACAAGTAAATATAAAACAACTTCTACACTTCTACTCCTAGCTCACACTGGTAACGTGATGGATAACAATGTTTAAGTTCTTTCCATTTTATAATTTGTGTTGGAATTTAGGTAACTCTATCATATGTAATATGGAAACTATGTCAAAACTAAAGGCAGATAAACTTTAGGTAGATGGATAAAGCTCATGGAAGCCAGACAAAAATAGGCATCACCAAAAAATATTATATTCTCATCATGCAACACATTCAACAAATGTTTTCATCGGGAACAATGGCATTCAGGCTCGGACTAATTATTTTCATTGATGTAACGCCCCTGAAATTCTCTCTGTCTTTTAAGTGAATTAAAAAATAATCTCAAAATACTAATAACAATTTTGGTTGCTTTGACATCAAATGCCTTGTTTTATCCAAAGAGCTGCTTCATAGGACAAAGAGAGAAGAGACAACAAATTCTGAAAGCTTCTATGTGTTCAAAATTATGCTGGGGAAAAAAGGCTCACTGAGCCATTCTTTCTAAAATGATGTAGTATGTCTGGCAACAAACAAATATTTTAAAAAAATATTAAGAGGATAAAAGTCAGTCAGCAAATACAGGGATGCACCCTAATAAAATACAAGAAATACTAAAGTTGGTAATTGTTAATCACCCAGACTGAGTGGCAATCATGAGAACAAAACCTTTGTGGGAAAATATAAACAAAAATATGTGACTAGTATGTCAAAGGATGAACCTTCTTGACCAGCTGTGGAGAGAGGCCTGAATCCATATTCATATCATGTCTCATTTGCATTGGATTTCAAAGAAGAAAAACCTCCCCATGTTTTTAAGATGAATATCCTCTTACTTGCAAGAAAAATTAACCATCAACAGGTGAGGCAACAGTTATGGAATGAGCAGAAAGCAGGTAAGGGAGAGCAGATGTAGGTAGAAACAAAAGGGCAGTAATTCTGGGGTAATGGGGGATGTGAGGGTGTGAGGGTTGTATTGAACCATTTCCACCAGCAGAGGGGAACTCCAAAGCATAAAGACAGTTGCCAAGCAACTGAACACCATGAGGGGAAAGAAACGGACCAATTCCACGTGTGTGAGCAAATAAAGCACAGACCCTCAATTTGACACACACACACACACACACACACACACACACACACACACACACGAGCACACACACACGCACACACACACACACACTCACTCACACACACACAGCCAATTACAAAGGTGCATAAAATCATTTTTGTTTCAGCCATTTGAGTAAGTTCTGGTATATTTTTGGTCAATGGTAAGAAAAAGCCATTTATTTTTGTTTCTTAATGTTTCTCTATGAATTAACGTAAATCTCCAGAAGCCAGGACCTTCATTTGAAAATGTGAAATATGCTGCAATAACGAGTGAATGATAACACATGTATACTTTCACTTATTACAAAGAAACTGTGGCTGAAACGAAGCAGGGCACAAATGTTGACCTTGGACTAAATCATTCCTATAATTACTATGTCAGAATAATACTTTTAGAGTTTCTAGGTACTAATCCCAGAGGGGAAAAGTAGGACTGGGTAACAAACTGACAGTTTTATGAAACACACCACCCTGCTTGGGTTCAACAATGGCTCATCATTCACAACCCATTCTAGATCCTTGAGGAGTAAATGTGGCCAACGTGAGTGAGCCATTAAGCATGCAGAACATTTTGCCAAGCCTAAATAATGTGTGTTGTTGTCGAACAAATGTGACATCACATGAGGAAGCACAACTTATTACACGAATAAAAAAAAAAAAAATTGTTGGATGAATATGTATTGCATAAATTCCGTGTGAGTTATTTATCTAATCATTAATCCACTGTATATAATACTTAATCTCCACATGGGGTACCAGTGGTGTTGGAGCCAATCCTAAGTGTTATGGTTTACCCTGTAGGTCTCTAGCCACACTACCATTTGTAACAATGGACATAATTGAAATAAATTTATTTTCAGAATAGATGTTCAAATTAGATCTACTGAGGTACCTCTCATGGGGTGCACTCTTATTTATGGTAGTGATGTAATAAGATGATAAAGTATTTCTTTTGATACTCTAAGCACACTTTGGCAATAGTCACTGTGTTCATTTGCACAATGGAGTGTAACAACTAAATTATTGATACAGGGCACATACTGGCATTAGCCCCAAAAAATTAAGTCATGTGGTTTTGCTCTGGAGACTACAGAGGAATGGTGCAGATGCCTGCTTTATTTATTTTAACATTACTGTAAGATGGGCTGTGACTTAAACTGGGACTCCCAAATGATGTTAAATGGAAAAAGACCAAAGTGTTGGAACAGTTGGAATGGACAACTTAAGTTGAACCACATTGTGGTTCAACTTTCTATAAGGTAATACTCAGGGGACTATGTAAAATTGCAGAGAAGCTTAATAAAAATGAAATAAAATTTTTAATAAATAAACTTTGAATAAACTTTTTAAGGTGAGCCTTTAATTTGATATTGAAATATGTTTCAGTAACCAGTTGAGTTAAGGAACTGGTTGGGAACATTTTTTTTAAGTTGCCCAGCCCACTTCATATAGAAGAGGGAGTGTGTGCATGGGGGCAGAGGGCAGCTGCAGGTTAAGGTTCCCTTGCCCAAGGCAGTTCAGCGGTACTACTTCACTCCCACAGTCCACATTTTTTCTTGCTCGTTCAACGGAAACAACTAGTGACCTTTCTGCCATGACCGCCTTTGCTTAGTATCAATGTATTTGCGCCAGTTTTACACTGGTAAGTTAGGAGATCATTTTGCAATTGCTACAGACCCATCAAGTCGATTGAGACAATATTTATTTCTGTGAGACCTCCAATATCTAACCCCAATACTACACCGGGCTGAATGTTTAATTCCGAAAAAGTTTCTGTTTATGTACATTATGTGTGTTTTTGGCTTACCTGGCCCAGTGGTTGTAGTGCCAGTGCAGCTTTGCAGACTTCCATTCCTGAGAAGCGAGGGAGACTTTTGAATCCCGCCGCTGACACCTATGACCCCTAGTCCCCTCTCTCCACCTCCCATTCCTAGTCCACTGCTGGAGACTAAGCCCTGCCGGCCAGAGAGGGTTGAGGATGACGAGGAGGAAGGGGAAGCAGCAGAGGAGGTGTTGCATGTTGAGGACGAAGGGAGAGTAAGGGAGGGGACCGTCTCTGACGGCTTCACATCCGTGGTGAAGCAAGGTCCAAAGCGGTTTCGCCAGTTTCCTTTCTTTTTCTTCTTCACTCCATCTTCCCCTCCTCCTGTAGCTGTTCCTACAATCCCAGAGCCTGAGCTGGAAGGCTGAGACCGTTTGTAGCCAGCAGATCCACCGAGGCATGTTGTCTCACTGGATGCAAGACTATGGGAATTCTCATAGAGCTTCCCACCCACTGTAACAGTAACAGAGGGGCAATGAATATTCAAGTAGAAAAAATATTTTGTCAATGAACATCTCCTACATCATTGTACTGTCTTTGCCAACTACATTGTAGAGGTATTTTAACCAGAAGGGCAAGTCTTTGAAAGGAAAATTCAGCTATTAAAATGTTCTTTCCTCTATAGTGCTTTTTATCTATCTGGTTTGTTTTGATGTTTGGTAAATATCTGAAATGTCTCTAAGAAAAATGAGCAGAAACTGAATACTATGAAACAACAGGCAGGAGGAAAATTGTGATTTAGCTGTGAACTGCAACTTGAGGGTAGACCCGCCACTGACATTTTATGAATAGTAAAATAAGGTATTATGGTATTATGAAAGATTATGATTTGATTAAAAATGGGCTGATGACATGTACAAAGTACCTCACTTATTAATTTGAGAAAAAAATTACAAAAAATGTGAATCCCTTTTTTAAAATGCAGGTGGAACACATGTGCGCAAAACTATCTGAATCAATGTAAACTTCATATGACTAAATATATCACCTGCAGAAGCTGTAGTGGCTGATACAAGAGAACCAAACAGGTTTGTTGTCCCCTCTGAAACTCCACCCTCTGAGCTTGGCTTCACGAGGCAGCTGCTGAAAGATGGTGGGGAGGAGAAGGTAGTCCCACCCCCAGGACGCAAGGACGTGTCTGAGAAACTTAGAAAATCTGAGGACGAAGGGGCAGAGGGCACCTTGCTGGCACTCGTCAGCAGGAGCCCTGGGAAAATTGGGCAAAGGAAAGACAAGACCGGAGGTGAGGATAAAATGAACATAGAGATAAGGAAGCAAAGGAGCATGGAACAGTGTCCAAAGACATCCATCACTATGAAAGAAGAAGAAAATGCAACATTTAATTAGTTTTATCACTATCCATCCGCTCTACAATCAGTCCTCCCTCATCCTACAGTGCTCCCCTTGTGAAACAGGAACTGTGTTGATACCACAAGTAAATACACTTGCCTTGCTTCAGCTCACACACACACACACACACACACACACACACACACACACACACACACACACACACACACACACACACACACACACACACACACACACACACACACACACACACACACACACACACACACACACACACACACACACACACACACACACACCTGATGATTGTTTCAAGGTTCTCACTGTCAAAAACACAGGACTTTAGTTTTAGCACCAGTTCCTTTGAGGTCCTGACCTCCCCATGTTTCTTTCTGTATGTTTGTGTGTTGTTCTTTTCCCAAACAGGGCCCCCGATTACAAGAGCCAGAGGCAGGTCAAGAGAAAACACTGTTATCAAGGCCACACACAGAAGTGGGGCCTGGACAAAATCCATTGACACAACGCACACACACAAACATACACATGTACACACAAACACACACATGCTCAAACATTAAAATCATGAATCACAGAGTTGTTTGGGTTTTAATAACATTTTAGTCATGCCAATTATGCTGTGTGTGCTGTTTTTTTGGTGGGTGGGCAGAAATATAACAGCAGATGATTTGTCACTGAGTGTCCATTTTTCTAGATGCAGGGTGAATTCCCAGTTGTGTTAAAATTAACATACAGAACCATTTAGCCATCAATTCACCTTGGTGGAAAGGCCCAGTGGAGGAAGAGGCAGATGTAGAAGAGGTCGCCATGGTGACCACAGCAGAGGGGAGGGGTTTCCCTGAGGACGTGAGAGCCTTGCGACCACCCCTCTGTCCCACCGCATGACTTCCACCACTGTTCTTCTTGTTCTTCACCTCAGATGCTGCCTTTCCAGCATCAACAGCTAAACTGTCCTTGGCACTGCTACCAGAGAGAGCGGATGAAACTTCTTGAAAGTTGGCATTGGTGAAACGGCCGCTGTTGTCATCCAATCTCTTTTGGGAAGATGTAGGCAGAGAGGTGACCCCTCCTCCTGGGTTGCTACTATTGTAAGTCTGGAGAAGTGAGATGAAGAGATACGGGTATTTAAAAAAAGGAAGGGCCGGAACCATGATGTGAAAGAAAAAAAGGAAGCACAGTCCCCCCATTGAGAGCAAAAAGAAGAGTGGACAACAGGATGTGTGACACAAAGGATAAAACAGTAAAGAAAGGTGACAACAAGTCAGCCAACCTTTTAATCCTTAAATGCTTTGGTCACACCACATTAAAAAAGGAAATATAAATCATTGGCAAGTGTCTTCACCTTCTCTGGAACCATGATGTTTGGAATAACGAGGGAGGGCGACATGTCCATGGAGTTCTTCTTGTGTTTTGGTTTGTGTCTGTCTCGTTCCTTGTGTTTCTGAGTGTAGAGAATAAAAAAAAAGAAGGCAAAATACATGAGTGAACTGTTGAGGAATTATGATATGGTAAAAGAAACTTGCAGAGCACCTAAAAAGTCATATACCCTGTATTTTCATTTAGAAATGCATGAGAGCCGAATACAGGACTACAGATGGAAATTAGCTATGAGCTAAAATCTGGTACAAACATCTCTGCCTCTGTGCTTAATGTAATTGTACACTGTCCTAATAAACTTCTAAACAAACAAACAAACAGTCCAACTTAATGTGGAAAACTAAGTACTTGGGTCAAGCCAATAATCAAATAGATATCATAAATACACCATAACAAGGCAACTGTTAAAGTGTGAGTGAGTGAGTGAGTGAGTGAGTGAGTGAGTGAGTGAGTGAGTGAGTGAGTGAGTGAGTGAGTGAGTGGCGAGCATTGCATTTCAAAGGTTCTGTGTGAGATGAAAGCTTCACAAACACAAAGACAGTGATGGAAGAGAGATGAGGAAAGGGGCAAGAAGCGACCGGAACACTGCAGTTAAGAGCCATGTTTCTAAGAGCTTTGTGCCGAAAACA
This sequence comes from Fistularia commersonii, assembly GCF_037954325.1. Classification (NCBI taxonomy): domain Eukaryota; kingdom Metazoa; phylum Chordata; class Actinopteri; order Syngnathiformes; family Fistulariidae; genus Fistularia; species Fistularia commersonii. The sequence continues at coordinate 14,437,219 of NC_141291.1, read as the reverse complement.
CAAGGTCTCATTGTTTCTCTCCCATCATAGTCTCCTTCTTGGACTGTTGCAGCTCAATTTACACCCTCTCGAACATGCAAGCTGCCAATCTCCTCTCACACCCATGAGGTGGTGACTGGGTGCCGGCGCATTTACACCTCAAATGAACACCCCGAATCGTGACACCACTTTGCACATATGTGTAGCCAGACAGGTGCACATACACAGACGATTACATGAGAGCACAGGCACACACACATTGAAAATATGCATTGATCCTAAGAGACAACATGTGACTCAACATGCTTGTGATACTCAAGTGTCATGACAACTCTCCAACGTCAAAAACCACTGCATCCCCTCAATTTTCTCCTCAGGGTTTTGTTGAGAAATCATCGTATGAAGCCTGGTGACAGTTTAGCCAGACTTCCTCTATGAGTGGCAGTTAACAGACATCACCAGCAAGTCCAGTAGATAGCAGCCTTGCAAAATACAAGGTGGCTTCCACAAATGCTGGCACACAAGAGAAAACCTGCCTGTGTCTATTTGAGGAGGTAACAAGGAATTATGGCAGCAACTGGTTAACTATTCATGCTTACAAAAGCAGGTAATTTCATCAGTTATCTTTGAAGTAGCTAGAATTATTGTTTCTGTTCGGAGACATACAAATGAATGTGCAGAACACATGACAACCACATTTGTGGTTGCAAGTCAATCTTACCTTTTAAGCAATGCTAAAGAAAGATTTCGCTTCATTGGCCATTTGTTTGCAGGTCTAGACTGAAATCTTAATGTTTCAGTGAAATGATTAAACAAAATCTAGTAGCTCTTTCAGCTGCTGCTACACTGGCAACAATTTTTAAAATAAATAAATAAATCTCTGCTCAAAAAGGGGCCCAGCTAGACAATGATTTTTCATGAAATACTCAAAAGGCAAACTAAGAATACCGATTTTCTTACAAGGCAAATTTTAAATACTAAAGACCAAAGGAAACTGCAGAGAGGAAGACAGAGACAAATAGGTAAATTCTTTGGAATTCCCTTGATTTTTTTCATTAACATTCCAGAGGTAGGTGTTGATGGACAAAGGCTGAGCTGAGAGGGTCGGATAACACTCACACATACACACAGAGAGGGACCCAAACCGCTGGGCGTGGGAAACATAACACTCACACAATATACCCCTGACACACCCTTATCAATCAGGTCAATTGATTATACAGGCGGAGACAAAGCCTTTTAGTGTGGCCTTTCCCCTTTTTCGCCTGTTGCTGACCATTTGCATCTCGGTCATTTGACATGTCCAAGTGTTCTTAGAAACTTTGTGGTGGAAAATATGAGTGGTGGTGGAAGACGTGGCCCAAATCGATTTATCAACAAATCCCAAACAATAAGGGGCATAACAATTGGCTGACATCCACTATCTATCTGGAGAAGATTTCAGAAGTCTCCATTCCTGTGAGGCAGTTGTTTAAAAGCATTCTTGAAAAAGGTTTTGGACTCAGGTTGCTGGTTGTCTTAATAACTAACTTATTGGAATGTACCAAAAAAATAACCACTGCACTAACAACAATTGGTTAGATAAGCATGGTTAGATAGATGTTTGACGACTTGTTTGGCTCAATGGTTGATAATAAATTATCTTGCCAGTTCACAAATGTATTATTGAAGGTATTTCAGTCATTGAGATTTATTTGTTAGTGATAAACAAATAATCTAATGAATTAGAGGCTAAATGAAAGCTACAGTCAACTATGTGATCTGTGTTGAGGAGGATAGCGAAATATTGTTTTCTAAATTTCATTTGTGACTTCTTTCTCACTAACATTTTTTAAGTCAGCACAATGGTACAGGGAGCAAGAGACGACGGGTGCAGACAGATAGCAGGGTAAAGGAGGAGGAAAATGGGAAGAAATGGACAACAGGAAGTAAGGGGGAAAATAATCTGTTCTGGCCTGGCAGGAATTCCCCTGTGCAACCAGCTATTGTGTATGTGGAGATGTGAGTTTCCTGCAGGCCTTTTCTAAGTGCCTGATGTGGAGAGTCTTTTAGCCCCTGCTGTAGTTTAACTGCAGGGTCTAGCATGAGGTTGGCATAGATCAGAGCCTCCAAACCAAATAATAAATACATGAGTGTGCACATGCGCAAGCACAAACAACCTCTTACTCATACTGCACAGACACATACGTCCCAGTGTAATTGAATATTCAGGGCTGCTCTGTTACTATTAGTGGGTGGGAAGCTCTATGAAAATCCCCATAAGCACATAAAGAACAGTAACATAGAAGTTGTTCACTGACAAATGATCTAAACTGTCCTCTTGGTACACATGCAAATACCCCAAATCAAATGGGCTAAGCTGTCAGCATAAAGTGAGGTTTCAGAACATATTGTATGCAACAAAAGCTAAACACATAATCAGTTGAAAATGAGCAATTATTGCTTTTATAATTAATGGAATAAAAGTGTTGACAAAATTAAAAGATTCCATTTGATTTTGTGGGATGATTCGGATACAGGTTTTGCAGTGTATGGCGGAAAAGGGTGTTTCACTTGGCATCGGATGGTGACGATTATCAAAGACCAACCAAGACAAAAGACCACACATTCACTCTGATACAAACAGGGAAACTTTCTCCATTTCAGTTTCAATTCTCTATTACCTATGTTCCTAACATGTCCTCCAACTTTTCCTCTGCAGTTTTTTCCTGTTCAACATCTTTATCCAATACACTCGCACTCATTTGACCCTACATTCAAACTTAAAGATCAGAAGAAGCACATGTCAAACAAAAGCTGAGAAAAACACACCCTTTCTTACCTTTTGACCAATATTAACGGTGTTGGAATTCACTACCACCAGTGCAGAACATCCTTACCTGGTATTGCAAGTAAAATGGTCCCACCGAAAAGCTTTGTTTTATGTGATTCTAAAAAATATCCCTAAAAGATATATTCCCGAACCATCACACACAAAACCACTGTTTTCATCCTTGCATGTTTTATCAACAAGAATCCTTGACTTCAACACTCAAGATTCTGTTTGTAAGCTGTACAGAAGGTGCAGTATTTAATAACCAAGATATGCAACTTAATGCATATTACTTCACAACAACAAATGTGAAGTTCCTGTGCACTTTTTAGTGAAAGCTTCAACAGGGAGTGATGGTGGCTGCATCTTCACAGAAATTTCCGAAAAAGACACACAGTTGGGTAGTTTGATGGCAAGAATCAATGGGTGAACAGAACATGATAAACTCTCTGGAATTGCTGAACTGTAAAAGGACAGAGTGGTATTTACTTTGCACCCCGCTCAAACAATGATGAATGTCTATAACATTCAGAGTTTCATTTAATGCTTGCATAGTATCAAGCAAAAGAAATGCTCAGAAGTAATGTATCACTTTTGAGAAACACTTTAAAACTAACAACAGTCTTGAGAGCAAATTTAGGTGAAGCACTAACCTCTACTGAGAATAACATGGCATACAGGGATTAAAAAAATAAAAGGGGGAGAGATGACTCGATGCCTCCCATAAATTCAAATTTTACGCAGCCTGTGATTACATGTTCTACTAACATGCATGACTGATTAACTCACACTAATGTAGCACTCATCAAAGGCTTTGATCCCTGGTGGGTAGAGGTGGGCTGCAGTCATATTAGCTAAAAGTATATTCAAATCAAATGCTACTGGGTCTATACAGAACAAGAAAATTTTGGCATTCACTTGAGATCACAGTTAAGTGCCTCACTCTCTTCTTATGTTAATGTTAAGAATATACCAATTTTCATCATAACTGAAATAATTTAACATCTGATTCTAAAAATTATGTAAAAGAAATAAGATCAAGAAATACACAAGAACTGCAGTTATCTGACAGACCTTCTACGGAAGGTTCTTCGTGAGGAATAATTTTCTTTCAGTCTTGACAATAACATGCAACACATATGATATTTACACAGCATTTACTAAATGAGCAAGGTTTGAGGTTTATGAGCTTCTGCTTGGCATATCTGAAGATATAAAGCATGGTACTTCGATGTAAACAGCACTGTCCTGTTATAGTGTACATAAAACCACTGATAAATTCATAGAAAAAGTAGAGGAAAATGTATTTTAATGAATGGGGTGATATTGCATTTGACTGTCCATGGACAGTGAGTGCATGTAAAAGTGACATCATATTTGTGGTGGAACCACAGTCATAGGTGGGAGGCAGAGAGGGGGTAAGGTCTGAGGACTTTCTTACCTTCTTGTCCTTGTCTGGGGGTCTATCCATACATTGAGAGGAAGAGTCACTTAAGCTTTGAGACCTACTACCACGGCCCCTGCTCCTTCGCTAAAAGGTAAAGAGGAACTCCAAGTTACTGGATGAAGTCCAAAGAAATGTGTCTAAAAGTAGACCAAAAAATCCTATATCGTGTAACAAAAAGTAAATCAAACTTAATACAACTAAAATAAGAGGACTGAACTCAAAGACAACTCAAAGTGTAATAACAGTCACAAGACATTGTATCAAGCAGTGGTAACAAGAGCTGTGGTCATTGGTATAAGTTTGGGGATGCTTTCTAAGCACAAAAATATTTGGTGGTAGCAAGTATAAAACAGAACTGTACAAAAGCGTTTTCAAAATACCAGAGCTATTAGGTGAACATAAGTGTGGTCTTACCATAATTCTTCAACAAAAAATATAAATAGGAAGGAAAGGCAAAAGTCCTTTTCTAGAATACAAGGCCAAGATACATCTGGCAATGATACTGCTATTAAAAGAGAACATTTGTATTATAAGCAGCTGAAACGGCTACCCCAGCCATGCGGGGAGGTGCTGCAGGCCCAGCATCCAATTTTGTGTCTCAAGCGTCACTCATTCTCCATTTATGTCCATGAATAAGTTTCAAATGCTTTCACTTCCAATGTACTACCCATTTAACTGTTACATTGTCAACGATGTTCAGCAATACATTACCTGAGGCAATGTCAGAAGATTCTGGTTCTGTCTCTCACTCACTCACACAAAGTGACAACAGAGAACCTGATTAGGCCAGGGCCTATGTACCAACACAAGGGCGGGGAATTAATTTGCCAAGTATTACAGAAAAGAGGACTGTATTCTACTTCTTCCGGATTTGTTTGGACTATCTACCACACTCCCATCTGAATGGCTGATGGTGCTGGCCCAGTTTGCCTATATCCATGAGCATTTAGAAACCAAGCACAAATACAACTGATGTCAATGGACCAAGGTCAATGTGCACCACCATAATTAATATGAGCATAAATGAGCCTATAGCAAGTCTGTATGGGGCACAAATCATTTTAAAATATAATTTAAAGGTTTAAAAATAAAGAACAAATGTGAAAATTTAGGTCACTAATGAGTAACAGTTTACTTCGTTCTGTTTCACTAGGCCAATAAACAGAATTAAAGTAAGAGCAAACCAGATGTATGTAAGAGTTACCATCTTGAACACACAGTCCCTTATTTTAAGAAATTCAAAAGCAAAAAGTCAAGAATATGTTTAAAGGTCATAGCCTATAGTCTGGAACCCATGCTCACTTTGAGGGGGGATGGAATATCGAGTCCCATCTTTTGATGCTTGAGCCCCCCCCCCCTTTTTTTTTCCTGACAGGAGACACCTTAAGCTGTTGTCGGTTTGTGGTCTTATATTCTACACTTCTGTACATAAAAACAGAAAAGCATACTCTGTTGGGTTGTCATCATCACATGACTGACACCAACATTGATGAGGATTGCTTTTTTTAGTATGTTTTGTTTGATTATCCATCAGCTTAATGCAACTGTTTTCATGCAAGTGGGGAAGTCCGGCCCTGTTCATTCTAGAATTTGTCTTACTGCTTTTAGCATGATTTAGTATGAATTTCCACTGGTAGCCATGCATGTTCATGTGTTGATTTTATTCCATCATCAGGATGGAGGAAAATCAAGATTCTGTCTATCCAAAGACACTTTATCAACTTTGATTATTTTTGTCGAAGTCTAGTCTAACATCCCCGTTTTTTTGCCCATTTTGATATATGATAATATTTTCTAAATAAAGGATAAACATCTGTTACTAACAATCATGAATACCTATCAACTTTGATACTCCTTTCTCCTCCATCATTACCTATAATGAACAGAGGTTCTGGGAGGGGGGGTTCTTTATCAAGGAAAGACGTGACACACATCAATAGATAGATAGATGCCTAAAATGATAGAATGTATTTATCCAAGGGTGAAAGTAATTAATGACTGTGACATCCATATATAGAGAGAGAACATTTTGGTCCAAAACCAGTTCAATGCAGGTTAATTTAGCTGGTTTCAAATTCTTGTATTAACATTTTAAACACATTTTAGCACAAATCAATCTGATAATTTAAATTGATCTGAAAAATACTGGAAGTGCTAGTCGCATCTAGCTTGAAATCTCCATTGAAAGTTCTGCAGCTGTGAACTGCACACAAGAATGATGGAGATGTTGGAACAAGTTGAAAAAGATGATCTGCTCTAATGATTTGGCACATAATACCTGATGTGCTTATGGAAAAGATTTCTGCGGCTTTAAGGGGCCCTGCCAACAGACTTCTTTAACACTTTATCTGGCTTGTAACATCTTCTGTCATGGTGATACTGATGCGCAGATTAACTCTGGCCATGAATGAAGGCATACATTTATCTAACCTTACTTAACTATACAGTTACTGACAAGTAGCAAAGCCCTTTCACATTTTACAGTAAAACTGACTTTCAAGCAACCCGTTGCGCTTTAGAACACATTTTTTCATGACATTACAGTCATTCAGCAAACGCTTTTATCCAAAGCGACTTACAAAAATTGCAATTCAATAACCGAAGATCCAAAGAACCAGTAGTCGTTATTCAGAAGTCACCACTCTACCAAATAGCCATCTCAAAACCATATATATACATACATTCATTTCTTTCTCCTTTTCTTAATTTTACTTGTCATCACTTGCAGGTAAACCTTTGAGACATGGACATCCTGAAAAGTTTGAATCTGGATCTCTATTTTGTCATGAGGTGCCTTTAGAATTAAACAAAACAAATGCCCAAAACCTACTTTATCACCACAAGCTTTTTGTAAATGTGTTGACAATTTCCATTCTTCACAGTGAAAGAAATCTCTGCTATTACAGTCATACTAGTTTCAATTGAATAAAAAATGTATTTGCTGCTTAAGACCAGTTTTTGTGTAGGATATATAAACATTATACAAAAGCTTAGTCTGTGACTATCAAAGACGAATTACAGTTCCAAGTGTCAATGTGCAAGAGATACTCCAGGATAGGAAGTCAAGCTTAAGGTCCACAAGGTCCACTGAGAAATCAGGAGAAAATTATTCATATATCAGTTAAATAGCTTCCAAAAGAAAAATCACAGTCGTCTAGACCAAACAAGGACAATCTAAGTTTAAAATTAGATTTGGTCTCTAACTGAGTCCAGTCAAATGCCCTGTGCTGTTAACATGCCGTGAACATCCATCAAGTGTCATTTTATGAAACCCAGTCCACTAACAACATTGCTCTCTCCATCATTGATTCCCTCTCATACATTCCTGTCATCCATACAATTCTGGCTTAATGACATTATAACCCCAGGATCCAAAGCCATTCATACACAATCAATATAACAGCATGAGTCTTTCCATCACATTTGTTAACATAGCAAAATGTCATTGTTGTTTATTGACCCTTTGAGCCTGTCCTCTCTGACCATCCCAACCCAGTTCAAGAACTCGTCATACTTCACTTTTTTTGAACTGGCATCCATCCCCTTATTAAGGATATTTGTGTACACCCACAAATTAAAGGGTTACTCTAACAAGTAGACACCGATTCTAAAACACAACTGGACGTCACCTTTCTAATTCTTCTTCAGTGAATTTGTGTGAGAGAGAAACTTTTTGTATCCATGTCAAATTAATTCTTGAATCACGTAAACTGATAGGGAATTCTTATAAAACTACAAAGTTTGCTATCACTACAAAGGTCATCTGAGTATATCAGACTGGTGTAGTTTATAATAAAACTATGTTGGATTCAAACAATGTGGCCTTGATGATGATCTATTCTGAACATGGAGCTTCAATAATTTCCCAACCTCGGATCATTACAGTATTTTCAGTCATTATTCTTCTATTGCATCTGTCTATCCCAGGGGAAAGACCCCTTCCAATGTGTTTTTGGGGGGTTAAAATTGTTTCTTGGGCTGTTTTTTCTTATAACTGAAGAATCTAAGGGCAGATGCTGATGTAACTTGAAAAGGCTGTAAGCCCCTGGAGGAATACTCATTTTGTGATTTGGGCAACAAAAATCAACTCACATGATTTTAGCCACTATGACAGCTCTAAACCAAACATCCTCGAATAGGTCCATTGGAGCCTTAAATCACTGAGTGACATCAAGGAATGTAAAATAAACAAAGGATCATTAAGTTCAGTCTAGTGCTTTCTATTTAGCAGTGAAAGACAGTAGAGGATCCCATCAAGCCACCCCCATCCACGTCCAGCAGTGGCCCAATCAGAATTTATGATAGGTACATGGAGAAACAAACAGGCTATTATTGTTGCTAAAAAGGATCCAGTGTGGAGAAGAACCTGGATGGGTAGAAAGATGATGGAGTAAAGATGAGAAGTGGTTCCCGAATGGATGGATTGATGAACTGAAAGAGGAAGCAGGTGGGAGAAGAAGATGTAGGAAGAGAGGGCAAGGGTCAAAAAAAAAGGAAGTCCATGGAAGAAGAGAGGGGCCTGAGAGGGAAATAGCATAGATAAAGGATTGAGGGTGGAAAAAGACAGAGTGAAGAATGAGAACCAGAGGGCCTCGCACAGAGACTAAAGGATTATGAAAAGGTAGAATGTGAATGATTAGGTCTCAGGGAGGGAAAACTGAAGGAAAAAAATGCATGAGGACACACTTACCAATTTGCTGTGGTGGTATTTGCAATATCCACAGTACTTGACATTGTCTGCATCTGATCCTTGCTCCTCACACAGCAATCCTGCAAACTGGGCGCTGTAGTAGAAATTGTGCACAAGAAATTAAAAAAGTGTTTAAAAACAAAATACTGTGCTAAATGAGAGGGCCTGAAATTTCAATCACAGTATTATTTGATCACAGAGTATATCATTTGTTTTTGAATTTATAATATTTATAAATGATACACAGTAATTTTAGGACATATATTGAGAGCCATTTCACATAGTTTGAGCGCAATTTTGCAGGAGCTCCCAAGTAATTCATTTTTCATTAGCAGTTTTGTGAAAACCGGTTTTAAAACCAGAACATGATTAAAATAGGCAAATCAAATGGACCGGTGTGTTTTAGTTTTATCTATGTACACAAAACTAAAATTTCCTCTCAAGTAGCTAACCGATAGCTCCAAATAATAACGCATTATCAATTTAAGAAATGGTCACCTAATCTGTTGTTTGTAGGTTTCAGGCTGAAGACAGCCTGTATCACAGGCAAGACATATTTTGTTGCAAGTCTGATTTTGTGTATGACTGCATGCAAATCACAAAGTGTGGCAGTGGGACTGATTGAGTCAGCATCTCGTTCTTCAGTAAATCAATGTGTAAGAGGCCCTGTGGGTTTTGACAAGATGATCCCACGAAAGTCTTTAATATTTAAATGGTGATACCTCTTCATGATTTACAAAGATGGTATCTAGCAGATTTACCATTTTGAGAGCATGTTCGAGTCTGTATAGGGAACTGTTTGTATTTCATTTTAAAATAATAGACATTTATTTGTTTTTGCTACATTCTATAGACAAGCCAAAACAGTTAAATCCACTTTGTTTTTTTAACTTCTCAGCTAAACCTAGTAAATAATAACTGTGACTGTTGAATTTTCCCGATACATTGGTGTATGACATGACATGACCTACAAAAAAAATGTGCTATGTTATATTTAAAACTTAACAGGATGCTATGCAGTTTTATCATCTAATGTCTTACCCTGTGCAGTATAGTTGGACATTACCACAGCTTGGATTGAAAATAGAGTAGCCGCATATGGGAAGCTACCCAGACACACCAAAGCATTTCTTGCAAATGCAGGTACTTTACAAATTTGTAACACAGACTTTTCTATACCATTTATGTTGCCAATTCCTAGCCAGAAATGGAAAAGAGCTTCCATAACCCAAATAACCTTTGTTGATAAAACTCTTAAATCTACAAAAAAAGATATTTTTTTAGAATTTCACATCGAAGAAATACTATTACCTATATTTGTAAATACTTAAAAACCTGTCTTCACAATTCTCAAGTTTATCTTATCATTGAATGAAACCTTGAGGCAGAGAGAACAATCAGGAGACACATGGTCTTTCTTTATTTTGCAAGGTTATTGTGAAGTGAACTCGTCTTACCATGTGACATGGAAGGCCTGCCTACAGCCATGCTTGTTACAGGTCATACATGCTCCAGTAGCTGCTTTACTTTCTCTGCCTTGGTCCTCACAGATATAGCATGTCTGTGCAGACATATACACACACACGCACGCACGCACACGCACACACACACACACACACACAAAGTGAGAATATGACATTTGAATGAGTAACAAAGAAAAAGTGTAGTATTACATTTTTAAAATGTATTTATTTTACCTTGTTATATCGCTCATTTGGTACAGACTGGAGTACTATGGGTTCCATTGTGGAGACATTAGCAAACTCCACCTCCGGTATGTAGAGGGCACAAACCACATGGGCCCAGCCTGAAACAAAATGGTAACAATCTTACTGTTTCCACAACTGAAACTGAAAGCCAAAATGAGACTGCAACCTGTGACAATAATCCACAGTCAAAATAAATTATATTCAGTCATCACTTGATACAGCTGGTCGCAAGAGCCACTTCAGACATTCTAATAGAAATTTAAGATTCCAAAACACACATTGCTGTCATCTTCCTCAATGGCACTGATTAATTTCGGTGCGATAAAACATTCCTCATAAATTTTGATCCAGAGTGACAAGCCACATTCTAAAGCTGCAGATTTGAATGAGCTTTTATATTAACACACTTTAGGAGTTCACTTTTCTGTTGACAGTGATTAACAGAATTAGAGACGGCGACTGTTAACCTTTTATGTATTGCTTGTGAATCACAATGATGTGAAAAATGTTCATGGAGTGTCACACTTTTTAAAAGTTATTTCTAAATGTGTGTGAGTTCATCAGGTGGCTTGTGCATTTACCAGATTGATAAATGAAGGTTGGTGGTCTCAGAGTCATGCACATATCTTTATTTCTTAGCACACCATCAGGCTGAAAGTTGCCATTAGATGATGCATACACCGAGTAATTAAGGAACAGATGAAATCAGTGACAATACTGAGATAGGCAGTTAAAACTTAATCTGCTCTCAATTGTTACTGACCTGAAAAATAACTCTTCATATGTTATAGGAGCCTGAACTGCTCATTGAGTTAAATTGAAGACACAAAATTTCATCTCATCAATACTAATTCTTACCTAAGAATCAAAATCCTGCAACAGAACTTGAGAATTATTGGACAAAGTAATATTTCACCCCATTTCTTTCAACTTTGGTGAGTCTGGAACTGTCCCTGAACCATCAGCCAGTTGGTTGGCTTGTTGGATCTGTGCTACAACAATTAGTCCAAGTAATTTGCATAGCTAGTAGACAAAAGTCTAAATCTGGTGTGGACAATTAACAACAATCACAAGCATGGTCAGCTGATTAACCAAACCATTTTACTGAATACAATACTCGCCTCACATATTGAGATTCTATTTTCACAATGCTAATTGTATTAGATGAGTCAAGGACAGTTTTAATGAATGATAAAATTCAAGTATCTCCCACTGTGCTTAATGAGACATTCATGAAGGTGAGGACACAATAAAGCCGTCAATCTAAATTATCTGCTAAATAACGCCTCTGTGTTCAAGGTCAGTTAATGAGACATTTCAAGTTTGGGTTGGTTGGTTTAAGGTCTAAGTGAACCCAAACCAAATGTTCCAAACACAAAACATCAATGCATCAATGTATAATTCTAATGTGACCGGAACTAATTTTTTATTTCCTATATTTATTGACTTTGAATTGATGAATTCGCAAAATGTGAGTAGCTCTTTACCCAGCATATTTCACTATTGCGCGCGCGCGCGCGCACACACACACACACACACACACACACACACACACACACACACACACACACACACACACACACACACACACGCCTGTCACTGAAGACAAACTGGGGGCAGAAGAATTATACTGAGGCATGGTGGAGTGGCAGCAGAATTGACGATGAACTGAGGAGGAGCTGAAGGAGGTGAATGGGAGGTCAACTGGAGGTGGGAGTCTCCTGCCATGCTGGAGGTGTCTGTTTTTCCCCCACAGAGGAAACAAAAACAGGCTTAAACTTACAGTTGAACCCCTGACCTGCCTTTGACCTGATGAGCGGGACAGGGGGAGTGGGGCAGAGGGCGGTACATAGAGAAAGCAGCGGGTGTGAAAATGGGGGCATGTTGTTGTTTTGAAGTCCCTCCAAGAATCTGGAAGAGGCCTATAAAACAGGACTATAAAAGTGGCATAGCTTTCCGCCTCAGTGTAACAATTCACACTGTTAACCCTGAAGACAAAGCATCTCTACATGAATATCGTCAACTCTGAGAATTTATCCAGAGTCCCGTGGTGGTCCATTAAACTTTTGGTGATACAATTCACGGTGTGATACAATTTGAAATGAACTTTAAAAGAGGCAGAAAAAAGACCATGAATTTTTTCATGCTTTCTGAAATGAACCACATAAAAATGATGCAAGTGCTGGTAAAAAACAAGGCAAAGCAAACTTAATACATTGTGGTCACCTGTTTGTTGTGGCCGACACATTTGCCACAAAACCACATCAGTATAATTAAGATTAGGGAGAAACAGTGTGTCTCACAAGTGTGAGCGACTTGCGTAAAACGACTCTCATGTAACTCTGCCAAATTTGTTACACTTGTTGACTTGTGAGCAGTTAAAGAAAACTTGCTGGTCTATCAAGGTACTCGTTACCAACAGTAAAATTGATAGCGTATGAAACCTTTTGAGTTTACTTTGAACTCGTATTTATTAAGTAACACATACATGTTTTTTTTCCACGTTTTTTTCCAGATATCAACACATAAGTCACAAAACGCCACCCGTAAAGAAGTTGTGATGAGAGTAGATAACAAAAAAATGTAGGGTATGAGAAAGATGGGAGGAAGAAGAGAGGGAGAAAGAGGGGTCATGGGAAGGGTAAAATAAAAGAGAAAGTAGTAAAACGGTGTGTGTTAGTGTTGTCCTGATGCCTCCCTGCAGGCCTGGACACAATCCCACAGCTGTGCCTCTCTCTGACTGATTCAACACACACACACACACACACACACACACACACACACACACACACACACACACACACACACACACACACACACACACACACACACACACACACACACACACACACACACACACACACACACACACACACACACACACACACACACACACACACACACACACACACACACACACACACACACACACACACACACACAGAATATTTACAGTCTCCACCAAGCTGACCTCCCAATGAACTCAGCCAGGAGACTCCTCACAAGCCATGCACTATACCCATCCTGGCCCGCCCCCTCATAAACATACAAACACACACACACACATTCACTCATAAAACACAAACTGGAAAGGAAGGTACATAGAAGCAGCACACACAACAAACAGCAACATAACTCTCCCAGCACACTCAGACCCGTTAAACTTGCCGGTGACATGCAATTAATGACAAAACTCACAAGAGTAGTGAGTGAAAATACAGAGAGGGGATCCTACCTCCGTTGTCGGTTCTCTTCAGAGCTCCATCTTTGTGGGGACACAGCTCACATCTCTGTTGGATGGGAGGGAAAGAATAAACACCTTGCTGGAAACACAGGTCATCTTGACCTACTTCTTGAGAGGTTTACATTAAAATGAGATGCGTATGAATGAGATCAGCTGGCAGTGGTGTCCTGTGGTGTCACAAGCTAAAGTATTCGCAAAAGCACATGGCCTGTAATTTTGGAGATTCACCTTTCACATTCATGCATTTAATCCACATCCCCATAGACATAGAAGTCATGTGAACTATAAGAAGTGCATGTAAACACGCACACACACACGCACACGCATACGCACACACACGCACACACGCACACAAGCACGCAAGTGCAACAGGTGATTTGATGGTCAGACAGCTTGACAGCTTTTCCTGATCCAGGGAACAAATATTGAAAATTAATTATAACCCCTATTTCCAGTCTGAACTATATTAAAGATAAAAATGCCAGACAGCAAGAGCATTAGGTATGACGAGTGTGAACAGCACAGTGGTACATTTTTGGGCCAGAACATTCAGAGCTCTATAAGAAACTATAATTAGTACTTTCTAATGAACTCTAAAAAATACACAAAGATAGTGAGTTTTGGGCATGAAAAAATACATGGTTTCATGCCTTACCATTACTGTGATGATATTTTCATTGTGCATTAAACTCAAAAGAATTGTCTGAACAATCTGAAATGTGTCTCACCATATATATCTGAAGACAACACATGTTAATGTCCTTCTTTATCTAAAAAACGTTTTGATCCAAAATTTTATATTTCTTTTTTTTATTTTTGATAATTGTGACCACTGATATTCGGCAGCACCTTGCAGGAAAGTCAGAATATGAACATCAAAACATTCAAAATTGTCCGAGGAACAGCTAGAGTTACACAGCCAAAAATCTTTAACCAAACAGTTTGTAGGCAAACTACATGCTAGATATTGAAGCTGGTTGATCAAACCTTCCATTCATTAGTTTTAGTGTGGAACTGCATTGCAACCAGCATTTTCTTGTAGTAAAACCTCCATTTACTGTCTTGAGGTCTTCTGGAGAAGTCGTGCTCTCAACAGACATGAAAACATCAAGAAGGTATGTCAAACTGAACACCTGTATCAACAACTACATTAAGTAAATCTTGTCCTGTCAAAATCTAGACAGGTCTTAATGGGTTTGTCAAGGTCAAATTAAGGTGAAGCCCAGCAGGCCACACCAGCTTCTAGCGCCACAGAGAAGACACATAAAACTCTGCTCATTCAAACTAAAGATTGGTCTTTGCCTTTTTTTTGTACTCCTGTCTTTATGGCCAGTCAAATCATACCCACTGCAAAGTCTCAACAGCCTGTCTGGCACTTTACCAACCAAAGATTGCAGGGCGAAACAGAAATCTAAGCAGACTACTATTGCTTTCACACTAGATTAAAAAAAGTTAAATTCAAGACTTTCTATACCCTTTTTATTACCAGTGGGAATGAAACTTAATGCAAACTTCACAGGCATACAGTCATCTAAGTATGAAGGCTATAATGGAATATCAGTGGGAACTTAAAAGTTCTACAAAGAGGATTATCGAATAAGTACTTGAATTTGAGCTAGTAGGTTCACAGCTGGGGAGGGGGGGGGGTCATCAAGAGTGAATAAGATGGCAATATTATTACTATGACAAGTTGTAAGGTCAAGTTAGCCATCTCTGGCTAATAAATCAAACGAACTCCTTTGCTCAATTAAGCAAAAAAGAAGTACAGAATTTAACACCTTTCCCCCCAAACTGTCGACAGTATTGACTGAGAAAAATGCCATCATAACTGAAATGCACAAGTACACTTAAGGCACTTGCAAGAATCATAAAGCCAAAACCCATAGGAGTCACGGCAGAGCAGATGTACCCATGAATTTTGGCCTTACTCTAGCCTCATTTCAGGATCTTCCACAGATGTCAATAGACAAAGATGGCACAACCAACAAGAGATGGTTGAGAGAGTTGAACCCCTCTCTCAGCCATAAGAGAGATGTGCAATAAAACCAATATAAGATACTCATTTTTGCTTATTTCAATGAGGTTGTAGATTTTAAACATTTTGGTGAGGTCCACTGTAAGATTTCATGGATTTCTTAAAAAATTTACATTGGATAGCTTCAAATTACATTTTTGTAGCACAAGAATCAGTGCAGACCTGGTAAATTTTGCATTTGTCTAAAATAAATAAAGTTTTAAACATAACATCATTAACCTGGTGGACATCAATTCCTTTCTCAGTATGTCACACTAAAACCACACTGCTGAATAGAAACAAGAATGTGACCACTTAGACATACATGTTTCATAGAGTTAATTCCAGCATTTGGAGAATACAGTAAGTCATGTGAAGACATAATCTTTCACAACATAGCCTAAAAATACTGTGATATCATTACCAGTCAAGCCTAAAAAAATTCTGTGCGAATATACACACACACGCATACACACACACACACACACACACACACACACACACACACACACACACACACACACACACACACACACAAATGCAAGATAATTAAAATTCATTCACTTGGGACTTTTATTTAACTCAAGGCAAGATAAACAATATATTTTGAAGCATGTTTATGTAAATCAATTTCAATTATTCTGCATTGCAACACAGAACAAACAATGTTGATTCAGAGTTTATGGTTATACATCAGATGAAATGATACAACTGTATGTTTTAAGTCTCTTCATTTAACATTGAATAATTACAACCAATTTAAGTCATTGTTAGGTAAAGAAAAATAAAGAAAGCAGGATGCAGGGAGGCCTAGGTGCTTTTAAAACAAACAGCATTGTTCCATATTGTTCCATGCTGCGACACGGTAAGGGAAGTTGATTTTTATTATTCAAAAAATGTGATGTGTGAGGAATTTCATTGAAAAAAAGAGCTTCTCAGGAGGCTCAACATTCACGCACCTAAGGCAACACAACCCACTGCTGCCAGCTCGTAAAATCCAAAACCCTCAACAAAGCATTGTGCTATTTTGAGAACTGATTTGTTCTAAGCCTTCTTAATCCACTGATAATAGCAGGTCTGGTATCATTTACTTGGCACATTCAAAAATGACAGCGCTGTTAAAAGGCATGGGGTCCTTTATCTTGGCAGACTGTCTGACCCAATCCTGGGTTTTCTAGAAATGTACTCGTAAAAGCTTAGTAGACGGATGTACTGTGACTCACCACACGTGCTGCTCGCTCCTGAGATTCACACTTTCTGCAGAACCATGGACCAGTGGGCACCTGCACAATGCCATAACAGGCTGCGGAGAGAAAAGCAGCTGTCAGTCACAGAAACAACAAGACTGCCTTTTGTGCACGATGGTGCACACACCGACAACTTCATGGACACATGCAGATTCACAGTAAACATAGCCACAACTCATGGCCTTACTACACATTTCAGCCAATACAAATGAAAAATAAACTAAAACTTGCTACTTATCTTGTTTCAAGATAGTGATGATTAACTATTTGATTGTTATTATTAGTGATGACCAGTTATACTGAGCATTGTCAAGAGTAAAAATTTGTTTGTATTAAAATTGATCATTTCATTGACGAACAAAAATGTTGAAATAAATGCTGCTAATATTACACAAATAAAAAAAGTGTCTGTATAAAAAAAAGGAATAATACAACTACATGTTTGTTACACAAATATGCTTTGGTAAATACCTTGTTTTTACAGACATAGCACTGCAAGCTTCAATACAGTAGAAAAACACATGCGAATCAAAATAAAATACTGACTTACAGAATAGACTACAACTATGTAATTAACACAGTGTTTTAATAAACAAAATGCTCATTTGGAGAACTGCTACTTAACAAGTTATGCAAGTAAAGCCAGTTATGGAAAACAGTGTCATTCTGGTTTATTATGTCAACTCTTACATCCTTTTTACATGAATTTTATGGTTCGATTAAAAAAAGTTAGAGGAAGAATTACTGTATAGGACCCACAAAGAGCATATGATTTATTGGTGGCAGACAAAGCCCTTGTATACTTCATAGACAGTGAACTTATAGACTGTTGTCCTCTACATCAACTGAAACACAAAGTCTTCTGTACTCACTAGAGTTGCATCATGGAGTTGTAACTTCAACCCAAAGGTAGACATAACCAGTCTGGGAGAAACCTAATGAGATTTAGATTGACCAGCTTGGCCTTAGAACCCTTAAACATGTTCATTTGCTTATTTGCAGCAAACTTGAGATTCAATCACAAAAGGTGTGAACTAATCCAAGCCGTGAACCCTTAATACTAATAACTGTCCACATAAAAAACACATAATGGAACACTTTCATCACATTTATATCATACGTTTATGTCTTGACATTGTACATAGTAGGCAATCATTCGCAAGAAAAATGCAAAACATTAACGCCCCACCCTGCCCTACTTATTTCATAATTTATAACTGCCAACCGGCTGTTATATCAGCTGTACATTTACATCAGGCATGTGAAAACGCTACTCAAAGAATTTCATTATCTAACAAAAAAAAATCAAGCGGTTTCTTAATTTTAAAGTAAAATGAGGGTTTGAGCTAGTTTTTTTTATTATATCATTGATTACTTTTTCCACTGGCCGCTTATTATTTAAGGAGAGAAAATAGGTGAGTTTGGTTGACCTAAATACTGTTAACTGTGTGAATTTAGATGCAGTTTGAATGGCTCATGCACCTGAACACACACTGAACAGAGAGTAGTGGAGCAAAAAAAATATATACTTAAGGCACAAAAATTAAGAAATAAGTCTTTGACCAATAACAGAAACAAAGTTTGAATAAGTAAGTGAAAATTATGTGGGTTTTTTTTGTACCTTGTTTTAGACCTATCTGGATCTGAACAACTTTTGAAACTCCCTTTTTGAAGGTTTCTCTAAAGATGTGTGATAAACACTTTGACCCAACTGCAGTGCTGCTATTTTTGGCATGAGAGAAATATCCCTCAGATTGATCACCAGAAACAAAATCCAGCATTTCCATCACCCAAGGTCCTCCATCGAAATTGCTACAATATGAATCAGGATTAAATGAGTGATTGAATTCTTTTACAAGTTATTCCTCATTTGTCAGGCATATATTATCCATCCCTTCCTCAAA
Organism: Fistularia commersonii; assembly: GCF_037954325.1. NCBI lineage: Eukaryota > Metazoa > Chordata > Actinopteri > Syngnathiformes > Fistulariidae > Fistularia > Fistularia commersonii. The sequence goes on along the minus strand of NC_141291.1, from coordinate 14,418,173 downwards.
ATTAACACTTCCTGCAGTGTCAGACAAGGTTCCTTATTCAGGTAAATGATCACATATAAGACATCAGTTCACATGGTATTATACTCATACACCCACTCGGATTCTGCTGTTTTATAAAGTGGCCTGACCAAATGTGATTTGCAGCACTTTTAGTCGAGAAATAGTCACTAAAGGCCATTGTAAAACACTTACACCTGGTTCATACCTACCCTGATCTAAAGCAGTAGCTAATGCAGATGTATGGGCATTGGTATTTCAGCTCTGGCTTGTCTCTTGTCAATTTGCAAGTACAACATTGCTAGTACAAGGACTTAAGTGCCATTGTGTTGATGTTCTTCATTATCTTTCAACTATTGTGGCTAAAATACAGAGGATTATCTGAGAGCTGAAGACTATTAATGATTATATTTGCATAGCCTAAAGCACTGTATCACCAATGAGAAACAGAAAAGCACAGTTAAAAAAAATTTGTTCGGAGGGTGTCCCACAACTGCTGTTTGGTGTTCTATTGGTCACACCAAATTAAAGGCTGATAGATGTGAAGTTGATTTTGACAAAAGGATGTTAACCAGCCTGAAAAGTTCATTTAAAACAGTAGCTATGTTTTTCCAACAAAAGGGGGCAATACTAAAAGGAGTACAGATTCAAATACCCAATAGTTATAGAAATTGATTTTGTGCCTTTTCAGGACAAGACACCTCTTATGTAAATAAATCAAACCATTTACAGAGATGCTAGACAGCAGCATCCCATATATACTGTCCCAAAAAGTTTTGAAGACTTAAAAGATGCTCAAACAGTCTAATGTTTCAAATGTATTTAATTACAGACTGAATGTTAGCCTTAGGAATCTGTTGACAAAAATAGTAAATAGATCACAATAACCTTGCATTCCCTTCACAATGGTGATAGTTATAAAGTGGATGAATTGGACCAAAAGAAATACAGTAAATGATAAGCTGATGTAACTATTTGTGATGCAACAGTGGACATGTTGTGAGAACATAATTTTTGCGAGGCGTATTCAGATACAGTACGTGGGTAATGAACGCAGAAAATACTTTTTTTTTTTTTTTTAATAATTCACTGTAAGTGTGCTTGCTTTTTTTTTTACACAATTAAAAACTTACCAGTTCCCCGATACAAATGCTAACAGAGAGATAGGTGTTAGCTATTCAACAATCTCACTAAGTGTCCTGACAGGATAAACCAGGAAAGCTAAACGTGATCTACTGAGAAAAAATATGCAGTGTTCCACACTTGAGAACACACCCAGTACTTTCCAGAATCCTAATAAACACAAAAAATAGCAGGCCTCATTTTGTGTTTATTAGGACTTTGGAAAGAACAGTGTATGTTCTCACTTGCAAAGCTCCAACATGTCAGATGTATTAGATTTTAATCGGAAGAAGTTGACTCCAGTGAGTGAAGGAGCACTGAATTTGTACTGATTGTAACAGTCATAATTAGAGGCAACAGAAAAGTTCCAAAAAATATAGCCGATGGTGGTTAAGGTCAGTCAGTAGCTTGTTTATAAATATACAGTGGTCCCCTTAAGATACAAATTAAATTGGTTCCAGAGGTGGGTTTGCATTACACAAATTCACCTCCCCCAAAACAAAACTTGATTATATTCATGTGCGATATCGGTCTAACGTACACCACATTCGTGCTTCGCTATTATTTTGTGCTTAATTTCCATAGAAAGTATCCTCTTTCTGGGTTCACCACTTGCCTTACCACTTGGTTTCTTAGGGCCCGTGATGATTATTGAAAAAAAATACACAAAACAATTAGAAATATATAAAATTATGCCGTACAAGAGATAGGAACACGACAATACTGTACAAACTAGCTGGAATCTATGAGGCGTTCTTCAAGGGTCTTTAGCGAGTAGCGCCAATTCAGGAGATGCGGCGGTGTCATGAAGTCTATTTGAGCTGTGGGAGCGTACTTGGCATGTACTGCGCGAATTTCAAATTTTAATTTTCTTGTTCTTGTATTTGTATTGTGAATTTTATTTTGTATTTCAAGGATAAAATTTGTTCGAATTGCGCTTTGTATCTTGAAAAAAATTGTATATAAAGTGATTAGTATCTCAACTGTATTTAGATATCCATTAAAAAAAAACTATCAGCAAACTATCTGCATAATTCCTAAACAGAATCATCTTTATTACTGAAGAACACCTATGAGGCAGGTTCACTGATGACTGTGTCTTAGACTCCAATGTACAGTCCACTTTGTCAATCTAAATCCATCAGCACACCATAAAAAGACAACCTTTACACATTTTCAGATTATCTCTAATCTGACCAGAGCCCATAATCCAAATCCAAATCAGCTATAATCCAAAATACCAAAAGGTTATGGAGTTCAAATGAAGAAACCACTGATGAGACCTGTGCTATCGTAAGAAAAAATAAAAATAAAGAGTCTGAAACATTCATGCGGACTGAGTGCAATTGTTGAAATCCATCATTTGAAACTTTATGAAAATTATAAATTCTGCAGTTTCTCATTGTTGTGCTCACCGGTGGAAAATGTGTTCCGTAGGAAACAAGGGCTGAAGGAAAATTTACTCTTGAAAAATGCCTTAACTTTGAAAAAAATTGTTTTCACGGAGAATCAGAACATCATGTCAAAGTCAAGCTCACTGCAACAGTTAGTATTTTTCAGGTGAGTACATAATAAATGGGTACTGCAGTGCAAAACTTCACTGGAGGATTTTTCATACACTCTCAGCACAACCAACATCATTTGGTGAAGAGTTGTACTGACATTACCAGGACTTATGGCCATTCGTGGAAATTAAGTCTGAACTTTTTTAGTCTTCATCATTAATATGCTGGAATATAAAACATTGCAAAATCCACATTTTGAGCACTGCTTTCATTTAGCACATAGCCATAATCTGTTGCTATAATGTAAGTCATGGCTAAAAGCTCTACACTACTAACTGAGATGAGCAGCACTTCATCAAATACAGGTGTAGATACAAAGAGCGACAATGAAAACATGTTGGAAGGGTACACAATATGATGTCCTTGGCTGCATTGAACATGACCTGTGGGTATGTCTTCAAGCAGTAACAACAAACAAGCTGCAGGATTTAACACTGTAATATAGGGATGGGCAATATGAATAATAAAAAAGTAGTAGTCCTACTTTTCAAATCCAAGCTGTTGATAAAAAAACACAACAAATTGTTTTTATGCAGAAAATAAGTATACAAAATCTTATTGTTATTTATTCCATGTTTTCTTTGGCTGTGCATCAACTTGCATTATGCAGGGCTTGAAGAGGCTAGTATCAATAGAGTTAGCTGGTTGGGAACATACAGTTAATGCTGTTAACTTAAATGAGCAAGGACAAAGAGAGGCTTCACACAATAAGCTGGTTAGTTAGTGTGATCCGTTAGCTGGCTATACCTCAAAATCGCTCAGTCATTTGGAGTGCATCAACTAAGTGTGACCTACACTAAGAGAAAATTAAAAAGGGTGTTGGAAAAATCCCAGGATGCCATTGAATGTTAACAAAGCTACTTGCTAATATTATACTGTGAAAAGCGTTGACAAATGTGTCTCAACTGTAGCAGATGTGTGACCAATCCCCCAAGTAGTGAACAGAGGTTGTAAACATAATCAAGACCCCTTACAAACTACCCTCTTCTCAACATACAAAGTATTCATTCATTATTCATTAATTCATTTATTCACTATCTATATCGCTTATCCTTCACTCGGTATCATTGAGCAAGGGGCGGGTTAAATCCTGGGCGGTCGCCAGTTGATCACAGGGCCACATACAGACATACAACAATTCACTCTCTCATACACACACCTGGGTATGTTTTTGGTATGTAGGAGGAAACCAGAGCATAGATAAGGGGACAGCTCCACACGGAAAGGGCCCATGGGCATTTCTGCAGGGGTCTTTTTTATAAACAAACTAAGTATATTATCTAAAAGCTTCACTATAAAGCAATGTTTTTTTTATTTGATTTGAGATAGTATTTATTCCAATGTATAATTACATATTTTGAACTGAATCACAAGCTATTTTTATTGAATTACAGCTAGTTCGATGAGCTAGCCACTGTAAAATAAGGAGTCAAGTAAATAGTGAATCTCATGTTTTCTTTCTTTACCCACCAGTAAACAAAAAAGATGGAAACCACTAACTTTTAAATGGAGGGTTTGGGTACACTCCAAGTGACTCGGTTCCTGTGGCTAACAGTAGTGGTAGCTGTGCAATTGGGGTCATGGCTTTGTAATTTTGCTTCATGCCATTTCAATTTCATGGCTAAAGCAACAAAATAGAAGGATTTAACATCACAAAGCAGTACTGTGTAACTTACGCAGCAAAGAGAATGGATCAGCACCAGTTGCAACCAGCCAACTCAAAAACACTGTAACTGAACTATATTCTAAATTGAGTCATGAGTTCAAACACTAATAACCTCTCATTTTAAAATCAAGTTAAGTGACTGACAGGGAAAAACACGGGAAAAACATATTACTAGATATTTCAAATATCAGTAGCATGAAATTTCTTGCTAATTTTAAAGTCAATTTAGCCATGTTCAAATTTTAGCTTAATTCCCACATTTTTTTCATTCTGCCAGGTAGTATAGTATAGGTCCACAAATTCTGATGCATACACTATATGACATCTTCTGGAACATTTCAGCATTAGATTGCTTCAGGTCTTCTGCTTAAAAGTGGTCAATGGTGTACACTTTGGAGGAAGACAAGAAGCTATCAATAACTGTTGTGTTTCAGTGGTCCCTGTCTACAACCATATAATATAGGTTCTTCTCTCATAAATTCATGACAGAGTTTTCAACTTTAATCAACTGTTTTTTTTCAGCAAAAAGATAAACAAAATTGATTCAACCAAATTGTTGGAAAAGATTCAGCGCATTGAAATCAATCATTCAAATAGAACACTGGGAGGCGTAAGAACTGAGACTACTGAATTATACACATACATATATATATATATATGACCAAATATCAAAATGCTCACATTCCATAAAATTGTCATATTCCACATATCCATTATTTATTATTTCAGGCATTATTTAATTCTCTTTAGAAGTAATTTATGGAGTTTAGCATCGTTTGGCTGAAAAAATATGAAAATATCAAAAAATGTCAGCATTTTTCCATTTCCTGTTATTTCATGCATTTATCACCTAATTTGTTTGCTTGAAAAAAAATCCTCAGATCAAACAAAAAAAAATTATCATTACTTGAACACCCATTTCATGTGTCATTCATACAAATAATTTGTCACAATATTAGTAATCATCATGTCAACCCTTCAGCACGTTTGTTACCTATTAATAGAGCAAAATGCACTAGTGTATCCCTTAAACCCATTGCTGATCAAACCATGATCCAGTCATGCGGGCCTCGTTAACACAACTGCCTGAGAGATTGCTACAACCAAAACAATATCATCACCGCAGTAAAGCTAAAATGAAGCCATGTGTTTTAGAAGTGCTGAGGTTTTGTAATGATTTCAGTCTCACGGTGTTTGAAACAAAGACACATGGCCAGCCGCTCAGTTTGTAAACACAGGCATCGTGAACTTGGGTGAACTGTGGCCTGGCAGCAGCGTACCCAGGTTAGTCAGCGACACACATTTGCAAAAACACTGACTTGCTGACTCAACCGTGCCATAATAATACAAAAACAAAATGTTTCAAAAAAAAATAAGGAATTAAAAAAAATACGTGTCTTCTCTTCGTTCCAAGGGAATCCGACAGAAACCAAAATACGCAGTCTGCACATGTAACGCTTGATGGAAGTGGTTGTTTGGCTGTTGGGTCTATTGACAGGAAGAGTTTTGACACTTCTCTATCTCTTGCATTTAGAATGTAGCGACTCGGAGCCAGGGATGTGTTAATTGCCAACAGCAAACAGGGTGCCTTCGTCACTTGCCAAGCCAAACTGGTTGATCATGACCTCAGCCTAGAGTTGGAGAGGGCAGGCTATGGCTCGATAACCTTGCAACCACACAACGCTGACTAGCTTGCTAGCTACATGCTAACTCGTAGCCGAGAAGTGCTCGCGGCTTACCTTGGTGAACTGCAACGTTGCAGCCGTGTCCGTCGCAGTATACAAGCGGGTTTTCCGCCCAGCCTCTCTCGTCCGAGCAAACACAACAACCTCCAATCATCTCCTTCATGTTATTCGTCGAGAACTCGTCGTCCGCCGCCAGACAACGCTCGCCGGAGACCATTTACGAAGAAATCGGGCATGCGGAGGAATACGACATGAAGATAAAGCAAAGCCTTCGGCTAAAACGCCCCTCTCGCCTCCACGACGCCGCTTTAGGTCCCGCTCGGTCGAAATGACATGTTTTAAACGTGTTTAAGTCCCCTCTTGACACGATATTTTTCACCAAAACATCCACTTCGCGACGCGACGTTAAGGAGAAGAGGGGAGGAGACTCCAAAGAGAACCGGAAATACGTCATGACGCAAGGCGCGTCGGTGTGCATGCAGCTTGACAGGAAGGAAAAGATGGATGTGATTGGGTCAAACTGACAAAGTTCCATTTTAAGTCCACATGGCTCCGGTGAGTCGAATAATACAGCAGTGAAACATCAGCGACAAGCACTACTATCATTAGGTCCGGATAGAGCCATTAGTTTACAACCGTTTAAGAAAACCAAGGAACAAGATGGAACTGCTACACATTAAAAAAGTTCAAAGGCAGAACACTCGCATCTATTTGAAAATCAAAACAAGTAACGATTTGCAATATTTTCTGTTAGCCACTAAACTTTATCATGACCACATCCTTCGTCCGATATGTGCAATTGTGAATTTAAAAAAAATGTGACGCCTTCCTATGGCTCACATATGTCCCTAAATGGTGGTTTCAAATGCAATCTTTAATCGGATTGAATAAAAGAATTTGCTAAAAACCTGAATGTATCGCTATTTAGGTTGGATATACTCACTCTTTTAGTTATACTATAGTTTAAACATGCATGCACACATGGAAACAACAAATTGTGCAATACTACTACAATAGTAGTAATAGCAGTCAGACCCCATAAGTTACAATCAAGAATTATATCTATTAGTATTGTTTGTGTCTGCATGAATCATCAACCAAATTGAGAATTCAATGTTTCTGAAATATTTCAAAATCGCTCCACGAAATTGTGAAACGGTTTAAATGTTTTTCAAATGAATGTTAACATACTTATGGACGTTTTACTGCTATGGAAATTGCAGATATTTTTCACATCAATTATGAGATATGTCTTTGCTTTCTACAAAATGGTTATTTTTTGCATGCTGTAGTCTATCTTAAGAACAATTCAGTTTAGGATGTTTCCTGTATTTTCATCATAACAGTGTTGTTTGTTTTTTTTGCAGTAAAACTTGTCATGCTTGTATCCTGTCTAGATTGTCAGTGCCATCATGTTCCTGCAGATAAAATACTTTCTGCTGCTCACAGGTAGAAGACTGTGAATGTAAACACACGGTGTGTATGGATGGGCTTTTTCACTGTAATCAAGAGTAACTTGTCTTTCAAATAAAAAAGTATACAAACAGACTTCAAACATCCCTGCATCATTCTGCATATCAGACTCGTCACTGAGCTGCTTTGTTTTGACAGCATCCCTATGCTGTTGCCAAGGATGCTCCAGAACACACACACACTGACACACACACACGAATCCAGGCACTCAGCTGCTGCTTGCATCACCGATTCCTCTGCGTGAGCTCCCGTTCTCGGTTTCCAGAGAAACGTAATCACTTGCCAATAATGCGCAAGAGGACACGAGCGTCCTCCGTGTAATATGGTGAGCGAGAGGTCCCTGGGAGTGCCTGCCCATTGTTTGCTTTAATTTCAAATTGCTCAAATGCTCCAGTCGACACTGGGTACTCCACTAAAAGGGGTGGTGGGGGGATGGGGAGAGGGGGAAAAGGGAAAAAAGTGAATTGTGTGTGGCAGGGGGAAAACCTATTAGAGCCGGAGAGAACAAAGGGAGGCAAAGGAGGGGGCAGCGGTTGTGTAGGGGCCCATATAGCTACTGAAACACAGAAAATTGCAAATGATTTTTTACAACTTGCAGCTGATCAAGTCAAAGTCTGAACATATAATGCAGAATAATAATCTTCAGGCAGTCCATAAGGGCTTTTTTCTGAGACATGAAATTGCAGACCAACAAGCGAGCATTTTCAAACTCAAGCTATGATGTACTCTGATTTTTGGAAAATGTAGGCTATCCCTTGGCTATGAACAAACTAGATGTTGTATGTCGAACATTTGCTTTTTTGTGAAGTTGTTAATATGCATACAATTACACCATGTCTTACACAAGTGTATTTGTACAAATGGTTGTAATGGTTGTTTTTATTATTATTTGGTCTTCATTCAATGTGTTTTTTTTTTTGCATCTTGTGTCCTTACATATAGTCCAATATCTGTTGAAGTATATTGGCATTCATTGTTTACGTTCATTATTGGCCAAACATAACCAAGATGGGCAAATAAAGCATATAAACACACTCGGCATCCGCCACGTGCCCATGTGTTTGCGTGCGTGTGTGTGCGTGCATTGCTTTGAGAACTCCACAGAAAACTAAGCCAATCTGGGAGGAATGTATTCTCAGACTGACCTCATAAGCTTCAACAAATGACCGGTGACAGCTGAGCCAAGACTTTTATATTGAAGAGATTTTGCCCACAAACAGATGCCATATGCCTGTATTTGAATTTATTAATAAAAAAAAAAAAATGCACATATTTATAGCAGCTAGGCTGTGTTTCATAATGCTAACATAATACTATTTGCCAAAAACAAACATTTAAAAAATACAAAGACCGAGGAGCACAATTTATCATTTTGTTATTGTTCTATATTTCACATCACTAATTTAAGCATTGTCAGATGAAACAGTGGAAACACGCCCAAACACATTTTGAAATTTCAATTCAAGATAACATACACGAGGATCTACTTGTGTGTAATCATTGTTCAATATGCTGTAAATTTGTAATTATCATTGCCAAACTTGGTTTAATTGAAGTAATTCGACTACAGGTAATCCAAGTCAGGGATCAATGTACTTTACATCTTAGTTCAATGATATCAACAAACCTAACATGTCACGGATGTTCTAATTACTGGAAAGTTTTGTATGAAATCCTATTGTTTCATAACATTTTTTTTATGTGTGGTTAGTTCTGACCACTGTTGGAGACGTCAGTTTTCCAAGGTCTTCCCTGTAGTCCAGGAGTAGAGTGCAGGTCCCAGGAAGAAAATAGGAACAGTCCCAACGCGAGGGGGTGAAAGGTGAAGAGAGCCCTCCCCCACCACTGTCCGCACACACTTCAGGCTCAGATTGCATGTAAAATCACAGTCTTCCGAGGTCGAGGGAGCTAGAGTGGAATTCATTGTTTTAGGGGGATATAAGACAGTGTTATCCAAAGTTCTTACAAGTGCACTCGCTGCATTGGTCAAGTGTCTTTATTAAATAAAGAAAATAGAGACAGAGCTAGAGAGAGAGCGAGAGAGAGAGAGACAGAGAGAGAGAAAACAGATTTAAGCCTGTGGGTGTGTGTCAGGTACTACTACGCACCGACGTGTGCAAGTCACTACAGAAAGTGGTCGGCGGTTGACTGGCCGCACTGGTGCTGCGGGTCAAATCCACCGCGTCCGTTCCCTTCCACATTATTTAGACATTCCAGGTAAATTACAAGCCGCGCCGTCCGTGCACGCGATCGTGCGCGTAAAACACGGAATCGTTGGTCTTACTTATAGTTTACCTCTTTTAGACCATTCTTTCACTCGAGGTGACACATTTAAGAATAGTAAATATCCCACATTTTACGCAGGAAGACTAGTGGAAATGTGTGGAGGGGCAAGCAGGCAACAACATTTTTTTTTTTTTTAATTAAAGTGCCTTTTGACTTGAAAGTACAAGTTCACGCACACAGAAAACCAAATGGATAAATCCAGTGTATAGTGTGTTGCGTAAACACCAGATACACGACTGGCTTTCATTGAGGTCTTTCACCATACAGTATGAACTGGAACTCGATTGTCCCCTTTACGTAACCGGGGCCCACGCGGAGGAGCAGTCCCACCTCCTCCCTTCGTGAAGCGGGGCTTTTCCCCGGTGTGGCCGGCACCCACGGGGGCAGTTTCAAACAGACCTCCGCCGGGTTTCAGGGCTCATTTCTCGGCCGCTCGGTTCCTCCCTCTTCCTCCCCTCCGGTCCTCGGCCAACATCCAGGCGCAGGAGAGGATGGAATGAGCGCCATGTGGCATCTGGTGCATCCGAAATCTGCATAACAAAGAGTCTTGGGCTTCATGGGAAATACTCAAATAGGCCTATTGGTTATTATTACAATGTTATGTTATTGCTTTATGAGGACTTTAGATGCCCCCTCCCCTCCATTCACATTGTAGCCCGAAAACCCAAATAACGACCCTATTAAGGCGCAATTATCATGACGTTTCAAATTTGGCTGTATGGAAAAAAAACAAACTTTGAAGGCAGGTGTGTGCGTGTGTTTGTTTTTTATTTTTATTTTTAAGAAAAACTACCCCGCTCGTATTGTGGTCTAATTACTTCATACCCGTCGCCGCGCGTATAAGAACAATACGAAAATACACGATTTAGAAAATATTTAGAAAAAAAAAAAAAAACTTACTGGTCACCGGTGTTTTTGAGTTTATTTTTGCTTTTCCCTTCAGAAAATGAAACGTGTGTATGCGTGCGTACGTTATAACCTTGAGCCCAGTGCGACGACGACGCACAACCCCAGCAAAAATTCGGACAAATGTAATTAAATTGCTCCACGTTTCAATAAATGCCATTTAATATCCGCTCGGGTTTGGAGTGATATGTGTTTACTTTGCGGGACAATAATATTCGGGGGGGGGGGACGTGAGGTTTGACAAAGACCAGCTTTCCCTGGGTTGGGTCGGCCGTGCGCGATCACAGAAAGACAAGCACGCACTAAACCCAACGAAAACAAATGGGGGAAACCAAAGAAACGCGTGTTTCCTAAAATGGCAAATTTTGCGTGTATAGACCGCGATGCGTGGGGTTTCCCGCAACTGCGGGTCGGAAGGATCTTTACTCGTCCCCCCGCTTCCTCAACGCGGATCTCCAGATGCCTATCCTTCGCATCCGTGGAAACGTCTGCCTGCACCCACGACGTCCTGTGACACACGGCCGGAAAGACAGAGAGGGAGCGTGTACATGCACGTCGGGTTGAAAACGTAAACGTGGAAAAAAACACTACCCACGCCAACATTAGACGGTGACCTTTCAAAGGTGTGTTTCGGATCAATTACATCACCTCGCTGCTAATGTCAAATACATCACGGAGGAAAGAAAATAGTAGTTTTTTTTCCCACGCCACGCCACGGACACGTAACCCTGTTTGTCCTTTCCTTAAAACAAATCGTCGCCACATCACGCAACGCCACGCGAGAATCCAGGATATTTTAATGTTGTACAAAGACGCGTACATTCCACTCCCGATGAACCCCGTTTGACGTCGTCACTGTGTCTTTACGTGATAATTAACAAACAACCCGAGCAAACACAAATATGTGTGTGTGTGTGTGTGTGTGTGTGTGTGTGTTATTCAAATCTATTATAAATAATGCTGCTTTACAGGAAGCTTTAAAAGCAACACAGAGTCTCACAGAATGTCGATGCCATGCTCCATACAGTTAAGAGCCTGTAAATAAGTAAATAGGCTTATCATTGTCCGGCTCCTGCCCTTTCCTTAATGTGGCCCCATCAAGCACTGCGCCGTGCGTGTGTGTGTATGTGTTTGTTGTGTGTGTGTGTGTGTGTGTGTGTGTGTGTGTGTGTGTGTGTGTGTGTGTGTCTGTAACCAGCCACAAGGGATCTGCGTGTTTCAAAACCTGCGGAAAGGTGGAAAATTACGCGTGGACTAACGACAGTCGAGTCTGAATGATAAAGTCGTCTAATTTGGAGCGAGCCATACATTTTATCTGCTCGTATGTGTGTGTGTGTGTATGTGTGCGCGCGCGCGTGAATGACATGCGCGTGCGTGTAAGATACAAGGGTGCGCGCTGGCGATCGCCTCTTCCTCCGCAAAGCGTGTGTGTGTTTAAGTGCGTGCGGCGCATGTGAGCGGAGTCTCTAATGCAAAGCTTGTGTGTGTGTATGTGTGTGTGTATGTGTGTGTGTGTGTGTGTGTGTGTGTGTGTGTGTGTGTGTGTTAGTGTGTGTGTGTGTGTGTTCGGGCATCGACAGGGGACGCGTCAAAGTGTTAAAAAATGTGCTAAAAAAAGGTGAAATACAACCTATTGGATAATAATACCATCCCCACATTTCCACGCACTTTTGGCTGTGAAATGCCACTTGTTCATTTTTTTCTTTACAATATAAGTTTTAATTCCAACTTCGCTTTTCAACAGCTTTAACACGGAACTCGTCGTGGGGGAAAATCACTCCTGACGCTGCACTTTTTTTCTACCCCCCAATTACCGCTCACATTGTTTACTGCTGAATAAATTCTGTCACGACAGACTTGCATATAACGCGAGATTACAAATTAACACGACCCACGTTCTGTGCAGCAACACGATATTCTGCGTCCTGCAGAGCACACGGAGTTTGTTTTAAATTTACAGCACGTTTTTAAATTAAAATGCATGCACACACACACACACACACACACACACACACACACATACACACACACACACACACACACACACACACACACACACACCGCGTCCGCCGATTTGTGAATTAAAATGTTAAACACAGATAAGAATTCCTGTCGGTGTAAAAATAAACGTGCAGCCGGAGGATAAAGTCAACTGTTCGAGTGAAAGGGGGAAAATCACAAGGAGGAAAAGCTGCCGCCCGCAAAAGAGGACGTGTCGTGTGTGTATTTTTTTTTTTTTTTGGTCGGGACAGGAGCCGCTGCGTGGAAAAGCAGCTCCCGGAGCTTGAACGCGTCTTTGTATGAGTGAATCACGTTGCCTTGAACACCGTGAAAAATACAAATATTACAATTATGTATTTTAAACTAGGGAGCCATCGGCGCACAGGGTCCACGGCTGCGTGATTTTTTAGACATGGGAACGTAAGGGGAATAGGACACCCCACTATGCCGTGGGGTCCCACGCAGTAAGCGGCATAGGCAGACGCCCGGCCTTTTTTTTATTCACGCAGGCAGCTCGAATATAGACGTTGCCATTATTGCTTTATTTACGCAAACAGCAGACGCATTTATACACATATATTCATATAAAACTACAGCTAAATGGTAGGACGTGGAAGGGGGTGGGGACGGAGGATCCATTTTTTATTGCATCACCTGTCAGCGGCGTCCAATAGGCGTCGACTCCGCAAGCATTAATTGATGAAGGTGTCTCCAGACTGGCGCACCTCCCCTCCTTGTCATTTTATTTGTGGCTCAACCAGCCGCCAGAATAGCAGCTGCATTTTGGCTCTTATTCTGTTTCTCCTGCCGTCTCTGACCGACTCCCTCCCCTCCATGCGCACAAGTCCCTCTCCCCCCCTTCTCTCTCTCTCTCTCTCTCTCTCTCTCTCTCCCTCCACTCACTATTTTATTCCTCTGGCTGAAGCAGTTGTGCACACCTTCCCCTCGCCCCGCTGCCGTCTAGGAGGGGAGTGGAGCCGGCGGAGGCAGGTAGCAGCGGCGCCGGCGCTTTAGGAGGAGGAGGAGGGGTGGGGGTGGGAGTGGACGCATCCGTCTCGTTCTCTTCCACCATGCCGGACCGGGTCGAGGGTGGATGCGGTCGACTCTCTCCACCCAGACACCGGCAGTCCCATTTAACTCTGCATGTCAAAGTTTGCAATTACATGACGCAGCAGCAGCAGCAGCGGCAGCGGCGGCGGCGGCGGCGGCAGCAGCGGCGTGGATGGCTGAGAGCGGCGTGCAGGATGCCCTGAGCCCACCCCACGCCATTTACCGGCACATCCACATAGCTGGCGAGAGGAACTGCGTGGGACTAAATGCATTGGATCTGACCCATGCAAAAAAAGCAAAAAACAAAAAAACAAGAACAAAAAAAACATGGGAGACTTGGAGTGTGGCTTTGAGGAGATGCAAGGAGTGAGACTGGGATACCTGCTCATCCAAGGCAAGCAAATGTTTGCTTTGTCTCAGGTCTTCACTGAGCTGCTGAAGAACATTCCTCGGACCACCGTGCACAAACGCATGGACCATCTGAATGTGAAAAAGCACCACTGCGACCTAGAGGAGCTGCGGAAGCTCAAAGCAATAAACTCTATAGCTTTCCACGCAGCCAAATGCACTCTCATATCGCGGGAGGACGTGGAGGCTCTGTACTTCTCCTGCAAGACCGAGCGGGTTTTGAAGTCCAACAAAAGGAAAGTGAAAGCGGTGTGTTCCGCCCGGGACAAGGATGCGTCCCCTGGACTTTTCCACGCAGAGGGCGAGCTGTGGAAGGAAAAAGTTTGGTTCAGTTTTCACGGCGTGCCGGAGTCTCACACGCGTCACAGCAAAACAGACAGGAGGCGAGGAGGAGGAGTAGGAGAGCTGACTCCCTGCCTTACCGACTCGAAACTACCTCAGTTTTACCACAAATCCCACGGGCGCGATTGCCGTGCCGTGACCAAGTCCGCTCATAAACACTTTAAAAACTATGAAACTGCGAAAATAGCCGGGAACCGCGTGACTTTCGGCCAGAGGCGCTCGTTTTTCCGGAACGCGGCGCGCAGGCAGCCGGCGGCGCTCCAGTCCGCCATAGTTGCTCAGAGCAGGCTGCCGCGCTCCGCCGGCGACCTCCTGCACAAAAGGAAGAGGAGGCGGGAGGGGGGCGGCGGCAGGGACGGCGGCGCTCGGCAGTCCTGGAGCAGGAGCAGACACGCACATCAGCACGCACCGCCGGTGCTGCTCCTGCAACAGCAGCAGGAGCACAAAGCCTCCGCGTTCGGCGCTTTCCACCTCCGCCCGGAGTTCTACCTTGACCCCAGACCCCACCATCACCACCACCACCAGCATCACCACCACCACCACCACCACCTCCACCACCGCGGCGAGCCCGGCTTCCCGGAGAGCTACAGCAGCGACACCGAGTCCAGCACCTATTCCGACAGGGCGTACCACGACTCGGACTTCGGCTCGGGCCTCTCCAGCACCAGCAACTCCGGCAGCTCGGATGAGGAAGAGGAGGGCGCGGAAGAAGATGACACGCAGTCGGAGAGCACAGAGGTCAGCACGGATGAGGAAGAGAGCTCCTCTCTCTCCGACTCCAGCTCCGTCTCCAGTCGGGTTTCCCTCCAGAGCATCCGGTTCAGACGGGCCCGGGTCGGCTCCCTCGCCAGGGGCCTCAACCCGAGCAAAGCCCCGCTGGTTCTGCAGCCCACGTTTCACTACAACCAGCGACAGGGCCCCCTGCAGACGGGCTCTGGGGGCGACCGGGGCCAGTGTGAATTTCCATGCAGGGACATTAAGAAAGTCTCACACAAATTCCTCCCCTCCGTCCTGGGGGAGAGTCTTTTCGGGGAGCCCAAATGGGAAAACCCGCCTGAGCCGGACGCGCAACAGGACAACCCGGTCGACCCGCTACCCCCACACAGGAGTAAGGCCTTCCCCGCCTCACTGAGGACGCCAGGACACGCCGGCCGGAGCCTTCCGGGTCTGAGCCCACAGTGCGAGCAGAACAAAGACGCCAAGCTCCCCAGAGGGGCCGAGAAAAGGGAGGCGAGGGCAACCGGCTTGAGGCTCCCGACGCCGGTGAAAAAGATCAAGATCGAGGCAGAGGAGCGGTGCGTGACGGCCCCCCCCTGCTCGGACGACGGTCGGACAGCCCGGACGCCGCCCTTCAACCTCCACAGCGTGAAGCTAAAGGTGGAGGAGAGCTGCGACGAGTATGAATACCAGAGTAAGGCGTGCTCCGTCAGATGCAAGGGCGACAGGTCAGAGAGCGGCGTCGGCCAGTATCCCAGCTGCGCAGTAAAGCACGGGGACCTGTTCACCGGTGGGGTTAAAGCTGCCGAGTGGAACCCGGATCTGGCTCCGAGGTCCCCCGGCACTCCTAGGGAGGGGACCCCGGAAAGTCCCTGCACCGAGGAGTGGGAGACCAGGGGCGTAAACTGCAGGGCTCCTGCGCCGGGGAAGAAATACCGAGTTTCCAGGACCCACACGAAACAAAGCAGGGTTCCCAGGGCTGCTTCTTCCTCCTCTTCTTCTCACCCGGCAGGCTGCGAGGAGGGGTCCACGGAGGATTTACCGAGCAGACGCAAACGCAGTACTGCCAGCGCAGCAGCGGCGGTGGCGACTGCGAAAACGCCATTCAGCCTAATGGCAAATTTCCCGTTCCCGCCGTCGCTGGTTGTTGGCAACGACGGGGATTTGTGTCCTGCTTACTCCCTGAACTCGCTGAGGGGCCCCGGGCCTCCCCCTCCGTCTCACCCCGTGTGGAGTTGGCAGCCAGGCGGCCAGATCCTCCCTCCCCCACACGCTCAGAGGACTAGGAAATACTGAGCTATGTGGGTCTTTCTTTCCTTTCCTTTTTTTAAAAGAAAAAATAAGGAAACAAGAAACTGATCGCAGCCCAAGTGGCTCCTTCGAGCGTTCTGTTGTTTTTTTCAAACTCCTGTCTGTAAAAGGATTTACACTGTTTTAAGTTCGACCGTCGAAAAGTACGCCCGGGTCCTTTTTTTTTTCTTTTTTTACAGCCTCAGAAAACGCCCACAGGACTGTGAGGCCCTGCTCCTGGAATTATACTTAAAAACACACACACACACAACAAAAACAAACAAGAAAATACTTAAAAGAAGCTGCCAACCCTAAGCAATACATTCAGTGTTTACTTGACTGTTTTCTGAGCTCCATTGTTCCCTCGCGTTTCTATGCTCGACCTGTTGGATTGTAGTGAACCAGGGTTTCACTGGTTTTATGCTTTGTTTGAAGAAAAAAAGGAAAAGGGATAAAAAAACAACAATTCCTGGGAATGAGGCTAGTTTTAATTACGCTGGGAATGAATGCATTTAAAAAAAAAAAAAAAAAGATCAGGGTCCCCCCACCAACCCCCCAATATGTGCCACTCGGTGTTTTCCTGTCTCAAAGCGGTGCTTTTCCCTCTCTGACTGTCATGGTGACCAGCTTGGCCACATTCCCAAGTTTTCAATTTCAGAGAATTATTTAAATGGGTTTAGTAGCTTATACATGCTCACAGTTAAGCCTTTATTAGATTTGACAGGAATTTATTCCTGGTGTGTGTGTATGTATGTGTGTGTGTGTGTGTGTGTGTGTGTGTGAGAGAGAGAGCGAGAGAGAGTGTGTGTGTGTATGGGGGGTTATAAGTGCTTGTGATCTGGTTTTCTATCTTGTTTGGATTTTCGGGATGTATGTCTTGGTTTGCAGATTTGTGACTGTGCACAGACGCAGGGCTAGACACAACACAGGCCTTATGTACAGACAATCAAAAAAAAAAAAGAAAAAAAAAAAGAAAAGGCTGAGATTTAAGCACCACGTGACTGACCGGCTCCACGTCCTTCTTTGTCTCCCCGGACACCCGCTGCCTCTGCAGACGCTATCTGTACCTGTGTGTGTGTTTACGTGACTGCCGAAAACTCGGGAGAACGCAATGCTCGCGCTGGGATGAAATTCAGGAGTCATTGGAGGGGTGGGGGTCGAGGGGGTCGGTTCGGGGGGCTGCCCGAAACACTTCCTCCCCCATTGGCCGCTCAGAAAATCGCGTTAAAGCACAAGAGATATAGGTTTAAACGCGTTGCACTTTGATACTGCAGGGGCTCCTGGTGAAGCCTTGGAGGATTCTGTCTTTCTTTCTTTCTCTCTTTCTTTGCCTGTTTCTTTCTTTTCTCTCCGAGCAGTCGACATGTGCGAAACACGAGGTTGCCTCGCCTGGACATAAACACAAGCGTTTCATTTGACTGACATTTCAATATTCGAATTTTTCCCCCAAATGTATTTCCTAATTACAAAACACTAAAAAGCTTTACAGGGCTCCTTTTATGCTTAATAATAAGGACATTTCAGTGTTTTCTTCTTCATTGTCTGAACAGGAGGTGAAGCATTTCCCATGACTAGGCTTATTTTTCTCTCCGTGACACCAAAAATAAAATAAAATAAAATAAAAACAACAACAACCCCACATTCCCGTTTCTCGACACCCCCTCCCCTTCGCCAATGTCCCTGAATGTATCGCAGCTAGAATGTGTTTAGGCTGCCTCTCCTCGGTCTCGGGATACATTTTGGCGTCCGTGAACGTATCTTTCCCCCCACTCCTCAACGAAAACGCGTGTAAATAAAGTGTCTGAAGTACTGTAGCACCCAAACATGTACGAAGCCAGTATGCGGCCCCACGATGACGTCATCTTAACAGTTCGCAGTTTATTATTATAATTATTATAATTTTAACTGCTACAAAGAGAGGCGGGTGACAACAAAAAGAAAAAAACAAACAAAATAAAAGATGTCAACCTGCACAAAAGGGGGACTGCAGAAAGTACGTAAAAAAAGATTGTTTTTTTTTGGGGGGGGGGGGTGTTTCAACATATGGTAAATGTTAAGCCATATGATTACAGCGCCACTCTGCAGCCATGAAGCCTCACTCACAATGGGCCTTTTTTCGGGGAGGGGGCACACTGCAGTGACAATTCAAACTTGAACTCATATTTCCAGCCTGTAGAGCGGCTATTTTTGAAGCTGCGGCGGCAGGAGGTGGGATATGAGCAAGGCTGGTTGTAAAAAAAAACGAAGGGGGTTGCAAGGGGTTGAGAGAGGGAGAGAGAGTGTGTGAAGGGAGGGGGGATGCAAGCTTTCAACCTTTAATCCGCATGTCAAAAGCATAGGCTGCACAGCATAGGAGGAAGAGGAATAGCCTGCGTCCAAAGCTGTGCGGCTTCGCCCCCCTGACGCATCAGCCTATTCTCACGCAGCGCTCACAATGCACGGCCGGCTGAGGGGTGGGTGTCGGTGTTAGTGTGTGTGTGTACGTGTGTGTGTGCGGGGGGGTGGGGGGGTGATGGTGGTTGCGGCCCGTGGGGAGGGCCTTTTACCCACCGTTAAGACTGATAGCTTTGTGACAGTGACGCTATCGACGTAACAACAATTGCATCGCCCGCTGGAGGCTCGGCCCTCTCTCCTCTTCCTCTGCCGCTCCTATTTTTTTTAATATACAAATACTTGAGGTCACGTTTTTTTGAGACGGAATTTGAAGTCACTGGTTGTTTGTATTAAATTGAATATTTATTTTTGTAAATTTTCCTGGTATTTGTTTTTCTTGTACAATGTTTTTTGTTGTTGTGAATATAAACATATATATGGGATAACTGCACTCGACATGGAAACTTGAATGGTTAAATTCTGAAGCACTTTCCCTTTCTTTTTATTACAAAAAGTTCATTAAACACGTGTGTGTGTGACTGTCAGTGTTTTTTTTTTTTGTCTCTTTGGGGTTTGACGATCACAAGCTGATTTTTGTTTATTTTATTTTTTGTCGATGAAGAATTTATTGTATTATCTAAGTTAGAGAAAAAGCGAGAACCTGTTCTTTTGAGCTTTGTGACATTGTTTATTTTCTAATTGTACTTTATTTGTCTGCTGATTTTCCTCTTCTCTGCGATTGGGATTGCCTGTGTTTCTCCCATGAACCCCCCCCCAAAACCCCTCAATACGCATCCTCACCCTATCACAGGTCATTGAATAAATTGGTGGTGGTGAGAAATGTCCACTTTTAAATTAGATGAGTGTGGAGTGCAGAGGCAGAGCGTGAAAAAAGGAAGACACGAGACTTTTAAAAACTAACCATCAAGCTAATATTGACTGATGGCAAATGCCCCATCAAAGATGGCCACGCATCTTTTTATTTGCTTAAACTGCTGGGAATCCCGTTCCCTGGTGTGTTCGAGAGGCGTGGGACGGAATAAGTGATAGGCATGTGGAAAGCGCAATAACAACATGAGGCAAACCGCAGATATTTACGCACGCAGCGGTCGGAGGCGGCTGGTTTAATACGCGGCGCGGAGGGAAACCTCAGTTAGGGCTGCTCCCCTGCTTAGACCCACGATTTCCTGAGAGCGGTCGCGTGGATCGTCGTGGATCGGCTTGGAGCGACTTCATTGGCGGATAGTTTTGTTAAACCAGTCGGCATTTGTGTGTATTCGGAGTAAAAATGCATCTATAGCCACTTATGGTAAACACAATGTTGAGGGGGGCACCCCCCTCAGCGCACACACACACACACACACACACACACACACACACACACACACACACACACACACACACACAGAAAGAGACAGAGAGAGAGAGAGAGCACCAAAATCCCGCCGGACTTTAAGAACAATGTGCGCACCGCAGCAACTTTATGGTCTGCGCTCGACGCGCCGCGTTTGGCACGACGTTTACTCCCGACTGACGGCAGGGCGGTGGGGGGAGGCGGGTTACCGGCTGGGATTGCAGCCGGGGCCTGAGGGGGGCCACGCCGGGCAGCAGTGACTCACTGCTGCCGGCGATTCAGGGTTAAATTCCAGCGCGGATTGGAAACCAGCAGACTGTAACTTCTATAGAATAACAATAGGACGGCGGCAAAAAAGGTGGTGGTGGTGGGAGGGGACCTGGTCGATCGTTGTCTGTGAGGAAGAGGAGGAGGGGGTGGGTTGGGAGGGGGTTAATAAGAAGTTGGTTTCCACACAGGCTGCCGCGGACGGATGCTGGACGCCGCCCGGTCCCGGTTGGGATGAGATCCGGGCCAATCGGCAGTTGGGACTGTTTAATGCTGACGGACACGCAGGGCGCGTCGGGGTCAGCACTTTGCATTGATCTTTGAGACAATTAAATACACGGAGGTCGGTAAAAGCTGTCGGGGCGTTTTTATGTTGAATCCGTGGACTGTAAAGTATTCGCCTCCCCCCACCGCCCTTTCCCCCAACACACACACACCGTCTCATTCGTCACGTCACTCGTCAGCTCTAAAAACATTGAGGGGTTAGTATGATTAATAATAAACCCTTGTCAGAGGGTTGTGTGTTTAGGGTTGTTGTCCGCAGTTGCTTGGATTCTTTTTTTGTATGGAGAGAGAGAGAGAGAGAGCCCCACGCACAGTCTGGTACGCGCAAAAGCGTTCACACCCAGCTTAAAATTCATTATCTCTATATAATAATATATATATGTAGACACGCACACACACACACACACGCACACACATAAATATACACACACACACATAAATATACACACACACACATATATATATAGATAATATATATACGTATATGTGCGTGTGTTTGTGTGTGTGTTAAGAGAATTTCACATTTGTGAACCTCGGACAACCAAATTTCAAAGTTAAATATATTTTTTTCGTGAAAAATAATTATATAGATGAGCTTTTAAATGGGTAAAAATATCCGGTTCTGTCCCGAAAACTAGGAAACTAGTAAAACTCCCAGCAGCTTTAAATAGAAAATCAAAAACAAAACAGTAAAAGTGCCTTAACAGAACCTCAAGCCTGACAATTCGCTTTTATCCTTTTTTAATATTTATTTAATATTTACACCAAAACCCAGTGTGCCCATTTGCACTCACACGCTGATATTTTGTGTTGCATTCATACCCGCGCTATTTACACCTCCCGTGTGTTTTATTTTTCAGATCGGTGACCAATGGAAAACGGAAGCCGTGACATCAGAGGCGTACTACGTGGATCTGCATCGCGTTTAGTCCGCACGTCCATCAACCCCCCCCACTCCCACCCCACCCCACCCCACGGCCTGTTTATTGATTTCTCCTCTTCCTTTACAGAGATCTTGGTTTGACTGATGGAGGGGGGTGGGTGGGTGAGGGGATTACTTCCCCCTTCACGTAGCCCGAGGTCAGGGGGAGGGACGGCGGGCTGCGTCGGAGGGGGTCCCTGCACCTCTGCTGCCCAATCCAAATCACTTTGAAAAATCCTGATAATGACTTTTTTAAAATTCGGGAATAAGCAATTCAATTGGAAGTTAAATACTTTGGGATTTCTCGAGGACGTGGATAATCAAAGTCAGGAGTGCAAAGTGATGCAGGATGGATGTGTCTACACGCAGCTGTGTTGTTAAAGGTTTATTACTCCAAAGTGTAGGAGAAGATATTTCTTCTTTTTGTGAAACCAGTGTGATTGAGTTTCTAAAAAAGGGGACCAGGGGAGTGGGAGTGGGAGAGTAAGGGGGGAAAAATATGTGGTGGAGGGCTTCTGCCCCTCCATGGAGCTCAACTCCATTTGTAAAGGCTTTTCCTAGAAGGAGAGGAGAGTCCGACCTGCTGAGTGGAACATGGGGACTCATTATAAATACATAAATAAATAAATACATAAATAAATAAATGTGGGTTTTCACCATGGAACAGCACCAATTGAACATTAATTTAGAAAAAGGAATAGTAGTTTCCTCCCATTCAGCCTGTTGAGACAAACTGACATTTTAAACAGGCTATAACTCAATATGCAAGTTTTTAATAGGATTTTAACATTAATTCATTTTCAGGTCATATTCAGGGGAAACCCTGCTGTTTCACACAAAGTGTGCAAATGCATTTATTTGTGTAAAATTTGACTGAATCGTTTTTAAAGTTTCACGGTCTGACGTACCTCTCACACATGCCCTCTGGTATGACCTAGATTTTCCCTGTCTTAATAAAATCTATCTATCTATCTATCTATCTATCTATCTATCTATCTATCTATCTATCTATATAATAAAGTAATATGTTTCACAAACCCAATACAAAAATTACAGATCACAATATGCGGTTAATCTGCAATAAAGACTATCACAAAAACATAATATTATAATGTAATGTAATGTAATGTAATATAATATAATATAATATAATATAATATAGGATAATGTAAGATAATATAATATAACGTAATTGTTAGTAAAATTAGTTAATTTTGGTATTTAAAACTGCAGTAATCATTTATTATAAAAATGCTTTTGTCAGTAATAACTAATTGAAGAAATGGTGGGGTTACTGCCTTGTCCCTCCTCCACTCTCTTTTCACACACACACACACACACACACACACACACACACACACACACACACACACACACACACACACACACACACACACACACACACACAGCGGCTTTCTTTGTTTCTTTGTTGTGAACTACACATGAAGCACCTTGTTTAGGCTATGATTATTTCTACTAAAAGAGAGGGGAATAGAAAATAAGAGCCTTTTTTTGCAAAGTACAGTCCAGCAGTCAAATTAAAATTTTGAGGAAACCCCTTTTTCATATTCAAATACAGAAGAAAAAAAATAAAAAATGACTTAAAAAGTAAATTAGAAGCCACAGTTGATCGCACATATCATACATTTATAAAAGTCACCATTTTCCAACGTATCCCTGCTTGAAAGTGAAGATGGTAAAAGTACATAGTTCCTCTATCTGATGGACGAGGTTCCACAACCAGAAAAGCAAAAATCTGGACACAAGCTCCTTTTTTATAAAATGATAGGTCATTTGAGAGCTTTGCAAACTATAGGAGGATTTGAACACAGCCGCGAGCTGCGGTGACCTTTGACCCCCTTCATACCAGGGAGTTAGGGCAAGGAGAGCAGGCTGGACCTGAGCTCAAAGCCACCCGTTGCAGAATGCAACACAGGATACCCTTTCTGCTGCGTGCACGCATGCACAGACACGCACACACAGGTGTAACCTTTTCACTTAATTGCAATTGGACTCCATTTTTACTGAGACAAAAAAAGAATACATTTTGAAAAAACCTGTTATGTGAATTAATTTGGAGAAAAACAAACCTCTCTCTCCTTTGACAGAAGCACTTTCAGTGTCACACATGCACACCTTCGCATCCGCATCTTCGCAAGCAGAGTGAGAAACACATTCAGGCCAAGGCTTGCTGTTCCTTGTTGACTTATCTTGTTCCGCGTGGGCTGCACGTTAGACGCCGGGCGTTGCTCCAGGGCACGCAGGCAGCAGTCATTAAGGGCTCGCTCGATCCTCCAGCCAGAGTTTCTTTATTTGAGTGTGAAAACTACGAGGACACTTTTTGGAGGAGTTCTGCCTGCCTGGTCCCTGGCCAGAGACTTCAGCCAACTTGTTTTTTGGTCTTTTCCCCCACTTCTTTATATTGAGCATGCAGGGTGTGGAACAAAGCAGCAGGCTGGGGATAGGAGCCTGATTATTCCTCATTCCTTATTAAGCCTTTGAAAAGAAAAAAAAAAGGAAATTAGAATGTGTTTAAAAATACAGAAGATCCCTTAAAAACTATAACTGAAATAATCTGTTATGGTATGTAAGAATTTACTTTGCTCCAAAGATCTAGTACTGAATAATCTATTTTCTTGTAATTGTAATTGAGTAAAGGATGACTTGATGTTCACTAGGGGAGTGATTAAATATGTATTGAAACAAATCAATTTAATTTCAATTCCCCTTTTCTTCACTTGTATTTTTTTTCTGAATTCTCAAATAATCTGGATTGGTCGTGAACCGTCCCTGATAACGCTGTCCAGCAGCCACGCATGGCTCCTACCAGATGTGAGTGTTAAACCCTGTTAATAATTCGGCCTGATCGAAGCTTGTTTGGAGAGTAATCTGAGCTTGCAGTGCCCCCCAGCCCCCACCCACCCCCGACACAGCACCGTTGAACAGGCATTTAAATTAGGACGTTTAACTTCCATCTGATAGGGATTAATTAATTTAGCGGCGGGCAGCTTCCGTTCAAGTGATTCAGGAAGCTTTTTTTAAATCGTCAATGCGTTAATTTCATTTTTTTTCTGATCCATAAACAGTCAATAAACTATACAAAGTTATCATCTTTGAACATGATTCCATTAAGTTCTCATTTGTGATTATTTTCTGACCTCCACAGCAACCTTCTGTCCTTTCCAGCAGTGCATTTCCCCATGTTTTTGCATCCCCCCCCCCCCCCCTAGCTGGCCCCCTTGTATGGAGTCTTGGTGGAGCTGCGCGTAGATGAATTGGTGAATGCATGAACAAGAGGCAGCTCTTCAGAGGAGCATCAGAGAAACCAGGAGGAGGACCTGTTACCCAATGGATGACACACGATTATTGTCTGGCCTGCGTAATGTTCCTTTGCAGGAAATGGAAAAAGAAAGTAGACAGTTTTGCTGATGAGGAGTTCAGATGATGGTTCACAAAAGCGGGGAAAAATGGAATTCATGCAGTTGGGTTCTCATATTGGCTTTGACATTTGAACATAAGAAAGTCCAAACCATCACTAGCAGGAAAAGCATGAAATGAAAGCACATAACATCATTCGTGGATTTTTGTCGAGATCTTCTTTGTCGTGGCGACCTGACTTGAATTTCCTCACTTGAAGACATTTCACCCGTCATCCTTCATCTAAGAGGCTTCTTCAGTTCTTTTCATTTGTGGATGATTAAAAAAATACAAAAGTGGATCTACTCTCATTACTTTTGTAGGATTTCACTGCTTTAGTTTTTTTTCCAGTTTACACTGACAGTAAGGATCATGCAACATTTCATCTTTTTGCATTTTTCCTATTAAAAAAAATCTTAATTAGAATCTGTGATCCAAATATTTCCCAGATTTGGCAGAAATCCGTGTTTCGTTAAAACCGTCAGTTTAAGGTGCAGGCTGGGTGTGAGGGTTTTAATAAGGGCCGTGACAGAGATCCGATGGCCAGATGTTTATTGGTTTCCCAAAATAATTGAAATGCGTTTCACATTTTCTCTCAGTGTCTATGAATCCACTATTATTTCATTTTTTCCCCATTCAAAGAGACCCTTCAGTTGAATAAAGTGATTTTTATTGTCACCGAACTTCCGTAAACACAACGCTGCCTCTTAAATATAACAGCAATTTTAAAGGAAAGTGGGATTAAGCTGTTTGGCTGCTCGATTGAAATTTTGGGTCTAAAAAGATGAATCTCAATGACCTGGGCAGACCTTTTCAAATGCTAAACGTCGGCGAGCGTAATTGTTTAATCCGATTTGTATTGTATTTATTGGGTGTTTTCAGGAACCGGGGGGGGCAAATCACCCACAAAAGTCAAAGTAAACGGATTACAACGGAGGAAGAGTCGCCTTCATCTCAGCGGAACTTTATTTTATTAAGATATCTCAGCTTCAACAGACAACTTAACAGTTCAGGACATGATCGCGAAGGAAATACTGACTCAACTTGAACTTCCAGCCGATCGCAATAAGCAATTTCTCTTTTTAATCCAGTCATTTTTATACAGAAGGCGCCGGATGATATCAGGTATCCTTCAATTTCGTCCGCGGCTTTGAATGTTGCCGCGAATGCATCGGGGTTTTTTTTTTTTCTTTTTTACTCTTTGGCCACCGCGTTCCGGTTTTAAAAGAACAACCTCAAGACAATCCGTTTTCGATATCGATCGTTTTTGCGCGGCGGCAGCCCGCCACCCGGTGCGCCGTCAACGCTGCGCCACGACCGCGGGGGTCGGACCGGCTCTTATTTTCCCTCAACATTTCGTTGAAGCGATCGCCAGCCTTGCACGTCGGCGCGTCCACGCAGCCGATGTCGACGAGCGAATATCGAATAAGGTCGGTTCTCCTCGGAAGGGAGGCCCGGTCGGGGGTGAGGGTGGGGGTGGGGGGACTGACGCACCGATTGTGCGCAACTTCCAGGGACGGTTCGAGGGTTAGTCGGAGCCTGAGGGAGGGGAGGGTGCAGAACCCGGTGATCTCCGGGGGCGGATGGAGGGGTTACCGGGGTGCCCGCAGCAAAAGTACAACACCTCGACTATTCGATTGAGTCGTTCTCACGCAATTGGTGAAATTCGATTTTGGAATCACGAATCGAGTAAGGGCAGCGAGTTTGTGTGTAAGAACACCATCGCGTCGTTTTCAGGCCTAATGATCATCAAGCAGCCGTCAATTACATTTTATTAAGCTTGGTTTTCTTAAAGAGGGCTGCTTCGGGGTTGCTCCGCCGCACACCTCAGCGCTCACTTCCCGGTTTCGCACCGTGAAACGGTCTGAGAGCCGCCCGGCGCGCAGAAGAAACGAACTCGACCAATTATTCCGCTTAAAATGAGGGGGGAGAAAAACGCAGAGGACTGCGCTCGTCCGCGCGGCTCTGGCGCAGTTGACGTTTCGGCTCTGCCGCGGTCCGACAGCGCCCCCTGCCGGATACTATCGGGAGCGTCCTCAGCTCTTAAAGGGGATGTCCGGGAAACCGGAAGAGCTTCTTAAGGTGGACCGGCAGAGTTCCACGACGAGGACGTGGGGCTGTTGTTTTTTTTCCTTCCCCCCTCCCCAGCAAAGGGCTTACAGGGGCAAACTGTCACATATAGTTTTTAACCATTCAACTAAAACACACGCAGAATAAAAACAAACTCACCGAAAAGGAATGCGGTGTCACGGGAGCGACGCCATCGTTTCAACGGCCGCGGGGAGATGATTCTAGAAGGTGGCAGCCGTTTGAAGAGCTTCCCCCTTGACCCGGAGTCAGGCTGCCGCAGACGTCGACCTCTCCCGCAGTTTAACGCCCGATAAATAATCAATTGACGGCAGAAAAATATTATATTTCCACTTTCATACTTCTTGAGATGAAAATAAAAAAAAAAACATCTCGTGGAAAGCTGGCTTCCCACAGGACTACACGACCGGCGTGGGATTCTTTATTTCTTTCCACTTCAGCAACTCAATTAAAAACTCGAAAAACACTTTGGCGTGTCATCACTTCCGGGTGTGTAAACCACCGGATGTTTATCATCCGTTTGTGTTTGGACGCGGCAGGGAGTCAGACGGAGGCTGCGTTTATTCTCCCGTGAACTCCCGTGATTTTAACCCCTCCTCCCTCCCACGGAGGAGCGCACGGTCACGGGACCGGGCGAGACTTCAGGTTCAGCCGGTGACCCGTTGAATGTCACGTTTACTGACTTCCCTTCTTCTTATGTCTTTACAAAATGTCACCTTTCAGAGTGTCTGAACAAAAATATTACAAATCCGAGCAACGCTTTTTTATAATTTTATTTGTGTATTTTTTTTTTTTCAATAAAACATTTTGTGATTAAATAATCAAGTGGGAGAAGAGAAACAAGGGTTTCACTGTGTGGAGAAATGTTTTCCTTTTCCCCCTCGGCTGTGTTAAATAAAAAAATAAAATAAATAACATCGAACCCATGCCCACTCTTCACACCACCCAACTCTATTTGCATATAGTGCTTCTCCCTGCTTCCCCCGCAGCACCTGCTTCTCCCTCTTCCTCCCCTCATCAGTCCTCCTCCTCCTCCTCCTTCTCCCTCCTCACTTACCGGCCCTGATCCGACATGTGTCCCGCTTCCATCCGCGCTTTCGCGGCTTTGCTCTGCTGCTTCTGTCGCCCGTCCGCGGCCGCCGGTCCGCCGGGTCACCAGGATTCGCCCTGGTTCCGGGGTTGGATCAACGGCGGCGGCGGCGGAATCGAGCCGGACCGGCGCGTCCGTGACCTTGACCCGGTGACTTGCTGCGCGCAATGCCTTCGTGACGGGTGAGATAATGAAGTTTGGTAAATAAAAGCTGCTCGGTGCTTTGGTAATGGGTTTTCGGCAAACCAGCGTTTTCTCTAAAAAACAATCCTCTAAAATATCGTGACTTGATAATAACGTGTTACACAGGTATATCACTTTTTTTGACTGAGCTCTGCGATAGGCAAGGTGGGTGTATTCTTTTATTAAATATTATCCAGATCAATAAACTGTATAGTGTTGTGTTTTTAGTTTGAGAAAAATCAGAAGATCAACATAAAACTTTGAATTTGGATTTTTTTTTGAAAAAGAAAAAAAAAAATCCTTCAAATTATGAGAATGTGTTATGTGCTGCAACTTGAACCAACACATTGACCAGCATAAATGTAAAGTATGTCTCTTGTCAAATTATGATGTCGATTTTGCAGCTTTAAACACTGCTTGTTGGGTCTTGGCAGGTAATTTTATTTTCATTTTCGGAGCAGAAGACTTAACAAACCTTTTAATGTGTGTGTTAAAGGTTTCCCATTGCTGCATTATCTCCAGACAGTTGTTACTGTGGGAAAGAGCTGATCTCACCTTCAGGCCCACAGGATGTCAGAGGAGATGCTGAGAGACAAAGGTGAAAATATTTCTATTTCCCGGTTTATTTTCTCTGGTGTCTGCACGGGTCGGTCATTTTCCTAACCGTGATCTGATAAAAGCAACGGCGGATTTTCCGGCGCTGTCTGGGCCAGGCTGTTTATTTATATATCTGTTATGCAGATATTTAACTTTCTGTGTTTCGTTTGAGCTTTTATTTTGTTTTGTCCAGTAACCTGGACCTGCCTGTAGGGATGGGACCGTGGCGTTTGGCACTCTACAGGACAGATGGGCCATTTCTCCACCGGGTCAGTCTGTCCACTTCTCCTCGCAGAGTTCACACCGGGGAGACTTTTGTCCTGCAAGTGTCTGGAGAGCTGGCCGGAGGCCCTGACCAACCCACAGGTCAGCAGCCATTTAACATACTGTAGGTGCCATTGTGGTCGCATACAGACGCTGCTGTGTTTCACGTCACGCAGACAGACAGTTAGATCAGGAACAAAACAGAAGAAAAAAATATGATACAGTGCATTTTCATTTGGTTTCTAAGCTGCCGCGCTTGACATTATATCATGTGTAATTGCTTCATTTCTCATGTTGGCACTAATAACTATAAACTTAATTTTAAAGGGGTTTTGCTTTACTTCAACACAGCACAATTAAACATATTAAATATACTAGAGATATTGTTTTCCTCGAGTAAAAAATGGATAATGAATATATTTGTATTCAAAGATACTATAAGTAATATTTTTAGCATTACTATTACCAGGGTAATTTGTATGTCAGAACGTTTAATTTTTTGTCTGAACTACGATTTTTTCTTCAAGATGAGATCCAGTGGTTCCCTAATATCATTCCGTTCGAGAGGAAAAACCTATCTAAATATATGAATTGGTGTAAGTTGTAAATTATTTATGAACTGACTTGGACTGCTTTTATTTTTTGATTGTATTTCTTTTAGGGATACCGGGGCTGACGGGGAAGGACCTCTCTGACGTCACTGTGGAGTTCCCGGGATCTCCAGGTCAAAGTTCACGACAAGTCAGCGTGTCGGACGATGGCTCTTTTTCTGTGTCATCTGAGTGGATTGCCGAAACTCCTGGAACCCATGAAATCAGTGGGTCAACAACAGTGATCCTGTCTACTTCAAAAAAATCAAACCAACGATTTTAGACATTTAAAATTTTTTTGGCTGCTTGTTTAATTTACAGGTTTTTACCTTTTTCCCCTCATCCTTCCTTTTTTTCTGCAGGGGTCAGAGTCTCCAACCCCCTCTCCAAACTCTCCTCCGGCCTCCGCCTATCGGTCTTGAAGCCATTTCAAAACGGATCCGTGATTACTTTACTCCACGGCCCCCTGGGCGTCCCCTCCTGCACCCCCTCTCCCAAGATGGACCCCCGCTGTGGTTCAGAGAAGGCGGTGTATGTGGGGGATCCCGTCACGCTGCGGGTCGATGTGGCTGACGGACTGGAATTCTACTGGTGGTTCACAGCAGGAAAGAGAGAAGAAAAGGGGGAGGCGGGTGTGGAGGAAAGGGTTGTAAAGATGGCTTGTCCCCCAAATGCTCACTGTTTAAACAGCACTGTGGTACGTAGAAAAAAGAAATAACTTGTCCTATTAGTCTTAAAAAAACTTTGGGACTCTTAATTTACACTTTAGTACATTTAGGAAAAGTAGGAAAGAAAATTTTCTCTTTTACATCATGGTGAGTTACACAAAAGAAAAGATTTTGCGATTCAAGTTATAGTGAAATCAATTTGAAGTGAACCAAGCCATGAATTAATCCAATATATGGTTTTTTGTTTTTTTTGCTTTTTTGTTTTTTTTTTGTTTTGTTTTGTTTTTTTTAATTGATGCACGATGTAATTGTTGTCAGAGAACTAAATGAAAACGTAATTCCAAATCCTCCCAGATCTGGACCTTTCAAACAGAGGGCCTTCACAGGGCATCAGTAAATGCTTCAAATGCCTCTGGGTGGACTCAGGAGACCATCTGTATTGTAAGTAATTGTGACAAATTGTAAAAAAAAATTTAAGTACTTTTAGTGTAGTAGGTATTTTTAGTCTTAGCAAGTTTATGAGAATGAAGCATCGGTTATTTGTTTTCCTGTATTTTCTGTTAAGGATGTTTCTTTATTTCAGAGACAAAAATGATACAACATGTTAGCCATAAAATCATCAAGATCTATTAATGCTTGTTTTAGTTAAAATGTTAAACAAATAGGTCCTTTGTCATGCCAGATTTGTGTGTTTGTGTGTTTGGAAGTTAAAGTGTTTGTGCACCTGCAGGTGGTGGTACGTCCCGTTGTTTCCGACTTAAAAGTAAGTGTGTCCAGGGATCAGGTGATTGTGGGAGGAAGCATTGCTGTGGACGTGGATGTTTTCACCACCATGAAACATTTACTGCTCCTGCGTGTGCAGCTGAGCGCTGGAAACGGCCATAAATCTGAGCATCATAAAAAGCTCGGCTGCAAAGGAGCGAGAGGAAACAGCTCTGACTTTGGTCACATTGGTCGAAATGTCGCTGATGTTAATGAAACCAGCAATGACACAAGAGAGATCACTGACCAGGATCCCAACTGTAACAACAGTAGCTATGGAAGCGCTGACAACGATCACGCTGCCAATCAACACAACAGCAACATCTATTGTTCACAGCCTGACAGTGTCATCCCTCTCAGCCAATTTCACAGTTCCGATCTCTCAGGCTGCCGTCTGCTCCTCCACCTCCCCTGCCACCTCCCCACCGCCGCGGGACAGTACCACCTCGTGGCCTCCATCTTTTCATCCACCGCTCCTTCCCTGGTACTGCTCTCCACCGTCCTGCCCGGCGCTTTGACGGTTTACGAGAGAATACGGGTCTTGAGGCCTTCCGGAAGCTGGGCGTCAGTGGTCGCAGCTCGGTCCGAGTTCCGCCTGGAGGTGGTCGGGAGCATGAGCGGCACGGGGTCAAAGTTGATCTGGACGTTTAGACTGAACCAGGCTATTTTGATGAACAGAATGACTGAAGAACAGAACATAAATGTATCTCTTCCAATAGCAGGGCGCTATCATATCACGGTCAAGATGTTCAACCCAGTCAGCTGGGCTTCCTTCCACACACATATAGAAGCCGAGGATCCAGTCAGAGATTTAATCTTGAAAGTTCCGTCAGTGATTCAAATGAATCGAAGGCACTTTGTTTTCTTCAGCGTTTCAGCGGGGTCAAACTTGAGTGTGTCTCTGGCGGTTAACGGAGCCTGCCTGTACTCGAGCAGCAGCTATGTGGCGGAGGAGGAGGTAACAGCGGTTTTGCTCGTTGACCACACCGACACAGTTGTGGTCGAGCTCCGAGCTGAAAATCAAGTGTCTTCTCGGAACAAACGCGTGGCAGTGACTGTGGAGGGGAATCAGAAGCTACCGCCACAAATGAGTAAGAGCTCTACCAGAAAACCTCACGACTTGGCTGACAACGGTATGGACCCGTTAGAGAAATACAAAACATGTGGATGGAAGAATATTGCTTTTAGTAAAGTGTATAAAAGAAGATATTTGCCTAAATGTTTACCAAAAGTCTCCTCCCTATTTGGTCACCTGATGTGATCTGCGAAAAAGCTGCAAATGCTTTGTTTCTAAATGTGGAAAGGTTAAATATCCCACCCAGTAACTTAAAGAAAATGATCACTTGTTAAGGGTTTCCGTTTTTTCTAAACCACAAATAAAGCATTTAAAACCATCTGTTTTCCTTTCCAGTGCTTTGGATTTATGCGGCCAGCCAAGCTTATCCCACAAACACAGACGTGACCTTCCTCGCCGTGACAGATGTGCCAGACCCAGTGGAGTTTCTCTGGTATTTTGGAGACTCCCGATCCACTAGAACCACCTCCAGGACTGTCATCAAAAGATACTACTCTCCTGGGAGGTATAAAACTAAAATATAACATTTATTTCAAAATTTGAATTACTCTAACAATTATAATAATAATAATGATAATAATAATAATGATGATGATATCTTTTGCCTTATCTTCTTCTTAAATCATGATCCACTCAACTGTCATTATACTTTTTTTTTATACAACAGCCCTGTCATAACTTCTTCCCTCATGAGAATAGTATTGCTATTTTTTATAATTACTGTATTTTTTAAACCTCCGATCCCTTTTCTGTAAAATACCTCTCAGTTTGATTCAGTGTAGTTCAACATTCAAAGTGTCCCAAATGTATAAAGATAAATTGCGATGCCTCTTAATACATATGACTTTCATCATTTTAACTGAGCAAAACTTTATTCTCAGGTTTCCCTGTTATACATTACATTTAAACACACCTAATTAATTTGGAAATTTGCATGATGTGTTTCTAATGTGCCACAATGTATTTCATTAACTTGATAATCAAAGTGTCAAATGTACCTAAAGCATTTCCATCCAATTGCATTAATTTAAATTGAAAAACTGTATATTCTATTGTACTTCCAACAGTAAAACTTAACATTCAGTGCTCCATTTTCATTGAAGGTACGACGTCGTTGTAGTGATTTCTGGAGGCGAGACCCCCCTCACCTCCGAGGTGTTCCCACTGCTGGTGCAGAGACCGGTGATACTGAATCGACTGGTTCATCAGGCTGCAATACTACAGAACCAGACAGCCATGGTGAGTTGCCGTGTCAACGTGGGCACTGATGTTAACTTCCTGTGGAGCTTCGGCGATGGAACGAAAAGGCCAGGGCGAAACGTAGAGCGACATGTTTTCAACAGGTGAGCCCCAGCGTTTCTTACTCTGCACTGCAGATTTAGAGATTACACTCCCTTTTTTGTGTGATACTCTGAGAGCAGCCTATAATCTCAGCTGAAAGTCAATTATTACGTATTTGCATATTTGTAGTACGGGGCTGTTCAAAGTGAAAGTGACTGCATCCAACCTGGTCAGTTCCACCTCTCTGAGCAGCTACATCTTTGTTGTGGAGCATCCATGTCAGCCTCCACCCGTCAAAAACTTCGGACCTCTTAAACTACAGGTACATTTATAGAAGCAAGATTTCCTTCCAAATTCTTACCTTATTTGCAAACATGCTGACAGGCTGCGGTATCTTTCCGAGTCCGATCCCTCTCTCTCTCCTCTCCCAGGTTCATAGGCATGAGATGATCCGCCTGGGTGTGACCTATGAGAGTGACTTTGACTGTGACATCACGAGAGGACTCCGCTACACTTGGACACTGTTGGACTCTGGAGGCCGGCTGTTCCCTTTGTCCCTCACAGACACTCATCACCAAAACCTTGTAATCCCAAATCACCTCCTCCACTATGACACCTATACTGCCACAGCCAGGGTAATAAAGTGATGACGGCCTTTTTCTTTACCTCCATGTTATCTACTGGATTTTTTTGTTCATCGATCTGCCCGTCAAATCCCACATGAACAAATTATGTTTTCTTACAGGTTGAGATTCTGGGCAGTGTCGTATACAGTAATTACACTGTGAGAGTTCAAGTGCTGCCCAGCCTTCCTGTGGCTTCCATTGAGGGTGGCACCAATATCTTCATTAACATAAGGAACAATGGCACCGTGACCCTGGATGGACGCAGATCCCACAACCCCGATTTCCCCCTGTCTCCCATCAGGTGGAAAAAAAAACATCACGCTGTGATCTGGATCGAGTCAGTGTGTAATTCTGACCTCTGTTAATTCCAATTTAACACTGAATTCTTCTTTTTTTTTGTCTTTTAGCTTCAACTGGAATTGTGAGCCAGTCAGCTCAGTTAAAACCGGCTGTTTCGTCCACCATGTCAGCGCCTCCTCTGCCAGCCTACACTTTCCTGTTTGTTTCCTAAAACGCAACTTTGATCAGTTTCGGTTTGCACTCACGATTCACAGTGGGGAGCGCTCATCTTCGTCAGAGATATTTGTTACATTGACATCCAAAGGGATTGGGTACGAGTTATGTTGAATATTTCTTTCTTGTACTTATGTAACCAAATTTTTTTTGATTTACTTACTTACTTAGCCTGCTACTTTTTTGTTTTCAAAATAGCTTCACATTTAGCAAAAGTGACACCAAAGTGTTCAATCATTAAATGTTTAAAATGTCTCTCAATAAATCCAGTGAGTCATTTACACTTATGTTCAAAAGAGACTAAGGGGTTATAAAAGCCAATAAATCAAGGCACAATTTTTAAACAATCATGTTAATGGACAGTGCTCATTTTCTTTATTCCTATTTAGAGTTTTCGAATCGCCAGTTACAACAGATCAGGTTCATGTTTTTGTCCACCGACTAGAACTGATTCAAATGATCGTTCAAGATTGTATGTTGAAAACCTCTCTGACCTTTTTTCAGGAAAGTGCTGGTTCACTGTCCACAGTGTCAGGGAGAGCAGGTGAACTGGGATCAGTCTTTCTCTGTCACCGCCGTCTGCGAGGACTGCGGGGTTTCACTAAAAAATATCCGGTACGCCTGGAACCTGCACCTGATCAACGCCTCGTCCAAAGCTGTCACAGAGGGTAAAACTAAAACATGTGATTGTGGAACAAGTTCATTTGAATTCAAGTATTTAACTGTCTGTATGCTTGTCATATTAGATTACAGTGTTTCCTATTCACGAAAAATTAGCATAATGATAAAAGGTTTTACTTTTTTCTACAGTCCCATTTTGTGGGACAGTGGATCTCAGCACGCCATCCACCATTATGGAGAGCCCCTCCACCTTACCCAAGTCTTCTCAGGAAATCAGGCCACACACTTCAGCTGCTTCCCACAACACTGGTGCAGTTGATCCCTCTCACTCTCCCAAATCTCTCTAGTTATAACTGGATATTGTTTTCATCACACTTCTATCCAAGCAGGAAGTGTGCATACGTAATGCTCACAATTTCTGTTTTTTCACGATTGCCCCTCATGGTACAAGAAGAGCCCTTTTATCGTCCTCCGTTGGAGTTCGAGCATCTCGAGGCTCCTCGCTCCACTGGACGCCCCCCCGGCCTCGGCAACGGCGACCCCCTCTTCAGCCGGAGGGACGTCTCAAGTGCTTCCCCTCTTGAGTTGGAGTCATCCGCTGACTGGGGGTTTGCCTCCCTCGCCCTGGAGAGCCCTGACACGGGAGATCAACAAGGTATCAAGAAGCTTCTAAATAATAGTTGCATGTCTTCATCGCTTCTGGTTATCTGAATATCTGGTTAATATTGCATCACAGGTCTTCTGAGGCAACTTGAAAGACTCTGTTCCACAAACACGCTGAGGCTTTTCTACTAAATGTTTGTCTTTGTTGTAATAAAACCCACACTGAAGGTAATCATAATTTCACTTTCGGGTCAAAATGATTTCGTGTGAATGAGCTGCAGGCATGAGGCAGCGAGCCATAGTTGCAAAAGTGATGACATCACAATAGTCAACGGTGCAAGTTAGTATTTCTTTGATGCCCGGCTGTAGAACCACAGATTTACGAGCCGATTAACCATCTCTGCATGTCCAGTGCGTTTTAAAGTATATTCTGTTCTACAGATTACGATTTTCCACTCGCAGAGGAGGGCGACCCAGGAATCTCAGCAGGAAGACACTCAGGTACGTGTGTATATGTGTGTGTTTGTGTGAGTCCCTTGTTTATTACATTGTCCGCATTCTTAGGTGTGGATGGTGAAACCTGGGGTCCGGGGGACGGCTCGGTTTTTGTTCCCTCACCACACGAGGACGAGGGTAGTAACCTGGTCCATTCCAGCCCGTCTGTGAAGAGCCAGGCTCAAACATTGCTGGATTTACCCAGAGACCCTGTCGACAGAAGCTTGTTTGAGTCCTACACTTACACAGGTACATTATTCAGAATTCACACGTTGCTTTTATTATCTTCATATCTCAGCCAAAATCTCTTTTTCTGTATCTTTCCATCTTGACAGGAATTTCCTCCCCCTTGCTCAGCTTTAGACCCTTCAGTCTTCGGCCAGGGAGTAGATACATGCTGGAGGTCACCGCCGGTGAGTTTGTATCTGTATTTTTTATTCAAAAATGCTAATTTGGAATATCCTCTTGATGCAAACAGTCCTTTTTTTTTAAACAAAGAATCTCAAAGTACTTTTCTGGGCCGGACTCAACTGTTCCTGAAAACAAACCCAGCTCCAAAAGGAATGAGGTGCCAGGTGCAACCAATAAAAGGACTGGAGTTCTACACACACTACAGCATCTTCTGTACCTCAGGCAGAGAGGTACATTCAATCTCTCTAACATTTGTTGTTTTAATCCGTTCCCGATACTGTTTCCCCAATCTTGGCTTTCACAACCTACCGCCTGCCCAAACTATGAAATCACTCACTGAAGCAGTGAGCATTGGCGAAAATGGTTGGTTTTCACTATGACGGGTGAGCAGATGAAACAAAATGCTTACCAGCAGGAACTCGAATTTGGATATTTTGTGTCATTGTCGCATGTTCATTGGATGTATATATATATATATATATATATATATGTATATATGGTTATAAATAAACACGTGCATGTGTTACCCTTGCACTCCCACAAAGGGGAGATTAGGGTGTTGTAGAGTTATGTCACTGAAAAGTGATGGGTTTGCTTTGATTCACAACGTGTGTGTGTGTGTGTGTGTGTGTGTGTGTGTGTGTGTGTGTGTGTGTGTGTGTGTGTGTGTGTGCGTGCGTGTGCATGTGTGTGTGTACATTTGTGTTGGCTGAAGGACTTACTCTATGAGTACAGCTTCAGTGTTGGGGACAAACCTCCAAGGATATTGTACAAGGGGAGAGACTTCCAGTACTACTTTAGCCTTCCATCAGGAGACCATAGAGATGACCATAAAGGTGACCTAACTCACACACACACACACACACACACACACACACACACACATACACACACACACACACACACACAGTGTCATGGAAACCTGTCATTGAGAGTTTGTCTCTTTTGTTTCATTGCCAAAGTGACCATCTACACTAAAATCAGAAGCGGCATGTCTGACACGTCCACTAAACCGTGTTCGGTTGTGGTCCAAGTCCAGCCAAGCTTCCTCAGAGACGTCTCCTCTCAAGACCCAGATTTGCAGCTGTAAGACTATTCACTCCTCATCTCGCAAAATAACATCAATCCTATGAATTTCTAATTTTGTCAACAATCTCCTGGACCACACAGGAACATCGGCAGTTAAGGTCAAATGAACAACATAATCCTATTTTGAACAATTTTTTTATGCTTTTGATAAAAAGAAATACTCAATATTTGCAGGGAGATGTATTGTATGTATTATTTTTCTTGCTCCTGCAGTTAACTCGTTGAAAGGATAGAAAAGTTTGAAGGCTAAATCCTGATCCATTTTTTATTAGAAACAGAAAAAGGCTATCTTAATTCAACATTACAACTCGAAATTCTGAAAATATTATTTTGTTTTATCAGCATTAATAAAGTGGTCGTTTAATGTGGATTTTATGGACTTTTTCTGGATTTTAATGCAACCAATTGTTGTAGCTGCCTTAATTTTCACAGATGTCTGAGGATATTCTTTGGCTTACATTAATTTCCTTACACGTCTTACCTGGTTCCTCTCGCATATGACTGTTTTTAGCTGGTTTTGTCATCTGTCTCTTTCTCTTTCCAGAGCGGAGGCAGGTCTGAGGAATCTCACTGTGCTGGTCCAGCTCGGGAACAGCGTGGAGATTCGTAACTTCGTCAGCCTCCTTTCAGAGATCCTTAACAGACTCAGCCAAGACAGACGGGCCAACAACCGCATACTGACACACGTCCGCAGCGCTCTCATCTGCACTGTGTGTCAGTTGGAGAGCAACGAACAGGCGAGCACATGAA
This sequence comes from Fistularia commersonii, assembly GCF_037954325.1. NCBI lineage: Eukaryota > Metazoa > Chordata > Actinopteri > Syngnathiformes > Fistulariidae > Fistularia > Fistularia commersonii. Next base: position 14,379,341 of record NC_141291.1, on the reverse strand, counting down.
AAGCAAACAAGATTGACACCTCAGATCACCTTTGGAGACATAGACATGGATGGAAGAGTCATGGGCCCTTTTTCAAAACCAAATAAATATCAAAAATGGCCTGCTGTGGCTACAGCACTTACAATTCATAAAATTAATTATCGGGATATTCCAATAACTCGCTACAGATTACACTTTTCTGTTAAGGGTCTGTTTTTGTGTTTTCTTTCTGATAGCGGTTCAACTAGGACTTGTATTTGCTAATTTAATAATCAAATTCAACAATATTATAAGATATAGGCACTAGTAAATGAGCAAGAGATTAACATAGAATAATAAAAAAAAATCCACCAAAAAATGAGAATAACTTAATTGAAAATTATCAGGTACACATTTAATCTTCGTGTTTTTTATCCCTTGCTAATCCTTTAATGACTTAAAGACTTTTTAGGAGTGTCCTCTGTATCCCCTAATGTTCATTTTCAACAAATGTATTCACCATTTGGGGCATTTTAATAACTTCGTCATCTAATTCCAGGCAGGGATGATCGACAGCATCCTCATTCTCAAAGAGCTTTCACAAATTACACATCAGGTAGATGTCTGTTTACCCTTTTTCATGAACTTTTCTTCACAGAAAGATGCAGCTTTTGCATTTTATCCCCATCTCAGATAACACAAGCGAGCATCAGACGAGTAATGGCTCATGTTCAGGCCGTGTCAGAGCGTCTCTTTGCATCCACTGTTCCGGACGGCTACCACTTGGACAAGGAGACCCTTGAGAACCTGATCACCCTGCTTTCCTACTGCCTGCGGGCTGTCATCGCCGGGCGTGACATCACACTTGATATATCCCGCGGTGCTAACGCGACACAGGAGCTAGACTCGGAGCAGGCTACTGGTGAAAAGATAACGAAAGCCACTCCAAACGGCTGCTTATCAAACCAAACATCGGTTTCAACAGAGCAGCTGGCTGTTGCAGATATTCTGCAGACGACTTCAGACCTGATGCTGGTGAAACAAAATGTAACTTTCTGCATAAATACTTTATCTCCCCTGTTGTTTGCAAATCTTTTTTTTTTTTTCAGAGATACATCTACTCCTCTGACATGCGGGAGCTCAGAATCAGCACCGGTGGGGTATCTCTCTATGCCACGTACATAAACCAAACCACCTCGGTTCTAAGCAGCCGCGCAGCGACTGTCTTCATCCCTGCCTCCATCTCCTGGCTTTTGTTTTCTGTCCACGAGAGAGAGACGGCGTGTGTGGTGGGCCTACTCACCGAGCTTGCACACAGCCCCTACACCCGGGCAGGGTCTCCTCCGGGGGTGAGACTTGACGAATGTGTTACTCTCGCCGGTTCAAGGAAAATGAATGACGTCACCCGCTCTTGCCGTTTTTCCAGATGGGCGAGCCAGTGGTTGATCTCCATCTGTACCGATGCAGCACTAGGAGAGAGATCCAAGTGCGATCGCTTATTCAGCCAATCATCTTCCAGCTCGAGCTGCCCAGAAACCACCAAGTATGTGACTGCTTCCTGGCTCCAGCGCCACCTGGACAATTTGATAACGCTACAGTTCAGTAAACTATATTTTAACACAAGACTCTTTGTGATGTTTCTGTCTTTTAAGGAGTTGACTCCCAGGTTTTTCCTGCTGTGTAGCCAAGTCAACTATCACAGCTTCAACATCACCGGGCAGCAGATACAGCGGGCCATCCGGTTACGAGTGTTTTTCACACCGCCACCAAACAAGGCGTTTCCCATCATGCTTCTCTTCAGGTAGGCCGACAGCGGTGTGTTTTGTAGAGGTTCTGAAGTGAGAGGACTGACCGGGGTGCCATGTGATTTTCTCAATTTGGACAGGATGTTGGAGAAGCCAACTCCCAGCATGCACCACCTGCAGAGGGTTCACAACTGGGAGAGCAACAGCATAATCATCACTTTACCTCCATCGTATCTCCGCAGTAGGACAATTTTTCTGATCCTTCAATGACATATTCCTGAGGGATATCCCTGATATATATACCCAATTCTTTTATTTACACTTATTGATGTGTTACGATCATATTTACTGGTAACATCATTTCATTTCCTGTTTCAAGCTGAAAGTTCCCCTAGGTGTGAATAATTACTTTAATTAAGAATTAATGCAGATATATTTATTTTCTCAGTGTGTTAAATTTCCTTTCTCCTCCCCCAACATTATCAAGTCACTGATTTTTTCAATTGAACAAGTGTATTTGATTCTTTATTTGATTTGACATCAGAAATGTGCTCATGGTTTTCTTTCTCAAAACTATTTGACAGCCGCAGGAGTTGGTTATTTGGCCCTGGTGAATGCTGACTTTGGCTCTTCGCTCAGGCACAGTCACCTGAGCAGCCACGTCAACTACAGTCTGACGGTGGACAGCAGCCAATGTTTTACCTGGGACCTCCACCAGGGGGCCTGGACATACCTTGGCTGCAGAACACAGCAAGTAGACGGATCTGCTGCAGTCAATTGCAGGTAATAAGTGTGTGTGTGTGTGTGTGTGTGTGTGTGTGTGTGTGTGTGTGTGTTCAAATAAAAATGGAGACACTCCATGATACTTGGTATTTGCTGTTTGTCTCAGCTGTCGTTATCTGAGGCCTCTTGCTGTGGTGCATCAAGAGCTTCAGTGCACCATTGAAACAGCAGCCCTGGACCCGTTCCTAAGGTAACGCAGACTGAATTATAAAGAAAAACACGGTACAATACATTTGTACATTTGTAAAAACAAGTGAAAATATTAGGAATTAATCCAAAAAACAGTGACTGTAAATACATTCAATATGAAAAAAGAGATTACTGAAAAGTAAATCAAAGGAAAATTAAAATATTTTCATAGCTTTTTTGCAAATCAGAAAGTACGGTGTTGCTGTGAACTGACTGGAATGAGCCCTTTCCCCAATAGTTTTCTCTGTTTCAGTCTCATCATTTACAGTTTAACTCTTGGATAATCGCTCTCTCCCTTTCTCTTACAGTGTGTCGGGTGATCTGACTGTCTTCACTGTCCTGGCCCTGTGTCTGTGTCTGTACATCCCCGGCCTGCTCGTTTGTAGAAGGTCTGATTTAGTCTCCGAGGGGAATCGGAGAGTCCACTATCTCCCTGACAACTGTCCTCGTGATCCGTATCTCTATGCTGTTACCATCCACACCAGCCCGTGCTCTGCAGCCAAGATGAGTGCAAAAGTAATGCGTTAATTTTTTTCCCCAAACCTTAAATCCTGATGAATCGTTTCAAGTCCGACATGTGAAGCTTTAATGCTTAAAACCGTGAACAGTTTTTTTTCAAGCATTAAAACACTCTAAAGCAATAAATATAATTTTCAGGTAAGTTAAATGTCTTACTTGGCACCATAAACTCTTTCTCTGCTCCTCTGACAAGACTATGTAACTATTGTTGGAGACAAAAGATGCTCAATATTTTAGCCATACAAATATACATACTGACGTGTATGTATGTATGTATGTTTTTATTTACACATTTTATTCATTTAGTCCTGATGAATTTTTTTAGTTTAATGCCAATTAAGGGCAAATGAGCGTGTGTTTCACAACTTAGATGATGGAGCAATACTGAAAAGATGATCGAGAGTCATCAGGCGTATGCAGACACCCAGTGTTTCTTTTTTAATCTTGATTGGTTATTCATGTCTGTGTTGAAAAACATTATAGTCGGGAAGTTTCATCAGATCAGAGTCAACTAAAGGCAAAAAAAAAAAAGGAAAGACTCGTTTCTTACCACTCATCAAAGTATTGCTGGTTCTTCGAGTATTGCTTTCAAGTGATGATTGCGGGTGTGGAGTCCCACGATTAATCCTGAGCCGTGTTACCAGGTTTATATAGTGCTCCACGGTGAAGATGGCCTCTCGCAGACACGAGAACTGCAAGTCCCAGGATGCACGCTTTTCCGGAGGAACTCTCAAGATATTTTTATACTCAGGTTAAAGTCGAAACAAATTTCAGAAGATGTATATTATTATTTTGTGTGTCACATATTTCAACAACCAGGTTTGTAAATCATTAAATTCTATATTTCTTTTTTTTTCCATTTTATTTTATTTATCTACCCCAGTGCTGCAGAAAACTTGGGTCAGGTGCGGGGTGTACACGTTTGGCACGACAACTCAGGACCTACGCCGAACTGGTTCCTCAAATTGGTGGAAGTTTCCGAGGTAGTAAGAGCTCGCTTCCTTATCTCTTTGCTTTCTCTTAGGTTGATGTTTTCACCAGACAATTCTTGCATCTGCTTTTCATACAGCTAAGCAGAGGCCATGCAAAAAAACAGCTGTTTGTGGGTCAGTGCTGGTTGTCAGTGAACAAAGGGGACGGTCAGGTGGAGAGAAAGCTACAAGTGTGCACCCGTGTGATAGGCTTTAAAAAGGTAGAACACACACACACACACACACGCACACACACACACACGCACACACACACACACACACACACACAAGCATGCACATACACAAACCAAAAGTGTGGAAACTCAATTACAAAATAAAATCCAAACGTCATCCCCAGTGGTGTTTTCACCTGTATGCTTGCAGATGTTGCCACTCAAGCTGCTCGACTTCTTGGCTGACTTCCACATCTGGATATCTGTGTGTTTCTGCCCCTGCCGCAGCTCATTCACGCACACGCAAAGGCTGAGTGTGTGTCTGCTGCTGCTGCTGGGATACTCATTTGTCAGTGCAGTCATTGTATCGCGAATGGACGAACCTGTGAGTCAGAAACTCTTGGCTGATGCAGGAAAGCTGAAAACACGCCACCTGTAATGCCGCAGCTCCTTTCTCTTTACAGTTCCCGTTTGACTTGGGAATTATTGCTGTGTCGCCTGTTTCCGTGACAACAGGCGTGTTGAGTGTGGTGGCAGTGTTGCCCGCGGCAACAGTGATATCTCTCCTGTTTCGCCTGCGTGAGGTGAGGCTGATAGGGTCAGGGTTCCAGCATGTGGAGGAAAAAGAGAGTGACGGTGAGGGTCTTCATTCAGGTTCATCACACCCAGGACTAAAACACTTTCTCAACTATTCCATCTTTCTGTTCTGCTGTTCTGTTTATTTTTTTGTTTTTGGATACATTTTCCCCTCTTCCTTCTCCTCCCCCCTCAGATGAACTTGGAATCAGTGACAATTCATTAAATCTCTCCCTGAGGAAACTCCAGCCGTTGGAGTCCTGGAGCATAAAATACCAAGTAACACTCTTATTCACTCCCTCTTCCCTGTCTTTGTTGTAATTACAAAAAAAATCACTTGTTTAATTTTTGCTGAAGGGCACAGGACAGCTCTCAGTGTCCCAAGAGGATCTAACAATTAAACACCTACACACTGAAAAAGGGCTTGATTCCATCAGTGGAAACAGCCGGTTTCACGGTATCCTGAGGGATGGGGACGGGAGTGCGGCCCCTCAGAAGGCATTGGATAATCACGCAAACATGGAAGCACTGACGGAAGACAGCAGGGGTCTTCACACCTTCAACAAGCCCAAGGGGAGGTGGATCCAACCAGCAGGGCAGTGGTCCCACCACCTGGCCTGGACGTTGTGTCTAGTGTTGTCTGTCTTTTGCCTGGTCGTCTCTATTGTGCTGGGATGGAGGTATGAGGGACCAGAGATGGAAAATTATGTTAAATCGGCTTATAACATTGTTTGTGATGCCACATCTGTAACATTCTGTCAGCTCTGTGTGTGTGTGTGTGTGTGTGTGTGTGTGTGTGTGTGTGTGTGTGCTCTCTCATTGCTCAGGTTCAGCAGCAGCAAGGTTCTGCTCTGGATCCACTCACTTTTCTTCTCCTTGTTATTCTGCATCTTCCTGATTCAGCCCATTTTGGTAAATCAAATTTGATTAAAGTTGTAAATAATCCCAAATTGAATTTTCATGATTTTTTTTTCTTTTTTAATTTTATCATTTGCATTAAATTCTTTTCATTGTCCAGATACTAGCGGTTGCTGTAACTGTCTCACTCTGGTTCAGACAAAGCCCAGGCTTTCATGATGTCTCTGGAGTCTCACGGATTCAGAACATGACATTCAAACCAGACATACATGAAGAGCAGTCTAGCTGTGCTTTCCCTCAGGAAAGATCTTTACACCTAGAAAAGGTAATGGCACCAATATCTCATTCAAAGTATTTCCATCAATGACTTAAAAAAATCTGAGTTGGCTGTATCCGACTGACAGCAGCTGAGAGCTCGCCAACGAGCCCGGTATCTGCGTCTTGTCCGTCCATCCATTCCGGACAAACTGAAGTGGACGCGAAGACAGTTAAGAAAAGACGCTTTTATCCATAAAACACTCAGGTATGTGCATGTTTCTGTATTTGTGTGTCTGCCTGGGTATTGTTTGCACGTACCTGTATAGAATCTTCTTTCTCTTCTATCACTCAGGGATCTGACTGTCTGTGTCTCCATGCTCCTCTTAATGCTGTGTGTAGCAGTTGGCAGCCCCTTTCGTGACCATTATCTCCTCCACAAAGCCATTAGACAACAGATTATAGGGTAAAAGGACACACACACGAACACACACACACACACTCACACACACACACACACACACACACACACAGTTTGTCTTGTCTTCCGCTACAAAGATGATACACACACACTCACTCAAATCATATTTATCTTTCAGCGGGGTCCAGGATAATCGTTTTTTGTCCATACGGACGTATGAGGACTGGTGGAAGTGGGCACATGGCAGCCTGCTCAACGCACTGTATAAAAACTCATCAGCTAAGGTAAAGTTTTGCTTCAGGCTCTGCAGAGCTAAGAAAAAGAGATGTGTCTCATATCTGTTCACAAATTCAGTCTGATATAGGAACGTTGGCCATTCTGTGGAAGGAAAGATGTAATTCACATTTCACATTTTAAGGAAACTGATTGCGTTTTCATGATTCAATAGTTTGATGGGATTTATCGATCGCACATATTGATCGGAGAGCCGGTCTTATGGAAGACAGAGAAACCCTCCGCGAGTCAGTGCCAGGTAAAACAAATATACTACAAGTACCACTTATTCAATCCTCAATGCTCCTGATATTTCATCAATGATTGTAAAAACTTTCTATACTGAAAAAAACGACCAAGTATTAACAATGTGAAATGCTACTGTGCTGTCACAATCTTCTTCTTCTCCTCCATCTTGATAGTAATCATCATGAGAGGATTAATTGATATTAGAAATCAAAAACTGCTTGAAAAAATTGAAATTGAAATATTCTTGTTGGATAATTGGATAGTCTCCCTCCATCTGTTGACATAGTTAAAAGTTAAATTTAATCAGTGTCAGGCTCTGGTCTCTATCGCTCCTCATCATCCAATTAATCGACTTTTTGCACTTTCAAAGTGTATCTACACACATCGCACAGGCTAGAAAAGCTCAGAAATTAATTTGTAACAAAGTCATTTTGAGTAGATAAGGGCCTTTTTTAAGTTCTGTACGTGAGCATTTTGTGTGTATGTGTGACTATTCAGGTCTCTAGCGTGACTCATGGACAAGAATGTCAGCTTTTATTGTCTAAGAGCATGGCATCCACTTACCTACCCTCAAATGTAAGTGTTACTATGGAAACGTCTCCAAGGACATGTGGTCCCCTGGGCTGCCAATCAGGGTGGATAGCAACATTTAGCCTCGGCAAGACAAAGTAAGAAACTCACACAGCCCCATAACATCATTATATAAACTTCCCTGAATGAGAATTTTCTTCCACTGCAGGTTTGATGCCACATCGAGACTGATGGAGCTGCAGCCGAATGGCTTGCTGAGAAATGGGACGGAAGCGCTGATGGTGCGATTAACCTTGTACTGCCCTGCATCCAGCTCGCTCACTGCTGTGACCCTGTTTGCGGAACAGAGCCCGGTTGGTGCCCTGCGGCCCTCTGCCGAAGTCCAGTCTGTTTGGGTGTCTCACACTCCTACTGCATGGGGCTATGTAGTTGTGGTCTGCCAGGTAAAAAACAGAAAAAGAAAGAAAAGCCAGTTAATAATGACAGGACTGAATCTCTTTATGGGATGAAGGACACTTTAAAGCACATGTTCATATGTCGCTAAGTACTGTTATAGCGTTTATACAGCTTGTGTTAAAGTTGCATTTTTCTTTCCCTGCAGCTCATCTTCCTCCTCCTGTCACTTCTGAATGTATTTCTCCAAATACGCGCAGCAGGACAGCAGGGGCTGACGGGCTACATACGGAAACCCTCCAACTGGCTGGAGGTGAGTTTTTTGACATGACAAAAGATGCATAAAAAAGAAATAATCCTACGAACTCAACAGTCGGTCATTATCTGACTGCAGAGAAACGCACACATTCGGCCCCGCTGTGCACACAGCAGTGCAAACAAGATCGCAGTGACCTAGCTGAGAGGCTAGGGCAACCTGCAACTGTTACACTTTAAACTTGGGAATAAACTAACAAAAAAAAAAAAAAAAAAAAAAGCATCAGAAGGTCAAAGCATACTGTATGGTGATACTTGATTCTAATTTACTGCTGTGACACTCAAATGTTTTGTCTATGTAGGTAACTCAGCTCACAGTGACCCTGGTGTACTACATGAATTCTATTTGTCACTCCTCTGGCACCGTGGAGCTTGTGAAGCGGCTGCAGAGACAAAACTATGAAGATCATGTGGCTATAAGCCTCCTGGCCAAGAGAGAACAAGTGAGGCAAACTAAAAGAAACTGATATTGTTCCTTTTTTTTGGAATGTACACGTCTCTTCACTTTGAACTGTGATTACAACTGACTTTAATTCAACATTAATCCACTTTAAAGAAGACACACCACATGAGGCTTATTATTTCTGCAGGACCAGCCCTGAGCAAATACACGCAAAAGCTGACATTACAATACAGGAATCAAAGATGACGATAATGACTGCTTCCACCAATGTTAATGCTCTGTGTCTGCAGGATATTCGCTCCTTTCATGGCATTTTGCTCTTCCTCCTGGCCATGAAGTGTCTAAGTCTGTTGAGTTTCAACAGGGCAGTAGCTGTCGCTGCCACACACTTCAGCTCCACTTTGTTCTGCCCGATGGTAAACACACACATACACACGGAGACTAATTGTAAATTCCATACAAGACTTTCGAACGTTGTTCTGTAAGAAAGATAGGAGTTTAGAAATAAACATGCTCAATATACACACACACACATAAATATAAATATATATATATATATATATATATATATGTGTGTGTGTGTGTGTGTATGTGTGTGAATTCAAGGCCTAAAAGCATCCTTGTGTTTATCCATTGTTACTTTTCTTCTGTTTGTTTTAACGTAGAAGGGGCTATGGAAAGTGATTTTTTTTCATATCATTCCAAATGACTGAGTAATTTTTACAAATGTAATCATTACTTGAAAAAAAAGGAAAAAAACAAAATATACAAAAAAATAAATAATAATGTTTTTGCATGACAAATTCGTACCAGGCTGTCTCATTGAGCTGGGAATTCTTTTGGCCAGAATTTAAACAATTAAGATCATGCTCGTCTCATAACACATAATCATTCAGTCACTAATTACTTCATAGTGAGTTAGACTGGTGTCATTGTAACAATTTTAGTTACATTCCTTTAGGAATTTGTATTGAATGTCGTACTATTTTGCTCAAGTTTTCCAACACTGCGATTTACAGAATATCTCAAACCCATGACCGTCTACTGTCTTAGATTTCAAGCGTTACCCTGCTGCTGGCTCTCAGCTCCTTGCAAACTTTGCTACAACCGGGTTGGAATCTCGGAGGCATCCTCCTTTCAGGACATGCTCGTCCTCTCTGCAGAGTAATCTGTCTGTCCTTCACTGTTATGGCGATAGCAGTGGTATGTTACTTAATGTTATGTACTTTTCTAATAATATTCAAATTGCATGTCCAATTTATTTTGTAAATGTCCTTGTAGGTGAGGAATGCAGCTTCCTCCATGACAAGAACTGCTAAAAGGCATCGAAGCAGGAAGAAAGTCTTCACCTTTGCTGAATTAGCTGCCTACATGAGACGGAAATTTTGTCAGTTCACTGGACATCCTAGACACGCAAGGGGTGATGAAGAAAGGACGGTGATTCATTGAGTAGATCTTCAGATTTATCCTTAGTGTAGAGAAGTCAAAATGTAATGCTTTCATATGCGATCACTCAGGGTTACAAGAGATAAAGCAAACCAGTCACGATCTCTCACGAATGACTTTTCTGTTTGGTTTTCAGACTTACTACCTTGAAGAGTTTGAAAGCTTAGTGGATGAGCTGCTGTTCAGACTCGGCGCTCTTTCCGACAGCCTTCACCTCACACTGCCTGCAAAAGCCCATCCCTGCACGGAGGTAGGCCCTCTCCTCTCACTCAGCCAGGAGCTTATCAACGTGGATTCACAAGTACAACTGCCTGTGGATAAAAAGCATCAGCCCCTATACGCATACGCTCACACACCAACACTGGAGGGTGAAGCCACACCCGGCTATCCCCTTCTCAGGTAGTGAATGGGTTTGTTGTACTTTTTGATCAGATAATATAATCAAATACAGTTATTTTCTGATATCTAATTTGGTTGCTGCAGAGATCCTGTGCAGCAAGACCAAGGAAAAGATGTGTCCTGTTCTGATACCCGCTTGTTGATGGTCGACAGTCAGCACGGCGGAGCTTTGAATAAAGGAACAGAGCAGCAGACTGATTCAAAGGGACTGAACCTGCAGCCATGGCTGCAGTCAGGTGAAGATGATGCTCCACAAATAATGATAAGAGATGGTTGTTTGTCCTATAAACGTGGTAGTTGTAAAACAAAGGATTCAATAACTAGAATGTCCTCATGTGCAAACACAGTAGTGGAGGTTATGATCCATGAACAGCCTGGAAATTTGGAAAATATATCGACTGTTTAAAGCATAAATGAAGTATGAAGGTTCTGGTATTGAATAGTTTGCAAACTATTTTCATATTTTTTATTGTACTTTTTATAATTAACTAGATATTTTTTAAACACATATGTGTTACTGCTTTATTAGAGATACAACTGTCAATGAACATGTCATTAAGGTGCCAGGATTTTTCATTTCATTTGTTTGTCACCACCTAAATTGTAAACAGAAATTGCAAAAGCTTGTAAATAAAAACAAAGGATCTTGAGCGTTATCTAGTCATTACCTTGAAACCTTATGTTGTTCCACACTTTTCCAATCACATCAGATTTTTCTCATCCTTGGGGTTTGACTTTTTTTCTTTAAATATTTGTCAATGCCTGAATAATTTTTGTCTGTGATTACTTTCTACGGCTTCAATGTGCAAATATATTTACAGGGAGTAACAAAATAAGACGTTCTTCATCGATTACATATCAAACATCAATCTATTATTACGAAAACGTTCAATAAAACGGACCAATAGCACGGTTCAACGTTTCACCTTAATGAATTGAGTGGCGACTCTTGATTGGAGGGCAGTCGGCACAAAGGACCAATCAGAGCGTGGCAAGTCAGACAAGTTCCAGACTGAGGCGGCGGTTTTCTGTCGTGATTGTAGTGAATAGATCTTGAGGAGCATCGAGCGGAAGGCGATTTTAAACTGCACGGCGGTATCGATCCATCGGGTCACGGTGGGATTTGGATGACATTGGCCGGTCTCCGGAGCTAAGAGCGTAGGGTGAAGTACGTCGTCGACACCGGGCCGACCCTGCACTGATACCATGAGGAAGCTGGCGCTGCTGCTTGTCGTGCTGCTCGGCGTTGCATATCTTGCCAACATAGCAAGAAGTGAAGATGGTACGTGAGATTTTTCCTACATAACGTAGTTATATCAACTTTTCCCGCGAAAGTAACATGAGTTTCGACTGCTGTTTGTCTTAACTTAAACCGGCACCCAGGCTAGGTTTTGAAGTTAAGTGTGCTAGCAAGCTAATATGACGGGTCAGCTAATATCAGCATTAGCCCCTACATGCACACTTAAGGTCTCCTGCTTCAGAGTGAACCTCCAGTTCCCTTCTTTACCTCCCAAATCCAGTATCCCTCTCCACAGTTTATCCCCAATGTTATCGCCTACTTAAAATTCCTCTGTCCTCACTACATCACACAAGCCTTATGTGCACATCCGCTGCAACATCGCCTGTGCTCTGCTGTCAGATGTCATGGAGGAAAGCGAGGGGACCGAGGAGGACAGCGATGATGACGACGACGACGAGGAGGAGGATGAAGAGGATGACACAGAAGTGAAGGAGGACAACGGGGTTCTGGTTCTTACAGATGCAAACTTTGACACCTTCATTGAGGGGAAAGATACAGTACTGGTTGAGTTTTATGCTCCTTGGTAAGTCTTCGCCTCCAGCAACATGTTTAGTGTGTTGTTAGCGGCTTTACTTGTTTTGAGTTCAGGTAATACGTGAAAGTCATCCTCTCCACTCACTGACATTTTACCCTGTCCCCACAGGTGCGGCCATTGCAAACAGTTTGCGCCAGAGTACGAGAAGATCGCAAAGACTCTGAAGGAAAACGACCCACCCATTCCTGTGGCCAAAGTGGATGCCACTGTAGCAAGTGATGTGGCAAGCAGGTTTGAGGTGTCGGGATATCCCACCATCAAGATCCTAAAAAACGGAGAAGCTGTGGACTATGACGGGGCCAGGACCGAGAGTGGTATGAATATTTTATAACGCTTGAACCCCTAGTTTTTGAAATTATTTTTTTTAGGGGATTTAAAATAGATTTTGACTCTTTGCTCGTTACAGCCATTGTGTCTCGGGTGAAAGAGGTTTCTCAGCCAGATTGGAAGCCCCCGCCTGATGCAACACTGGTTCTGACTAAAGACAACTTTGATGAGACAGTAAATGAGGCGGATATCATCTTGGTGGAGTTCTATGCCCCATGGTAAGCCAGTAGTCGAATATGTCAAAATAAGTGTAACGTCCTTAGAAGTCAATTAACTGCATCCTTAGTGAAGACCTGGTTTGACCTGCAGGTGCGGCCACTGTAAGCGCTTGGCCCCGGAGTATGAAAAGGCTGCCAAGGAGTTGAGTGAGCGCTCTCCTCTTATTCCCCTGGCCAAAGTGGATGCCACAGCGGAGGCAGACATTGCCTCTCGCTTTGAAGTCACCGGCTATCCCACCCTCAAGATCTTCAGAAAGGGCAAGGTGTTTGATTACAACGGACCTAGAGATAAGAACGGTAGGTCACAAGTGTTTGTTGGTCTCCAGAACTGTTATGAGAGTGCAAGGGGTTTATCTTTGATCAGTCTTCAACAAGTATAACTTTTTTTTTTTTTTTTTTTCCCACGGATATTATTGCATTACACATTTTAAAAGCTGCAGTTGGCCATTATTTGATAGCTGCTTGATTGTATTAGTCTGCATCAACTTCCCTTCAGCCTGGATTCAAATTTCTGCATTGCTGTCTTGTGACTTTATTAGGCAATGCCATAGTGTTTGACTTGTTTCAGATATCAGGTAACTCTTTGCAGAAAGCTAAAAAAAAAAACCAAAACAACCCAGAACAAAACTGCTCCAAAGTAAATGCCGTGTAAATGAACCTCCTGTACTTCAGTCACATCTCATCCATACCTCATCTCCAGGGATTGTGGACTACATGGGTGAGCAGGCCGGTCCGCCATCCAAGCAGATCCAGGCTGCAAAACAAGTGCAGGAGCTCCTTAAAGATGGTGATGATGCCGTCATTGTTGGTATCTTCTCCAGCGAGCAAGACGCAGCCTTTGAGACCTACATCGAGGCCTGTAAGTAGTTTGCTTTCTAGAACCACAAAACTTGAGGCAAATCAATGGAGCAACAATCTAAACTTTGTCAGGTAATTAGATAGCTCACCCCCTGTTTTTCACACGTGTTTAAAGGAGTGCAACGTTAAGTGTTAGAGTTTTACATTACACCCCGGTGAATGTACAATTCATCAGTAATTTTCCACCTGAAAAACCTATCAAATATGACTAATACAAGGTTCGAATGGTATTACTGAGACCCTGGATACAGGACCCTCTCTTTGGTATTCACTTTATTCCTTTTTTCATGGCTCCACGTTATTCCATCAGTATCATTGGTAACTCATGTGTTGTATAGTGCTTTTCTGGTCCAGATAGGTAATTGTGATCTCCCGGTGTTAATCCAATCAGAGCTTAACAGCATTTTTTTTTTTTTGAAAAATAGATTTTTTTTAACATCACACTAGCTCCAGGCACTTGGACATTATGATCCTAAGACCAGAGTGTTGTATCGAGTTCAACCACTAAGTGTCACTCTTCACTCAGCAGCTGCCCCCCAAAGAAACTCCACAGGAGGAACGTAGAGAGCCTCTCCTTTTGAGTGATTCATTTACATTGAAGCCAAGCCAAAATGACAGCATTACCTTTTGTCTTTCACCGTGTGCACAGTGTTAGTGTTTCTAAAATGTAATTCAGCAGAGCTGCAGTCTGTAAAGTGGTGTGCTTAACATGGAGAGTCCTGAAGGGCTGAGCCACTAATCACCTTTCTCATCCCACTGTGGCCTTTAGGAGGGGATTTGTTTCAAAGTTAGAACATCTTAAATAAGGTGACTTTTGCTCCAGACAATCTGTTTCATTTCATGAGATTTTCCAAGTTTAGAGTGAAATTTCCCTTTTTTTGAAATCAAATTAAATCAAACTGAGGCTGTACAGTTTGGACTTTAAGGTGGTATGTGGTTGCAATTTTTCCTTTCCAACAAAACCACACTTTTTTTTTTATATAGAAACAAGGTGATTCTATTAAAATCCCAAATGACTCTGTACCATCAGGATCAAGTAAAGCTGACCAGTAACTAAAGGGCCATTGACAAGTATAGTTAAGTTTGTTGCTTTTTGCTGCAGGAACTTCATCTTAACATAATAAAAATTTAGAGATGTTTAACTTGTTTGGAAAATCCATCCTAGTGAATAGTCTGCTTTCTGTTGGGATTTTAGGTTTCAAGCTTCTCCCACATACTGAGTCATTTCTTCCCCTGTTGTGTGTCTGGCAGGTAACCTGCTGAGGGAGGATTTCACCTTCCGCCATTCCTTCAGCTCTGAAGTGTCCAAAATGCTCAAAGGTTTGCCTGGTCAAGTTGTTATCGTTCAGCCAGAAAAGTTCCGCTCAAAGTATGAACCACCATCAAGGACACTAACAGTGAAGGTATTGTTCCTATTTGAGTGGGCCTCATGGAGTAAATTGATCCATCTGAGGAGATCCGTTTCTTTCCATGCCTATTAAATATTATAGTATAAAGTCTTGTTTGTACCTCACAGGACTCTACAAAGGTGTCAGAAGTACAGGAGTTCTTCAAAAAGCACACAACTCCACTAGTTGGTCACAGAAAACCAAGTAACGACGCTAAACGCTACTCCAACAGACCGCTGGTGGTAGTCTACTACGGAGTCGACTTCAGTTTTGACTACAGGAAAGGTAAGTCCTGGTACTCTTACTTGGGTTGTAATTCAACTCCTCAGTGTGATTAACTGTTGAAAAACAGGTCCACTCAACCAGCAGACCTTGAATTTTTGAACAAAAGCCAGATTAAATAATACTGTTCTTGGATTTCATGTTTAGCTACACAGTTCTGGAGGTCCAAGGTGCTTGATGTAGCCAAGGACTTCCCTGAGTATACGTTCGCCATCGCGGATGAAGAAGACTATGCAGAGGAGCTCAAGAGCCTGGGACTGAGCGAGAGCGGAGAGGAGGTCAATGTGGCAATCCTGGCAGACGGAGGCAAAAAGTATGCCATGGAACCAGAGGAGCTGGACTCTGAGGTGCTACAGGACTTTGTTGTCGCATTCAAGAAAGGCAAGTGTTTTCTCCTTTTGCTACTTCTACAAACTGACGGTGTACAAACTAAATGGCGACACCCTCAATACCTAACTTGCACTTTCTCCCATGTATTTAAAACTTACATTTCCTGTCCACAGGGAAGCTCAGCCCAATCATCAAATCCCAACCACTGCCAAAGAACAACAAAGGACCAGTTAAAGTCGTGGTGGGCAAGAACTTTGAAGAGATCGTCATGGATAGCGAGAAGGACGTCTTGATCGAGTTCTACGCTCCCTGGTGTGGCCACTGTAAAAAGCTAGAGCCGGATTATCTGGCTTTGGGCAAAAAGTACAAGGGGGAGAAAAACCTGGTGATAGCCAAGATGGACGCCACAGCCAATGACATACCGAACGAAAATTACAAAGTGGAAGGGTTCCCGACAATATACTTTGCACCGAGCAACAGCAAGCAGAGTCCTGTCGTATTCCAAGGCGGTGACAGAACAGTAGAAGGGTTCAGCAAGTTCTTGGAGGAGCATGCAACAAAACTATCACAAAAGAGGGACGAGCTCTAAAAAAAAAACTCTAAACGAGCACATAAACTCTTAGTGCACTGGGGTGGTGTCCCCAGGAAAAGCTGAGGACAGAGCAAAACAATGTTACTGAATTGCTGCAATTGCAATTTTCAGTCATTTTTAGTTTCTGTTCATTTTGAGATTTTTCATCTTTGTTTCTAAAGGCATGTGGGCACTGAAGATTGACTTATTTTTAAATAAAACAAAATGATGGCTTTGTTGGCCAGCGCTCCTAATTACTGCCGATAGTTAACCTGTGACTTTATTCCACAGAGAGACTTCACCTTCCATTCACCTTCTGAATAAGATTTAATTAATTCAGACTTTGTCTTATTTTGGCAGTTGGAGAAAGTTTTGAAATAAAAGAATCCATAACAATGGCTTTCCAATGGAGATCAGTCAGCATATATCCCTTTAAAAATGTAATCTGATAGGCTATAACTTTGGGGAAAGTGCATCTCATCCTTGAAGTCCATTTTCACATAAAACTAGCAGAAAACCTAAATTAATATCTTCTTTGGCTGCATTAACAGCAAATCCTAGTCCTCTGCTGTGATGACAGCCTTGACGCTAAGTTAGCGGGCGCAGCTGAAACTGCATCCACTTTTACACTTAAAGGCACCTGAAGATTTCTCCTCTTTATAAGCTGATGGTTATGCAAACTCTTGCGTGAAGCGCTTGTGGAAGTTTGCAACCTTTTCCAACACCACTTTCAGTTTCTCAGTCGGAGGTAAGATGGTCATCCTAGACAGAGGAAGAGACAAAAGCAAGATGGTGGCCTGAGTCACAGATTTCTTTAAACTACATCTTAGATTAGAACATCAAATAGGACCTTAAAGGGGGGGGGGCAGACTTGACAGGCTAAAACTCCAGAAATTTACAAACTAACCAAGACCAGAACCCAATACCTCTGAAAGTATTCATGTGCATACCAGCACAAAGGGGGCTTTCCAAGTCCATTTGCATTCCTTACTTTTCATTTCTGTCTGTGGAAATGATTCTACACCCCTGTTTGAAAGACACTCACTTAATCCATGGATTTAACTGTGAATCATGAACTATCAGTATGTATTTACCCTGGTCCATCTTTATCTGAGATGGATTACTAAAACAGGTTTGAGAGACTTAGTCAGACTGTGATCTGAATAGTAATTTGTAATTTTCATGGATGAAGTGGATGACTTAAGGGGTCAAAAAGGTGGCTGGTAAGTTGTAATAAATGGTAGAGGCAAATGATTTTTAAATGCTGGCACTTTACACCTTCATAATTAAGTTGGATCACCTCCCAGACTTATTTGAACTGATGAGAATGTTTTGACTATTTAATCCGGTGATCCCAAACAAAGGCGCGTTAACTAATCAAGTGGATACCGGTCAAACTTGATTCTTAACTTTTCTACATATCCGGCAGTTGGAAGACTGCATCATTCCCTCCCTGGTACTAACTTGCATGAGGAATTCCAAATCTCAGAACTATTCACTAGGCATTAATGTTTCAATAACAGCATCCTTGCTGCACCAACCTAAAGTGGAAAGTTCCCTCTCTCTGTCCAAAGCCACTTCCTGGCACCAGGCAGATCCCTTCCTCTTCCAGCAGCCTCAGGCAATAGTACATGTCTGGGACTTGGCCTTCCCCCTGGGGAGGGACAGACACACACAGCTCAGCACAGAGCCATCACTTTCATAGATGAATACTATTGTGAAAGAGGTATGTGAAGAGCGGACCTTGGCCTTGTCAATTGCCTTTTGAGGGATAGAGATGCGGGGGAAGGTGTACATGGCCCCCTGAACGGGGTTGCAAGTGATCCCGGGTATTGTGTTGAATATCTGTTCAGTGAGCTTGGCTTTCTCGGCCAAAGCATCCAGTACTGCAGTCCGTTCCTGGGGAGAGGGGGGATGTTGAAATAAAACATGAGGCATGAACCCCCTTCAAAATAAAACAACCTGTCATTGACATGTCTGGGCTGCCACGAACAAATAGCATGTTAAAAAGGAAAAAAAAAGTTTTCAGCCTTGATAAATGTCGTCAGGTGTAACATCATACCCTCAAAGGTTGAAGGTGAAAGAGTTAAATAATTTTATGTAACGGTATAAGGTGGCATTAGGTTCCCAGTTGACCAATATTCTCATACATCAGGATATATATTTATCACATTTGATCATTTTACCCATCAGTTATGGAATTTGGTGTTTTTGGCCTGCACAGTAAGTGTGCAAAATGATAAATATTCATTGAGATGCAGCCGAATCTCTATACTGCACCGCAATGAGCACCTTGTTGCCTCCCACAAGGACAACACCATCGCTAAGTTTGCAAATGACAACACAGTGATGGGACACATCACTGGCAGGGAAGAAATGGCCTACAGGATGGAGGGGGACAGTCGGGGGTCATAATGTGTGGACAACAACTTCACTTTCTACATCAGGCCTGGCCAACCTGTGGCTCCTGAGCCGCATGGGGCTCTTACGTTCATGTCGACTTTTGTGTTTGTGTGTTTTTTACTTGTGCAATCATGTGCCGCTCCAGTGTTCTCCGCGCACAGCAAAAAAACCCCACACAAATACAAGAATCGACATGAACGTAAGAGCCGCATGTGGCTTGGGAGCCACAGGTTGGCTAGGCCTGTTCTACATCGACAAGAAAAAGGGGATGATAGTGAACATGAGGAAGGAGAGGAGATCTCCTCAACCACTGTTCATCCGAGGTCATGAGGTTGAGAGGGTGAGCAGTTTCAAATATCCGGGTGTCCACATCAGTGAGGCCCTCGCCTGGTCCCTCAACACCACGCAGACGTTTAAGGGGGCTCAATAGCGGCTGTCCTGTTCGAGATCCTCAGCAACTTCTACCGCGGCATTTTTGAGAGCATCTTAACCAACTGCATAGGCATATGGTGCGGCACTGCTCTTGACCACAAATGCCTGCAGTGAGCGGTAAAGAAGATCACTAAAAACTGTCTACCTTATCTGCAGAGCATCTACCGCAGCTGAGTCCACACATCGACAAGGACCACACCCTCCCCCAACATGGACTGCTCACATACCTACCCCCTGGCTGGAGGCACAGGAGTAAATGTGGAACGACAAGACTTCAGAACTTGTTCTGCCCAACTGCTATCAGACTCCTGAACAAATGTAAGGAGTCAATAACCATTTACTACCTCAGGGCAATTCTGTACATGACATCCAGCACAGTCGGTGCTGGACTCAACTTTTCATGTAACTCTACTGTCTATCCAAACAATCTGCATAAAACCTGCATCTGCACTTGATGAGTCCCACACTCACAGCTGCACTCAACTTTAACTTGCACATTTTGCCCAATATTGTTTACATTTCCTTCCACTGTTTGCGCTTCTCTGCACTGCTACATCAGGTCACGCCAGCATGTTTATTCTTATTTACTTATCCATACTTCTCAGGAAGCACTGCGGACGGCAAAGTAAGAATTTCAGATGAACACATTACCAGACTGTACACGTCATAATAAACACACTATGAATCTTGAATCTTTTAAAAGCCAGACTCAAATTCAATGGACACACTAAAGAAATACCAGCACTTCTTCCTCTCTTTTTGACATTTCCCATCAGGGGTTGTCACAGCGAATCAACCTTCTCCATCTAACACTATTCTCTGTATCCTCCTCTCTCACACCAACTACCTTCATTTCCTCTCTCACTACATCCATAAATTATCTCTTTGGTTTTCCTCTAGACCTCCTGCCTGGCAGCTCCAATTCCAGCATCCGTCTACCAATATATTCACTATCCCTCCTCTGTACATGACTGAACCATCTCAGTCTGACACTTTTCTCCACCCATTCAATATTGCTTGAACCTGTCTATTCACCTCTTTTCCACACTCTCCGCTGCTCTGGACTGTTGACCCTAAGTACGTGAAATCCTCCGACTTCTTGATCTCCACTCCCTGTAGCCTCACCATTCCACCCGGGTTCCTCTTATTCACACAAATATACTCTGCCTTGCAGCGAATAACCTTCATTCCTCTCCCTTTCAGAGCATACCTCCACCTCTATAGATTTTCCTCAACCTGTTCTCTGCTCTCACTCAGTGCATATATACTGCTCAAAAAAATAAAGGAAACACTTGAACAACACAATGTAACTCCAAGTCAATCACACTTCTGTGAAATCATAGTGTCCACTCAGGAAGCAACACAGATTCATTTTGACTTGTTTTAAGGACATTACATCAAAGTTGGATCAGCCTGGAGTTTGTTTTTACACTTTAATTTTGAGTGTGATTCCTAATCCAGACCTCCATGGCTGATACAATTGATTTCCATTGATAATTTTTGTGTGATTTTGTTGTCAGCACATTCAACTGTGTAAAGAGCAAAGTATTTCATAAGAATATTTCATTCATTTAGATCTAGGATGTGTTTTTTGTAAGTGTTCCCTTTATTTTTTTGAGTAGTGTATTTCACCATCATCATGTTCACTAAAGAACATGTTGCCAAATTTGCTGAAGCATCACAAAAGTCTCCATCTCAATAGCATCTCAGGGTGAAATGCAATATGCGCAGGGTATTGACGGGTACACATCAAATTTCATCTTCTTCATGTAATGGTGCAAACAGTCAGGATGTAATATCTGTGTTTCTCAGACCTTTATGAATGTGTTGTAAGAAGGCTCATCTGGCTGTGGAGGGTTGACCACGAGGTCAAGGAGAGCCTGTCCAGGGACAGGGGGGCACAGACGCACCGAGACCAATTTTATGAGTTGGGCCTTCACTTCAGGGTCCATGTTAATCACCTCCATGTAACCTCCACGGAATCCACACCTGACAAACAGGGTGAAATAAAGGTTTAAAAAAAATACTAAAAATACCATTAATAAAATGTAGTTATAACGCAACAACAGAGACACTGGCAAAGAGCAAATAGCTTTTTAAAAAATGTAAATAGTTAAAGAAATGGCTTTCAGTTTGTATAGTGTGGAATTCTTAAAATGCGCCTCACTTACTACAGCATTTGACAAAAAGCGTGTGTTTGTCCGGCCACTTACTCTCCCATGTAACATTTGGAGGTGGAGTGGAAAGAGGCCAGCTCAACTGTGCTGGAGTACTCAGGCCCCATCTCAAACAAAACCTTCTTAAAAGAGTGGAACTTACAGCCCTCTGCATACACATTATCCTGGTAGACCTGAAATGCGGGGTGAGAAAAAAAACACTGTCATACAGGAGTCTTTATTTAATCAGTCAAATAACTTCATGCCTGCTGCACATATTTCTTTATGGGATGGTCAGTTTCACTTAGAGTGTGCTGCATTATTGACGGAACAAGCTACAGTCGTTTCTGACAGGCAATTACCGAAAGTTCAAAGTACAGTATAATATATTGCTCGTGATCTGGGCGAGTCGGTAAATTACCTCGTCGGCCATGAGGAAGAGGTTCTCCTCTTTGGCAAATCGTATCACATCTTCGATGCATTGTCTGCTCTGAACCTGACCTGTCACAAACGACAACCGGTTACTATCAAACGCTGTGCCTGACAATGGTGGGAAGAAAGCATTGTTATAACTTCATTTCAGGGCCACAATTATTTGCAAGGTTACATTCACACAAAAAAATGGCATCAGCCCTTTTCAACTCTTTCTGCTCAATGCATGTTGTGCCGTTTAAAGTGGAGCAGCTGGGGAACCTAACACATACCAGTTGGGTTTCCGGGGTTGATAATGCAGAGGACCCGGGGATTACAATGCTGCCGCGCTGCAATAAGCGACCTCCTAAGTTCTGCAACATCCAGACTCCAACAATTGTCCTCATCCAGGTAGTAATTGATCTGCACGGCACCCAGGTCCACCAGAGCTGCTGAGTACAGCGGGTACTGAGGGATAGAGATCATCACTCCGGTACGGGTGGGACCCTCACCGCATACCAGCAACTTCAGCATAGTCTGTGATCAAGGGGTGTGAAGAAGAGGAGGAAGGGAAAAAAAAATTATCGAAAGGACTAACACAGTGAAACAAAACAAACGAATGAAGGGAAGGAACACCCATGAAGGATTTGGGGATTTCATGACTCAACTTTAAGGCCTACGGGAAAGCTACAAAGTCGACACAAATTATGCAGAGTTATTTTTCCAAACATCAAGCCACTACATATACCGCTCACGAGACAAATATCAAGCAAGGGGAGAAGGAAGTTACATCAGGCCAGAGTCTGTGAGGTCTCTGTAGCATGTACAATATTTTTACACCGAGTTGGTAACATTATATCTGGAACGGTGTTGTGCGGCTCACTCCAAGTCACGTTGTTTTTATCCCATTGACACAGCCAAGGTTTTTTTTTTTTTATGAAAAAATTGTTGTAGGACCATAAGCAAACACTCCATGAATTTGACAGTAAATAAAATAGATGGCAACAGTTGCGTTCAAAAACAATTAAAAGAGAAAAATTTAAATGCTAACATTTGATCTACTTTAAATTACAACTAATT
The DNA here is from genome assembly GCF_037954325.1 of Fistularia commersonii. Taxonomy (NCBI): domain Eukaryota; kingdom Metazoa; phylum Chordata; class Actinopteri; order Syngnathiformes; family Fistulariidae; genus Fistularia; species Fistularia commersonii. Next base: position 14,356,593 of record NC_141291.1, on the reverse strand, counting down.
ATCCCTTTGCATAGGCTGCACTTATAAACCAGTTTTTTTAAAACAAAATAAGAGAATGAAATGACAATTTGTCAACCTGACTGGACAGTTAAGTAACTGGCTGGGAGCAGTTGCAAAACTGATGACATCAAATACGCCCACGTGTGTAAAGTCCAGCACAAACATGTTGGAGCAGAACACTTCATGCTGCAGTAGTGGGGAGTGAAGATACAGTATCAGAGTCAAGTGAGTCCACATAGTTTAGAGATCTGATTAGCATTAAAGTGGAGAAAGCCCTTCTAACAGTGTTAAAGGTCTGGAGGCAGAACAAGGGCACAGATGTGCAAAGTACAGCTGAGTATATTATTAACGGCTGAATAAATAACAGATTCACAGGTCAGTTGCACTCAAAGTGAGCCAACAGTGCGGCACTGAGGAAAAGCATTAGCCTGGACCATCGCTGGAGAAACAGGGATAGCTGAGTATTTTGTACCACAATGGCATCACTGGCCCCGGTGGAAAGGAAGATGTTCTCGGGGTTGGAGGGGATTCCATCATCCCTCTTCTCTATGTAGCGTGCAACATCCTGGCGGATGCACTCAATGCCCTGGCTTGCACTATAGGCACCTGGAATGTAAATGAACTCAGGGTTAGAGTCCAGTTTATTTTCTTAGGACGCATTTGGATAAATTATTAACGACCAGAAGACTCTGGGTGACGTGATGCGTGCCTGAGACGGAAACAATTTGTTGTGTGGGGTGGGGGTGTCTGACCTATACTCTGGCCTCCACAGGCCTGGAGAATACGTCGTGCTCTCAACTTCGCGTCATCTGGGAACTTGTCGTCATCTAAGAGTTCAGGGTAGGAACACAGGGCCAAGACCTTAAAGACACGAAACATTTGACTGCACAACTGACATCAACAGGCATCCTGACATGCACAATGAACGATTTAATGCATAACTGTGTATTTCTGTGCAGTGGATTGTGTACGTTCTGATGCTGCTGCTTCTAAAACTTCACTGAAATTGGGGAAATCTGAAAAAAAAGGCCACCCAACCTGTCTGAGAAATGTGATTGGTTTCTGACCCATGGCGTGGGCGTCACCTATGTTGGCTTTGATCACCTCTGTGAAAGGTTTTTTGACACCCTGGAAAAGATAAAAATAGATCATTCTAAAAATGAGGAAACAGAAGTGAATGAGAACTTATTTCCTGTTTAGCCTTCTTTTAAAACTTTGAAGGCAAGCTGATTCCTCCTATTGTGGTAATTTGGCTTTATCCATTTTTATCCGTGCTAGTCGCAAACATGCAAACAGAAGACCAGTGTCCAAATCACAGTATTCTAACCCCTGTTATTGTTACCAGCTGATGGTGCAGCATGAAAATCCAATCGGAGGCACTTACATTCGGGTCACAAATTTGCCCTTTGCTCCTCTCATTAACAATAAATGCATCCTCTTTCATTAGCCCCTCCTTTGTTTTACAAAGACTCTGGCACAGAGTCTTATTGGCAAAGGGCCTGTAGAGCAGGAAGCTCTTGGATTATGATGCCAAGTCTCTCACACACACACACACACACACACACACACACACACACACACACACACACACAC
>NC_141291.1:14085000-14350000 GCF_037954325.1 Fistularia commersonii | reverse complement strand
TCGCCGCATGTGATTGGCTGGAGCTTTCCCACAACTTTAAGACGTCAGGCGAGCTGATATTATTTTGATGCAGGAGTGGGCGTTCCCATTAGGGGATCAACTTTGACCCAATTGGCTGAAGAAAGCGGAGGGCGGGCCAATGGGTGAAGTCGCTCATAAAGTCCCTCCCCCTCCCAGTGTACATGAAAGAAGTGCTCTCTTTGGACCCATTCTAACTCATTATTTCAAAATGCACAAAACATACTTGCCTGTCTGAACAAATTGCTACAATACAGTTTTTTTTTTTAATTATTTTTAATAACTTAATTTCATGTTAGTACAAGTAGTTTGAATTTTCATTTGCTTTTATTTCATTAGCTTGATGACATATATTTTGTTAACTATGTTCCATTAAGCATGTGATATAATTCTCAAAGGGTAGCACTGGAGGCAATGAAGCCTCCAGATGTCTCGGAAAGACATTTGATATCCCAAACTAAAACATTTCAAATGAATGCATGTGACCTCCTCCTGACTGAAGTGTATAATGGAGCGCATACTTTGGCAGCACCATGCAATGAATTCTTTTCCATCAAGTGCATCACACTGGTATAAAAAAGACACACTTCCATGAGCGAGTCAATACGTAACCACGGTTATAATTCTGAGGATTTACTCCGCAGCTGCTATGTTCTGTAGCCTGAGCGCACACACTCAAAGTATGTCTGCCCTTCACTGGGTGTCATTTTTAAACCCACTCCGCCAAGGCCACAGGAGTATCTTGGATGGTATTTACTGTAGATCAGTCCCTGGGTATTCGTTTTTGGAAGAATCTTGTTGACGATGTATTTTAAAGAGTGTATATATAAACCTGGGAGTACATGTATTTCAAGACAGAAGCATTACGCTCTTGAGAAATGAATGCAACTGATGAACAAAGAGCATTGACAGGTGAGTAACCTCACTGTTCACCGTATTCAAACCCATGATAGACAGAACCTAGATTAAAAATCTACCAACAGATGAGCTCAAAATCTTTGAAGCACCAACATATGACCAAATACTAAACATTTTATGAAGGAAAATTAAATGCAAATTGTCAGAATTCATAGACTTGAATCAAAATGAGAAAACGACTGCATGTAATACTGTCCTGAACAAATGATCTTCTGATGATAAAAGCCTTTCATAACAAATCATACACGTATCAATATCCTCGTAGTGTATTTGCAGTAAACCATTGCGTTTTATGCCTCTGTATTTCTTTTACTATTGGTGTGAAATATTGTTTTTTTGTTGGTTGACCTTGTATTTGTGTATAACATATCATTTTGAAGAGGAAACCATCGAGCCGAGTTTTTAACTGGCAATAAAGAGCAAGGTGACAACTACTTTTGTACCCCAAGATCATACTGAAACTATAAATGCATAAGATTTCACAGTATAAAATTATCCCTATGATTTCGCCATTACATGCTGGCATAACAACAAAAAAAGAAAACAAAACAGACTAGCCGGTTAAGAAACCAACATGGTTTTTTCATCTGTGAAATATTTACACTCTGAATGAAAGAGGAACAAAATGAAAAAAAAAAAGCTACATATTTTTGCTCTGTGCAAATAAAATTCGCTTTGAGGCACTTTTATAAAGTAGTTTTGCCCTTGACTTCTCATTTCAGGACCTTACATTTTGAACAGTCAATACCTTATATCATGTGTAAATGTATGCGCCTCCCAGTGGTAGAAAATGCAAACAACAGCAAAGCCTTTTTAAACAAATTTCAATCACTCTGGGGCAGATCCTGAAACAATGATGGCTAAGTTTAAAAAAGACAACAACCAACTATTTAAATGTGTTAAGTTTTTAAATTTTTTTATCAAGGTTTATAGTGTGAGAGTCATGCAAACTTGAAACACAATACACTAACAAGCCTTGTTGCCGCCAGTTACATAATCATGTAACCTAATTCAGCCCCTGGTGAATTCCATGTAGTACACAAACAGGTAAATAATATACAGGAAACTAAAACTTTATCCTTGCATTTAATAATCTATATAACTACTTCCTCTTGCATGAGACTCATTTTGAAGCATTCAGAGAGACATGGCTAAAGTAAGATAAGATAAGATAAGATAAGATAAGATAAGATAAGATAAGATAAGATAAGATAAGATAAGATAAGATAAGATAAGATAAACTATGTTGATTCCCATAAGGGAAATTTCTTTGTCACAGCAGCGTAGCAATTATAATGTCAAAAAATTAAAATGTAAAATAAATATAAATATAAATATGAATAGAGAGACAGAAGACAGATGATAGCAAGAATGAATAATGAATAAATAGACAGCAGCAACAACATCAGGGATAACAATGGACAACATAAAGGAATAGTTAGGGTGAAAAATACACAACCAGAATTAAACGACAATATATATGTAGTGACAATAGCAATGACGAGAATAAAATAAATAAACAAAAATAGGAAGGATGTGTGTGGCTGGGACCAATAAGGATAAGAAAAACAAAGTTAGGACATGACACAAGAATGGGTGGGGTAGTGAGGTTGTGGAAGTAATTGTAATTGAAGTAATTGACAATTTCTAGCATATTAGTCATGAACATTAAATTCCATTTGATTAAACTCCCTGACTGTTCATTCATGAAGCCTCCCAGCAGACCAGGGTTGGTCTGGTCCTTAGAGAGGTCAAGGGTCACTGTCCGCACTGACAACTACTGGAACTTTCCAAACCAGGGTTATGGCAGGACTAACCAATATGCAAAGGAAACAGATCAGAAACCGGAGATCTCGGCTAATCAGCAGTTTTCAAACACATACAAAAAAATGTTGTGACTCAATGTGCTGCTGGATTACGACTGTCTGCATGAACTTTTTTTTAGCTGAAGAAGCTCAGCTCATGATGTTTTAGACAGTATCCGTTTCGCGTGAACACAGGGATCAAACAAACTTCACCTCATATCCAAATGGAAGTGAAGGAGTAGATGAGATTTAAAAAAAAATCAGTGCCTTTTCACAAAAAAGAAAGAAATTACTAAAGGAGTAGTGGGGGAAAAAACCCTGTCAATATTCCAAGCATCACAAGGTCATCTGTGCTCGGCAGCACGGGACAAATGTGCATGAAAGTGTATGAAATTAATATTGCACGCGCTGCACGCACAAGAGATTTACAACCATTGTGACTCGATTCACCGGGCCAACAAAGATGAGAGAAATATGGAAGAGTACGCGTAACAATTTCCCTGGAAAAAAGAAACAAAAAAAAGAAAGTGAGTTTCCAAAATAAAACTGATGTCAAGGTTGATGGAGTCTTATGTTATTGGTTGTGTACAGAAGGGGGGAAGGGCAGAAATGCAGAATAACCACACATAAAAACATCCCTGGAAGCATTATATGGTTATTATTTGCATGCTCAGACAACATGCAGCATAGAAGTAAGGTGAAAAAAGTTTGAGATTCAAGAAAGATGTGTATAATTTACAATATATCTGGCAGCGTCAAATTAATGCAATCCACATGGATTACAATAAGAAATATATGCTTCTTCCCTGTGCTGAACGTTTGATAGTGGTAGTAAGTAAGACATCAGCCAAAAATAAACCCATTACCAAACACAACATTACTGAAAGTCCAGACGTTCCTCATTGGTTCCACAGTCCATGAGGAGAAATGTGACGCACGTCCATATATGACACTAAATAATATATGTTAGAAAAGCTGGACGGCTCCTTGCTTGCCATTTAGTGGTGATTAAATGAGATAATGGTTGACGCTATCAGGGAAGACACAGGAAATCAATACTGGTAATGCAGTGCATGCAGAAAATCAGGGCCAGACAGAGGTTAAAACTTCCATAATGGTTGATGGTTTTCAGTATGTCAAGTTGTTAGAAAGTCCAGAAGTGTTCAGAACTAACTCTTAAGACATTAACATGTCAACTATGGATATAAATCTTGATAAACAAAAGAAATGTGTCAAAGACTTTAAGGCCATGAAGTAGATTTCCATGAAAATACCGCAGATTTGGCAGAAAATGGCACTTGAGTGAATGAGTCAGTTCTGTCCTTCAACTTATTTATTAAAACGTATTTTCCAATATAATGACTTTTGCAGTAATAAACCCAAAGACCTCAGTAGTAATGCAAATGTGTCCCACGGTGGATCTTAGAATCCCCGAGACACAACAATGCAACTATAAAAATTTGAGTTGAGATGCAACCGTTTGTCCACTAGATGGCAGTGTTGAGACGGAAATCTCGTCTGAGTTGGAATCCCCAATGAGAACGACCAAAACCAGGTACTTTTCGCCCGAAAAATACGATTATTGTCATCAAAATAAAAAGATAAAGAATTCACTTTCGAATATGTAGATGGAAATTTACAGTTTTTGACACTTATTCGTTTTTTTTTCTTTATACATATCCAGCTTTAGATTTATTTATGAGTCAGTAAATCTGAGATAAGTAGTTGCAGAGGATTTTTTTTTTCTTTTTTGTACTTTGAAAGGTGCAAATATCACTGCAGAAAAAGACTTGTGGTGGATTTGCATCCGACTTTCCGTCCGCCCACTTCTCTCTCTCTTTTCTCGCTCTCTCTCTTTTCTCTCTCCCTCCCTCCCTCTCTCTTACGCGGTGAGGGACAAACTGCGCGCTTTGGTTCAATCCTTTATCCAACGCAGACGCACCAACCCCAGCGACTTTTGACGGCTCGAAACAAAAATGCACGGCGCGCCAGCGGAGCCTGAGGAGTGTGTTTTGCGCGCCGCGGCGGACCGAGGACTCGGCGGTAACCCCGGCCGTACGCTCCAGAATCGGGCTGGATTTTCTGGACCCATCTGAAAAGTGAGGAGGAGACTCGAACAGGAAGGAAAAGGGAAAAAAAAATAATTCAGGAATTAAAGAAGCGGCCCTGGAGGCTCCCATCTGGAATCTAACCTGAGTTTATGTTTCTTGTGATTTGGGTGAAACTTGTGGACAGTCTCCGAGCGCCGGAGACGTTTTGGAGACTTATTACGCACAGGAGTTCTCCAGCAAATGACAGCTATTAATCGGTTTATCGCCCCCTCACTTTGCCCTTGCGGCTGGCTTTGCCCTGCTGCCGCAGCCCCGCGTCGCTCCCCTAGCCCGGGATCAAAGAGGTGAGTGACCCCCCCCCTCCAAAGCCCTCCCTCCTCCGGTCTCATTCGGTGCGCCGGCGTCCAGCCCCGGCCACCCGCACCAGGATGCGGGGAGGAGGCTCCCCCTCGTCCGTCACCGCGATCGTGACTCTCCTCCTGGTCGTCATCGACGTGGAAGCCAGCGGGGAATTCTGCCACGGCTGGCAGGACGCCCAGGGCTCCTGGAAAGAAGGCTTCCAGTGTCCAGAGAAGATCGACGCGGAGGACGCTATCATCTGCTGCGGGAAGTGCGAGCTGCGCTACTGCTGCGCCAGCGCGGACGCGCGGCTGGACCAGGGAAGCTGCGAGAACGACCGGCGGGCCCAGGAGCCCGGGGCCGACGGCAAGGACAACAAGGACTCCGGCGCGGGTAAGAAAGACACAACCCGCCGCTGAAATGAATAGGACACACACACACACACACGCACACACACACACGCACACACACACACACACACACACACATGTCCACACTGCAATGCCAGTGTGCGCAGTGACCTCCGTCTGCAGCCTGTTGGCAACGACAGCTGCACAGGAGACAGCAGAGTCCTGCACAAACAGTTAAGTGCGCTCACAAATGGCAAACTACTTTATAAATACCTGTGTTTTTTTTTCTCTTATCGGGTGGGATACATCCCATCCCGGACCACGCAGCTCCTTTCCACCCTCCCTTTCAGGGGGATCCTGTTTGGACATGACCGGAACTCGGATGGTGTCCATTAATACCAGTTAATAATAGTGTTTGGTATCATCTGCCAACAGGATGGGGTCAAGCACCCCTTCTGCAGCCGGTCTTTGAGCTTTCTAGGGATTCATCCTCAGACTGAGAGAAAATAAAGTTGCACTTTTTGTTAATAATATCGTCCAAATCACACACACACACACACACACACACACACACACACACAGACACACGCACACAGACAGACACACACACACACACACACACATGGTCTCCATTCAATACTGCAATGGAACTCTCCTCTACAAATAAAATTTTTTACATTAACATCTGGACATGTGAGCGGGGAAACAGAAAGGAATTATCAGTACAACTTCAAATCCCATTTTGCCTGGATGATATTGTGCCCTCGCTTGGATTTACGTCTCCTAATCTGTCATTTGTTGAGACTACCATGCTTTATCAACGCAGGAAGAAGTGTATACATTTCACCCGGTGGCCTCCAGCCAGAATAACTTATGAGAAAATCAGGTTTTTTTTTTCTTCCCCCAACCTCCTCTCTTGTCTCTAAGATGTGTTTGTTCATACCAGACCCAGTTCTATCAGTGCATTTCAGTCATTTTTCATGTGTGTATGGGTTATTAATCACCCCTGGCAAAGATACACACTGTGATTTCAATGAATTGGAGGCAGGAAATAATTAATCTGCTGAAACATAAAGAAACATATGGTATTTAGAAACAGGAGAATGCCCCCGTGGGAGAGCCAGCCAGCCAGAGAGACTGTGCCCAAAACAAGAGCTTATGAGAGAGAGAGGTTGGGGGGCTGTTGTTGGTTCTGCAGCCGGGCTGCTAGAACTCAACAGCAGCAACAGGTGTGGAGGAGTGACAGGGAACAATGGGAGGGTTTGCAGGCAGCAAACGCAGCTCTCCAGAAAACACGCACCACGCATTTTTGAAATACAAGCAGCCAGGTTCTGAATTTGTGTACAGGATGTATTTTTCCGACTGGATTTAATTTGTAGGCATTGCGGTGGAGGAGGGCTATTTATTCAAGCACTGTGTCTGTGCTTCTGAGCTGACTCTGTTCCAGGATTTTTAATCTTTTTCTTTTTTTTCAGATTCCAAAACCAAAACATCCAATATCATTAATTTGAAATTGGTCAGTGGTTCTCGTTTCAGCCTCACAGTTAACCCAATTTGGAGTCCGACGAGGGGACCTTTCTGTGTGGAGTTTGCATGTTCTCCCCCGTGTCTGCGTTTCCTCGGGGTTCTCCGCTATCCTCCCACATTCCAAAAACGTGCAGCAGGTTAATTGGAAAAAAAAAAAATTGGGGAAAAATTGCAAATGAGTGAGTGAATGTTGTCTGTCTTTGCAAATGGCCCAGCAATTGACTTGCAACTAGTGTACCCTGCTTCTCGACCGATGACAGCTGGGATAGGCTCCAGCATCCCCCACGACCCCGAGTGCAGTATAAGCAGTAGAAGATGGATGGATGGATGAAAGTGGTCAATTGGTTATCTAGCAGGTTTTAAAAATCCATGACTTGTTACAGTCCCAGACATTTTAGTTTATTTAACAGAAAAAAAATACATTAATCCACATATCCATTAACTTTCCCTCTTGCATGCCCGTTTCTAAAATGATTTACTGGATTTTTTTTTTTTTTTTAAAAAGGTTAATCTTTAGTCCTTTAATTTAGACTGAAAAACCCCTCGGTTCAATACATTTCCTGTGATGATTAAAACATATTTTCACTGAAAAAAAGGGTTAATTTATCCTAATGATCTAACATAAAACAATGCATTTACTGGATTTTTTAAATTTTTTTGAAAAAAGGTTAATCTATAGTCCTTTAATTTAGACCGAAAAATCCCTTTGTCCAATACATTTCCTGTGATAATTAAAACATATTTTCACTGAAAAAAAAGGGTTCATTTATTCAAATGATCTAATATAAAACAATGCATTTGATGTGTTTCTGTAAAGCTTATAGTTTCCACAGGGGTTTGGAGCCCGAGTGTGATTTGGGGTAATTACAATGTGTCAAAAGGAAGCTGTTATTGAGGGATTTTCGCTGGATACAGGGACACAGATGAAATAAGGGGATGGGGGGTTTTTATGGTTTATTTGTGTTTTTATGGTTTAAAACAGTTTTATTTTTATGTGCGAGAGAGTGAAAGGGAATAATGGTCCAACCTTTGACATCAGAGTCAGAGGAAAGGATTATTTTCAGTTCTTCAGTGTGCTTGTTATAACACCTTTAGGTGCAAATACTACTATTTTAAAAGGTAAAATGCAAGTACAGTGCTCCATCAACTGAACGCCGATGCGGTATTTTGTTGTTCTCGCCACTGTCTCTCATGGGATGGAGGGAGGTTACCAGTGACCGTGTGATAGATGAGACAGGAGGAGGGCTTTTTGAAATCCTCATCAGCCATGCAGAAAGAAAGGGAGTGGAAACAGAAATTTTAAGGTGTAATCCATATAAGTGCAGGAAAAGGGGGGCGGGGAAAGACTCCCGGAGACATTTTTTTCTATTCCTGCGAGTGAAATGTTGTCATAACAGACTTATGGAGGGAGCTCTTGTTAAAACCTGTTTATTACGGGGTGGGTCGCCGTCAGGGACGTTGGCCACTGAAACTGACAACTCTTCTTGTCAAAAGGAAATGGGTCAGGGTCCCATTTTGTTTCATGTCACCCTGTCTTTGCCCGGGTAAGCTCTGACCCCGGATCTTAGCAGGTTTCATGCAGTAATCTCTTTTAATACCCCGCTGCTTTTGATGAACATTTTGAAAAGTTTCTCAAGGCTGTAGATTTCAAAGAGTCGAGAAGACAAAAGGAAACTGGAGCCAGCTGCCAGCTTTCCTTCTCCGGCCTACAGTTACACCTCATAACCCGTGGGTACATTAAAAGGAAAATTACTACACCCTGTGGGAACCATAAAATAACAACTAATCACTTGTAATGAAACATGGACGCTGTTGTGTTTGCGAAGGTGTTCGTGTGAGCGGCCGTAGCCGAGCAGGATCGAGAAAAACATCACTTTTCGCTCCCGCTGCTTTTAATCCGCGTTCTTCGAATGAGATGTATTCGACTTGATGAACTTGTAATGATCCAGCTTGTACCTCGGATCCTCTTAAACGAAAAGGTGCGGCTCATTCCTGTGAGATTCGGTCCATGGCTGATAAATGACGCTCTGGCTCGGGGAGCGTTGCGTCGCGAGTGTGATTTGTTGTTTCAAATATAAGGACGGAAAAGGTCATTGAGAAAAAAAACGTCTCTTCTGGATTAAAAGGTTGAATAACCTCCCATTCAGCTACAGTAAACTATTCAACTATAATATCCTTCAAGTGGGTTCCAAGTACCACGGTTCACACTGAGCACAAGTTTTTTCAAGGGGCTAGTTTAAGAAAAGAAAAGGATAGAGGGCCTTTTTGTCGAAATCTTCGTCTCGGCAACTGGACTTGAATTTCTTCACTTGAAGTAATTTCACTCCTCATCCGAGAGGCTTCTTCAGTTCATAGAGGAGGGACGCAAATACCTGGAGGTCGCCTCGCTCAAGAGTTTCACTCATGTAAACACACAAACACATGCAGTCATGTTCCAATTAAGACTAGAATTAGTTTCCTGCAGAATTAATGCGACTAGAAGTGCTACTTGCTTAACTAATTGTGCCCTTTGTCCTCGACCCGTCCCGAAATAATTTACCTCATACATGTCTGTCGTTTGTTCCCAAAAGAGATGCTGTTTGCACAATTTATGACATAACATTCGCACTATTTGGTACACACACAGTGACAGACAAACGCAGGCATGCGCGCAAAAAGATGGACAAAGAAAGTGACTCAGACACACGGAGACAAAAGTGTGCAGGGTCGTGGAGGCTGCTGACACAGCAGGGTGCTGGGGATTAAAACAGATCAAAACAAAGTTAATAACTGCTAATGAGAGTCTAAGGCCCTCCAGGGTCCCAGTCCCAGAGTACCTTTCACTCTTTTACCCTCGCCCCAACAGTTTTTTTTTTTTTTGTTGTTTTTGCATCTTACCAAATCTCACATGTGGTAGTTTTAACCTGCACTAAAAAGCATGAAATGTGGCTGAGAGCGTTTCTGTAGCAGCAGCTGAGCGAACATCTGCTTCTGAGTTCTTCTTTAAAGTGAACGTGTTCTCTTGCTCTTCTTCCCAGTTCCCATCTACGTGCCTTTCCTGATTGTGGGCTCCGTTTTCGTGGCCTTCATCCTGGTCGGATCTGTGGTTGCCATGTGCTGCTGCCGCTGCCTTCGACCCAAACAGGAGCTGTCGTCGGCAGCCGCGACGGGAGGTGGAGCCGGCGGCGGGCGCCTCCTGGAAACAATTCCGATGATGGCCAGCGTGGGCACGTCCAGAGGCTCGTCGTCCCGCCAGTCCAGCACGGCCACTTCCTCCAGCTCCTCTGCTCCCCCGGCGGCCCCCCGCCCGGCGCCCCCTCCTCTGATGCGGGCCCAGGCCTCCTGCTGTCTGCCCCCAGATGCCAGTGTCTTCGTCAACATGCCCACCAACTTCTCTGTTCTCAACTGTCAGCAGGCGACACAAATCATGCCTCACCAGGGGCAGTTCCTGCACCCGCAATACATTGGCTACGCGCACCCCGTCACCCCTGCTCAAGCCTTCCTCGACCCTACCCAGGGAGGATACAGACCCATCCAGTCCCCCTGCCCTCCTCCAGTCGGAGGGTCCAGTGTCACCAGTGACCAGAAGTACCCTCCGGTAACTGTTTGACCAGGAGCCAGCCCGTAGTCTGTTCTGCCACTTTGTGAAGACTAACTTCTGAAGCTTAACCTGTGAGTGCGGAGCCGCAGAGGCTCCCGGAGTGGAAAAAGAAAGGCGAGGAGTCAGTCTCACATGAAGGACTCGTAACAGTCGCTGGCTACGGGGCCTGCCCTGTGATGTGTCCGTTTAATGTGTTTTCTATGATCACCTGCGAGTTGGAAAGAGCAAAGCTCAGCCTATAATGGAATGGATGGATGCAAAAAACATAACCGCTTAGATAAAATGCAAACTGGTGGGTCTCATGGCCCAGATTGGCCACAAAAAAAGAAAAAGCTTGCTGTTTGCATGTATGTGTATACAGAGGCGAGTAAAAGAATTTGTGCGTGTGAATGGGCGATGACTGGATGATTAATAGCAGCAACTGTACGCCAAGTGGACATTCAAGCCAAAAAAGTTATGACCACATGCTGTGTTTATGCCATGTGCACATCTGCACTTGTGAATGATTGAGAATGGTTTATGTAATACGGTGTGTGTTTGTTTGTGTTTTATGTACGAGGAAAGAAAGCATGTGGAAAGATGCTTGTACTGTACGAGAGTGTGACTTGAAGTGTGAAGTGTGGAGGGATGTGGTCATATGAGTAACTGCGAGTTAACTGTGTAATGGGAAATCCAGGTGGTGTGATGTGAAAGGCAGTTGCTATCTCCCAACAGACCATTTAAACTCTAATGAAGTGAACATAGGACATAGACTGTGACGATCCACCTCACTGTACACCCCCGCGCCTCGCCAAAACTAAAAAGAAAAAAAAATATTCAGAAGCAAAAATGGAGTGACCTAACTGCCTGGAGTACACAGATGCCGAAAATATTCACACAAGTCTGGCGGTTAATACATCGGGAACAGTGACAAAGGAGCGCAAAGCCACCCCCTGAAGATTACTGAATTAATTGTACAATGGAAAATCTGCCAAATGCCTCCCTTTCACTTCTCTCCTTCGAGAGGTGTGTCATGTGTGTGTATTCAACACGCACAGTTCAGTGAATTTACTGAGGGCATTGGCAGCTCCGGGGAAGCTTTGAGTCATTATTTCCCACAAATTAAAAGGCGTAAAAAAAACTGCAGTTTTTGGCAATTTATCCCAAGTTGCATTTTGAGCCATTTTCGTTGCCTTGCTGCAGCCTGGTTGGTAACAGCTCTGGTAGCACAGTAACATGGAAATTCAGGAATGCTGTGCTCCACAGAGCTTGCAGTCATCAGTTGTACTGGAAATGGTTATGTCTGTGTACCTCATCTGTGCTCCCGAATACAGTAAGCAGCTTTTGTGTCTCAAGTCTGTCCAATCTGTTTCTTCTGTGAAATTCAGTTATTTGATAAGGCAGGAGTGATTTTTTTTCATATGAATTTGGAAAAATTAAAAAAAAAACAATCGAAACAGAGACCGTTCTTTTGAGAAGTTGATTTTTTTCTCTCTTTTAGTAATTTATGGGCTTTCTAATTTGACCCTTTGAGTCAAGGATTGGTTAAAAAAAATAAAGAATCTTTTAAATGTTGAATGGCTTCACAGACAGAACCTTGTGAAAACCCCTCCAATGGACAATTTGGGACCAGTGGTTCAGTTCCTCACATGTGTATCTTAAAGAGTCTAAAGAAACAGTATTATTGCAATAGTGCAAAATGTTATCTTCAAAAACATCTTGCTACTGATACGGATAAGCTCAGTTTAGTTATCAGCTTTTGATAAACTCACATGAGGGGTGTTTGTGAGAGTTACTCATGCCTGGGTCTGATCTGAGCTGGGTTGTCTGTCTCTGTTTAAGTTTCTAGCCTAGGGAGCTGATTGGAGATGATGCTGTGACCCCGTAGCTTTACAGTATCTCTCCACAGGAGAGTACTGCAGACAATGGCCAAGAGTGAGCAGCATAGGGATTTTACACAATCAACATTTCTGTAAGATAAGTGGGAGTTTCTGTGGGGGCCCACTGAAATGCCATTGTTCACATATCTCAAACCCTGGGGGCAACATAAGTTTAATCTCAGTTAAAACAGAAAACTCCAAAATAAATTCTGGACTATTGTCAGAGACCGTTAATATAATCCAAATTCTTTTGGTGTCAGACAGACTGCCACGTATACCCAGTTACCGTGTTACATGTAACGTGAAGCTTTCTTGCTGATTGATAACTGCCAAAATTATGTCGAAAATTTCAAAACCCGCACTCGGGGGGAAAAGACGCGTGGGTAAAATAATTGCACTATTTTCCTTTGATCCCCACGAAAGAGACATTCAATATGTCAAATCCCATCCACCGTGGACATAACTGATACCTGTCACACCACTCGACTTGCTCAACGGCTATGACGACAAGAGGTGCAGTTTTGGCAGCCCTCTCTGCAAACACAGCTCATCTGGAAAGCAGAGCAACCTTCGGGAAAGAGCTGAAAGCTCTCTGGCTCCTGGTAGTTTGCAGCCCGATGGATTCTCCATAATGGAGCAGCTGCAGTTGCTTTGGGCCGGGACACATCCGGGTAGGTGGATAGAAAAGGGAATTTCCAGTTGGACTCCAGCGCACAGAGACTTAGGGGGAGGTTGTTCGTATTATTCTGCAAAGAGTCTTTCTACACAGACGCCACTGAGCAACCGGGGGGGTTGTGTATGGAAAAAGGCTTGGATAAGATATCATGAGCACTTCATGTTCAAATTGATCATATTTCCATTTCCAGCAAAGAATGAAAAGCAAAATCCCGCAACTCCACATCTGTCCCTCTAGGAAAATCTACCCGAACCCCTCTGTCTCTCTTCTGGAGCTTGAGATGTGTGACCTGCTTGGTTTTCTGGTATTTCAATGCATTAAAAGGCAAAAGAAAAGGATTGGGAATGGCAGGGATGAGCCCCGTTACAAGAATGAATGTAAGAATGAACTGGTGAATTTCTAAACTTTGTAAAATATAACATCCAATTAGAAACCCATGTATTTTATGGAGGTAAAATTGTGGTACAAAGTACTTCAGTAGCTCTTCAAGAGTGTATAACCTGTCATTGTGGCAGCCGTCTGTCCGAAGTAATGTGATTTATTTTCTGGTGCATGAGTAGGCGGCTTACAGTGAACAGACAGACTTTTGGTCAGGCCATAGATTGATTAGATTTAATGATTAGGACTCGCATGGACAACTTCCCCATTTCCAACCCTTCAGTCTTGCATTCCTGAACCAGAGTTCTCAACATAGAGCACACAGACAACAGAATACATTCAGACAAATCCCAGAGGCAGAAAAACGATGTCCAAGCGAGTGTCTCAATCAGATCCCTTCTATTTGGATGCGTATTAGGACTAGTTCAAGTAAAATATTCCCTCTAAGACAAGTCTCCATAAATGAGTACAAAAAACAGGCATTAATGAAAAGAGAAATCACATACACATGTTCACTTAAAAAAATAAGAGATATTCCCATAGTGGTAATCCAATGGAACTGAAGGAAGCTGTAAAGCCAGGCTGCTGCTGCTGCTGCTGATGATGTCGATGCCTCTACATTAATGATGGTTCCAGGAGGGTCAATTTGGGGAGTCAAGGGAGTGATCAGAATTAAAAAGACGAGAGGGAAAAGGGATTTTTACCGTGTGAGGACATATGCTGCAAGAGGAGGAGAGATGGGGAGATAGGGAGGAAAGAATTAAGGAAAAGGTAGAGATAAGCAAAGAAGAGAAGGAAAAGATTGTGTGGAGGTGGGGTCGCAGTGGGGTGTGACAGGGTGGTGGTCCAGCTCACAATGAGCGTTCTGCCTCCGTGGCAACAGCATGGCGTTTGGCAGTGAGGCTCGGTGCAGCGATGGAATGAGGGGCCTGAAGCGCTTTATGATCTTTGCTCCTTTTTTTTAAGGGATTCATCAGTGCCTCCGTGTTTATTTTGACATCCCCTCCGATGTCGGCATGTGATGACTGACAAGCAAAACACACCTCACCAAAGGGAGAAAAGAGGAAAAAGAGGAAGCTAACACACACACACACACACACACACACACACACACACACACACACACACACACACACACACACACACACACACACACACACACACACACACACACACACACACACACACACACACACACACACACACACACACACACACACACACACGAGTGCCAATGCATGCAGACTTACATACATGCACAGGCAGATACGGACACACTAGAATGAACACACACACACACACACACACAGACACACAAATAAACACACAGCGGCATGAGCCAAACCCAGTCTGTGGGGTATACACATATAAGTAGCAGTCTGAATTTGACTTGTCATGACTGCGTGAGTGTGATTGCTCAAGCCTGTCAGCAGCTTGTGTTTGAAATCTGAAGTTTTGTTCACATTTCAGACTGCTCCCTCCTCTCAAAAAAGGTTCTCCATGCACCAACAATGGCCTCCACGCTTGACCGTGACCCCCACCCCTGGCAAGGGATCAGGTCATAGTTCCAGTAAGGCCACAGCAGGGGTCAGTCACCTGGCATGGGGGTCTCACTTGAGTCTTTCTGTACTGCCAGCTTGACAAACAGTGCGCCGAAGCCTTGGTTAGAGGAGGGGCTAGAGGCTGGGGCGCTGGCGGGTTGTGTCGTATGAGCGCACTACCTGGGACTGAGACACCACGCCATGTTCCTCCTGAGAGAAGGCATAACCATCTGCAGATTGAAAGAAAGGAACAGATTTCAGGTAAGGGTTTCGGCCCGTCGCCAAGAGAGTTACAGCTGCGTATGTGTCACACAGTATGCCAGGAGTTAACAAGGTTAGTGGCCGCTTGATCAAAAAGCTCTGGATCTGCAGAGCTCTGCTTCTACTTAGTGAGAGCATGAGAGGGAGTTGTTGACGGTTGCCTGTTTTTCAATAAAACAGAGGCAAAGAGTGGAATGTGGCATCATTTTATGTCACAGCTGACAGACATGGCGGACCCAATGTCATCACACGTCCCTTCTGCTGTGGTTGCAGGTTATATTTAACTTAAAAAACAAATGCCTGAATGAAGGAAGCCAGACTCTAAGTGTAAGAATATGGTGGTCAAACAACACAATTGCAAAGACAAACATTTTGGTCCAAGAAAAGGCCCTCCCCTCATAGACGGACAAAGAATGAGAAACATTTTTACAATTATAATTATTCGGATGGATCATTTTGGGCCTGACATTTTAACTAACTTCTCCAATAATTTTTTTTGAAGTCTACATGAGGAAAAAATTATTTTAAGAAATCAGTGGATAAACCAGGTATTAGTGGCAGAAATCAAGATATCGTGCTCTACAGACCTGCATCATGCAGCACAAAGGACAGATATCAAATTATATAATTTTCATGATTTTACACTGAGTTGCTTTACATAGAAATGAGTGGAGGCTGTGCCTCTGATACATTATCCAGATTGTATTACACATCTATGATTCAGGCCGAGCAAGCAGACAAATCAAATTCCCAAAGACCTCAAATAGTGACTGGCCAGTTTGGATAAACACGGTATGATGATATCATGACACAAATTAGAGTTTTTCCCATGTTGTCAGAGCCGTCTTTTCCCTACTCCATTACATTGTGATGGGGCCACGATAAACAAACATGAACAAGTTTGCAAATCAGCACCACTGGTTTAAAATGATCATTTTCTAAATACTAGCAATGTAATCAAAACATACAAGTGCCATTTTACTCGTATTTCTTTTTCTGTTGATGATAATTTACTGTAGATTACAACTGAATATAGTGGATTAATGCGGTTTCATTAACTCTGTCTAGATTATTCTTCAGGTTATTAAAATCATCATAAATATACTATGTTTAGACAGTTATAAATAGTCACTGTACATAATTCTATACTATAATTAATAAGAACTTTAGATGTATCAGAGAAATTGAGTTCTGATGTGAAAGTTCTGTAAAAACAGTTTGTGAAACTAACAGCTACTGTACCTGCTACTGGCAAAAACCTAACCAGGAGAAAAGGATAAATAACTGGAGAGATGTTGGATGGATATCAAAACAGAAGCATGAACCTCTCCGAATAACTATGCAAGACCTGAGGGTGCTGCAGAATCCAGTGGCATTTATCTATAGGGTCATCAACTGGAGTGAACCTTCTGTAATAAAAAAAGCTTGATGCATTTATGTAGTTTTAACATAACACCCAAGAATGTGTTTCCAACAATTTTTGTTGGAATAAACTTAAACTTTAGGAGTGATATAGAAACCATGCTCAGATTATGTTTAAGAATGTCTGACAAAAAGACACTCACGTGACACAGTCTGCTGCACAGAGTTTGAACGTCCTACACTTGAAGGTGTTTTCCTAAAGACTCTTGTCAGCAGATGGGCTCGTTCGTTTAGACTGCGGACAGAGACAGAGAGCATTTATTGCAAGCGATCACGCATAAGCATCAATTATAGATAATTCAAAGGAGGATAATAAATATTACACAAAAATATCCCTACTTTACAATATTTCCCTCTCATTCTTTTAGTAAATGCATGAAAGTACATACAGATGTAAAAAAATCTTTCAATCTGTGGTGACTTAAACCTATTAGTTAGATAGGAAATACTCGATTTAAAACCAAAGGGTTAATTTGAGATGAATCCGAGTGTTTGACCCAACAGAAGTCATAAACCGGCTACAGGGTAACAGAACATCCATAGTGAACTGTCCCCCCTACCCCCTGCCCCCCGCCCCCCACTCCACTCGACACTCTTCTCCCCCTTTCTAAGAAGACTGGATTCTCTGTTTTAAGACCACACGCCGTCATGGCTCCTCTCCTCCAGTCACCAAAAATAACTGAGCACTTTCCAGATATTGCACACAAATGCCCTCATGCATACACACGCACACACACGTACACATACACGTACACACTCCATCCCCGTCACCATCATTACAACCATGAAAAGGCGAAGGAACTGGTATTATTGGTTTGCATGTTTTTTAAAGAAAACATTTTTTCCATTTATCTCCCAATGAAGATTGAAATTCACAAGCGGAGTTTCCCTGGCATGAAGTCAATATGATGATCAACAGAGTAGTTACAGACTATAGTCTGAAGTTTTTCTCAAGGCCAGAATATTAAGCGAGCAGTTAGGGAAATTTTGAAAGTGCTGTATGTGACTGTTGGGAACCTTCACTGAGGGGAAAAAAACAAGGCTTTTAGTATTTGCTCAAGGAGCCTTTAGCCAAAGAAAATGATGTCTGGTAGATAGATGACAGTGCAGAGTGAATCATAAAATGACGGTAGTTGGACAAACAAGTGAGTGGTTGATGGATCAGTACAATTCAACTTGTCCATCCCCTAACTGTGATCTTTCTGTCTGGCCCCCTTTCAAAAGAGCCAAGGATGTGCTCCGTTTGAACTCCCCCCTCGAGACTCTTCTGCACTCTACCTTTCCACCCCTTTCCCATGCCTACCCCAGGACCTCCCCAGGAACTACAAACACAGATGTGCTCTTTTCCATTTTGCTCCATTCCCTCTCTGCCTGCCTGACTTCTCCTCCTCAAACAGAATAAGAGAGGGTTTAGAGGCAGGGTGAGTCCAGGACGGGGCCCTGGATAAGGGGTCAGGAAGAGCAATGTGGTAACTCACCATACCTCAAACATACCTCAGACACCTCAAGCTCCTTTTAAGCTTTAACTGCTCTGAGATGTCCCTTGTCTGTGTTAACTTCACATCACCTTTTCATCAAGTCATAATTAGGTCCAACGCAAGTTGTTCTAATCCTTATCTCTCAAACCACAATGGACTGACACTCAATTGATGCTTCTTGTGTATTGTGTGACTGCAGCACAGTTTACACACAAAGCATTTCAACTGATTTGTTGATACTGACAGCCCTGTTTACACGGTTTGCCCACGACTTTTTGTTCTAACTCTTGTAACCCATAAATCAAGTCTCCACAGGGTTGTCAAATGAGTGGAGCCACAAAATTATAAGTATTTCACAATAGAGGGGTTGTTTTCTCAGAAAAGCCTGGGGGCCTCTCAGATACTCAGTGGTGATTTATATTTTGATCATGTTGACATGCCTATAGTAATCAATTGTGCATGTATGATATCAACATAACAGACAGTAGATCTTTTCACAATCTGTTTGTGCTGATAAGAAGGCACATAAAGGCAGGGAAATCAGCATTCTACCTCCAGCTTCACAATGCCTACCAGCAAATGTGTTTTTAAAGGCAGAATCAAAATACAGTTCAGCTGATAGATCTATAGAAAAAGCTTTCACGTCACCTCCATGAACATGACCTTTGGATTTATAATCAACCTGCGCATTTTTCTACAATTATCAAATTCCATTGTGTTGTTAGGAATGTGTCATCTCGCTTAAATGAAGAAAAGAAGATCTGATAACATAAAAAAATCTTTGTTGCCAAGTAAATGTATTGCAATGTATCGATTGGAATCAATTAGTTGTGGCAGCAACCACCGACTTCTAGTAACTGCTAGAGCGAACGTCTACAATTCTAAGCATGTTCTGTCTCTATGAGTTGCACATATTTCTTTCAAAACTATAGAATGCACTCCACTATAACGCATTGCTAGAGAAACCACACACAGCTAAACTGAAGAGGTCGGAACTACAGAAATTTAGTGTAAACACACCAGGTCAGAGCAGCAGTTCAAATTGATCCACCTATGAAGAAATGCAGTACAAGGGGAAAGAAATCACATTGAAAAATAAGGCTGGAAAAAATACAGGTTTAAGGGCAAACAAGTGATGGTCACTCCAGAGAAACTTGCAGAAGGACAAACAAGTCATTTGAGGTCACAGTTCACACAGTGGGACAGATCAAACCCATGAACTACCTCTGAAGACACAGCATTGGCTCTATGGGACCTCAGCGTTGGCTTCGGCCCTGTGAACGCCACCGGGTAGTTAGTTTTTCATCCCCAAACATGTAGACACATCATTGTAAAAATAACATCTGACAGTTAAAGACTGAATCTTTGGTATACTTGATTCATGAGGCAGCAATAGCGCAATACACACACACAAAAAAATACAAGTAAAAAAAAAAAATGAATGGTAGAAATAAAAGCTCCTTTCAATGTCAAGAAAGGATATAAAAGCAGCTGAAATTACAAGATAAATAGTTTTATATACCTGCGGCCGCTGGCATCCCTCAGCACGGCTGCACCTGGATCGACTGCGCGCGCCTCCAACTCCTGCACCTCCTCCAGGAGAGACTTCCTGACAGTACGACGGGTGCTGTAAAGCAGCAATAAGCTCATCAGACGCTGTGAGGAAAAGTCTGGGTTTTTTAAGTTGTAGACATGTGTTATTTATAATGCAAGGAGTGCGTAAGTGTTGACATAGTCTCAGTGTAAGTTATGTAAATTCACTGGTTAAGTTAAATAGTGCTTGTTTGGATTTCCCATATGTTTATAATAAATGGGCCCTACTTACGATGCCCAGGCAAAATCTTTAAGTAAACATGCAGTAGGCACCAGGATCAGGCCCAGCCAGAAGTACCAGCACTGCATTACCCTGCCAGCCTGAAATGACAAAACACAGACTCCATTTATTTAATTTGTATATTAACAGAAAGAAGAAGTGCGTCATTTATGTAAGCACAAAGAAAGATGAGGGAAAGCCAAAAAAATGTAAGATGAGACATAGTGAGAGACAGTAAGGACCATGAAACACCAGAGTTAACTTTGAAGACTGCTAATGTTAGCCAACATTTTTGAAAGACAGATCATACCTCGCATCTACACCAGAAACTGGATTTAACAGTGCTCTCCCAACTCAAATACTGATGACAAATTACAGAGCCCAACTACCTGTCTGCAGCTTGGCTCACTGACCTATAACCCTTATCATAAGCCCAACTCCTGGGATTAATCATGCATCCAACAAATGTTTCCTTGCCTTTTCCTCCCACACATTTGTCTCCCGTGGTTCACTCCAATCTCACTTTTTCACCTCCTCTTGTCGATAGGAGGCTTTATCATCTGTTGCTTGTCCTTGCTTGTTTCTGTAAATGCCTCAGCTTTTCTTTTTTACACAATATCTCCATTTTGGTTGTCTGTAGCGCTTCACGAGCCAAAAGGTATGAACTCAATGTCACTAAATAATCACACAAATTCTATGCACTGTGACATCCCTGATGACTTCTTTATTGTCTATATCCTTTGTTTCCTGTACCCTATGTTTGGATCTGGAGATATAGAGACGATCTGGATCCCTGGAGGGGAGAGGAAAATGGATCCGAAGACCATTAGATATATATCTTCTGCAGCAGCTGGAATCACAACCCAGGCAGAGAGAATCCAAGTGCAATATACTCAAACACACACACATTTTAGTTCTTAAGGGCTGACCACACAGTACATCACATGGTGTAAAACACTGTACACAGGCATGCTAAATGAATTTCTCTGCTCCCTATAGAAACAGACACCATTCTACTGTCAACACAAACTTCACATAGCTAGACACACATCATGCATACATTTGTCAAACATGCAGACAGTTATTCTGAGTGCGAATATAGAGCTCTTTTCCATCCCCTGTCCCCCATGGACAGATGGAAATATAGATAGCAGGACCAGGGGAAATAAGAGAGGTAACAGGGTAGTTGTGGGTGAGGGGGGACGACAGAGGAATGGGGTGGTAGTGGTTGAGTGTCTCTGACCATTCCCCAGTTAGACTCGGCAGCTGCAGAGATATTTGACCGCATTCCTGATTTCTGACACAAATTGAATTAATGGGCTGGGGGGGATTGAGTCAACCCCTATTACCTCCCCCCAAGCAACGTGTCTACCCACCCAGTGGGGCACCTCAACTCCCTCTTTGTCCCTAAACTTTAAAATAAGTCTCTCAATCAAGTGGACCCACGTTGATTCTCCTCACCCCCACTGCACCCTCATCATCACTGGCAGCAGGCCACCCTCTTAAGTCAACACCTCCACAGAGGGCAGTAAAAGACCGAGGCTCGGGTGACAAGCAGCAGGTGCAGGAAGCCTGGTGAGAGCGGCTGGTGGGGCGCAAATCTCCCCTGGGGTTACAGCAGTGCTGACGTGGAACACCCAGGAGGTGTGTTTCTAAGGCGCCATGTATTGACAACAAATACGGGAGGGGCTGGTGATGGATGTTGCAGAAAAGAGATACAGATGGAAAGGGCTTTTCTAACGAGTGTTGTTGAGATGAGGGACACATTTCAAAGGTGCGATAACTTGCCTGGCCCAGCATATCAGGGGCGATGGGGATGGTGGGCCAGATGGCTGAGTACACACCGAAGAAGACCATCCAAAGAGCCATGCTTCCCCAGACTGCCAGGTGGGAAAACTATAGCAGAGGTAGTGAGGAGAGAAAGAAGAGAGTACAGATAAGGTGGCATAAGGAATCCAGAGGATTAAAAGACACAACAGGGAGACAGCAGGAGGTCAAATACTTAACACACGGCTCATCTGAATATAGACAACCTTTCCCCCTCTTGCCTTCCCATGTCTTCGTCTCTCCCTGTGATCTGTTGTAAGGGGACACTGTGAATTCCAGTGGGACCCTGTTTCATTACTGTCAGGCTGCTGTGTGGACAGCTGAGCAGACACGGGTGTCAGCGCCCGTCAGGCCATCCTTCTAGTTTCTTTCTCACCAGCAAAAGGAATGGGGCAAATCATGTTGCTGTCATAGCTGGAGCTACTGTCGCCCTTATGACCTCTACACCCACCTCTGTTTACAATGTTCTACCATAAGACTTTCAAGTAGATGGTTTTGTTTATTTTTATACCATCATGTTCATTATTTTACACAATTTTACAGCTGTATTTTGGTTTTGCCTGTACATGCCGCAGTCATCTAATATTAAAATACTTTTTTACAATCATTAAGACATCTGGTATATATCTAGAGTCTGGCATATTTGAATGGTAAACAGAAAAATTTCCATACATGCTGATATTAGTGCTATGCCGAACAAGATTGCTTTTGTGGTCAGCCAGCCAGAAGGAATTTCATATATGTGAACATTACTTGTGTGAATGGGTTTCAGCGCTATTTCCCATGCTGGACATTAAATGCTACAGCTAACTTTGTGTAGTCTGGTTTAGCATTATAACAGCAAGTGGCCAACATTTATGCCTGGAATTCCAAGTACTATAAAAGCTAGCCAAAGTTCACAAATGGTGCAGCATTTAATAGTACAGTTTGGAAACATTAGGACAAATACGGGTTTACCCTCAAAAGTTCATTTTACTTTTTTATCTGATTATCATAGTGGCAACTTCAAAGTATTAGGCAAGCTATCAGGAAATGATGTTGTCTGGATTGCATCCTGAACTTAACTGGGCTAATTTTTTTCAGCACAGAAATGTATCTGTTCAATGCAAAATGATCTATAAGGAAAAGCATTTAGAGTCCAATTACATAATACATTTTTAAGTCAGACTTTAAAAATACAGATTTCCAACATTTTTAGTTTACTCGATGTGATTGCTACAAAATCTACATGTGATGCTAAAACGAGGAAAAAAATTAAATGAATGCTTTTGATACATTTGTATGATTGGAGTGTAACACTTGGTGCCTCTCTATGGGTGCAATATTGCCTCTTAGATATTATATAGATACTATAACACTGTGCTTCCTCATTTTCTTCTCCAGACCATTTTTTTGTTCACTTCTCTTCTGTTGTGGACTTCTGTGATTGGACTGGTGTCCAATCACACTTTTCCAATAAATTCTATTCAATTCCACTTGGAGAATGGAATCCTCAGTGTTTCATGTGGTGGAGCTTATTTGTGTTTTCATGTACCCACCTTGGTCCAAGCAGTGGTCTCCATTCCAGCTTTCAGACATACTGTAACTACTACATACTGAAAACACACACATGCACAAGACACAGAGAGAGAGAGAGATAGAGAGAGGATTAGTTCTCATCTGACTGGAAATAATAAGCATTCATTTTATTGAGTAACAACACAATGTCTGGTAAAATGCCACAGACTCCTGCAGCCCTCTTTATTCTGCATACACATAAAACAAACACCACGTGGGACTATGGTGTAAATTAATTTTAGGGTAACTGTGAAATGGAAAAGTGAAAAACAACAAGAGATAGACCTGGGACCCGAAATGGCCTTAGAGAAAAAAACACGGTGATGTTGACACAAAAATACTGTGCACAGGCAAATAAAACCACACAAATACATGCCAAATAACAGAAGAGAAGGAGCAAAAAGATACATGTGCATTAAAAAAAAAAGACAAGATGCTTACGGTGTAGACCATATTTCCAACAAACAAGTAGTCGTTTCCCTGACCATTACTGAAGGGAGAGTCTGTGGAAAACACACAAGCTTTACCACATAGTTCAAGAAATAATGGAGAGAAAAAAAACTCAGGTAAGTCACTCACCGTGCTCTAACATTTTTAGAGGAAACCAAAAGAGAATAATCGAGTGAATCAATGCGTTGATACAGTGTCCCCAAAAAACCTGAAAAGACAGAGCAAGATAGGTAAAAGAAAAGCATGGAAAACAACTCAGTGTGAATTAAACCAATGCCAAAGCCCACATATATGGCTCTCACTCAAACGCACACATAAAAACATACAAAAACAGCAATTCCTCACACTGACACACATCTTTTACTGTGTTCTTGCCATCAAAAGTGCCCTTCTGTACACACATAATAACACACACTCACACATATACAGTAAGTTGGGTTACTGGTGTACCCGCTCAAAGAAAGGCTTCCTTATTCAGGCCTTATGAATCTCATGAGGGTTGCCATGGAAATATTCAAGTCTCCACGCGACTCTTGTTTACATGCTGGCATATCAAACAAACAGCAGGCATCACTTGCCAACTCAAAAGATGAGCCACAGGGCATGACAAGCTAATGTAGTATAAGAAATGACAACTTTGGGTTTGACTTTATGATCCTAAATTTAAAGATCAACACCAATTCTGGGGAACCATGGTAGGCCCAGTGGATCCAGAGGAACATCAAGCAAATGTCCTTGGGAGGCTTTTGGGGGGAAAGACTCCGAGCTAGATTGGAGAAAGCGAAACCACTGATGGCTAAGAGGTAAACAACAATTAAAGTGTCCCAAATAAAACATCTACTGGTTGTCTCCTGGCCACAGGAAAATTGCCAAACTCAGTTAACAACATGATTATGTAATTTAATAGTGGCGCTTCTACAAGAATAAAAAATAACAGTATCACTGTGTGGCAGTGATGCAGTACATGGACTTGGGTGTTTATGTGGCTCAGTGCTCAGTGGCTGCACATGTTTACTCATACCTTTGTATTGAAGCCCTCTGCATTCTGAGTGATTCGGTAGAGCTGAGGGAAACGAAGCATGTTCTGCTGGCTGCATGGTCGGTCAAAAATCCCCAGAGTAAATGGAGGCAGTGCAGTAAATATCTTGAAGACAGACACAGTTTCAAACTTTCAGGGCATTGCACAAACACATGCATGTATGATTTGACAAGCATAGCTGAAAATATCAGACTGCCTAAAAAAAACAATTACAAACATTACTTTTCCAAAAAAGCCTGTCTGATTTTTTTTTCATGAGACACACACACAAACACAACTTAAAGTGTCTCGCCTGCAGAGAACATTGACAAGACAACGAAATAGACATTGAAAGAAAGATAGGTAAAGAGCCAGAGATGGCATTTGACATTAACCAAAAAAAAATTAGTTACATCAGGAAGTGAGAGAAAAGAGAGATGCAGCTGGAGATGGAGCGGGGGCAGGTACTCACCACATTGTAGAGGCCTATACACCAGCGCTCAAAAAGGATCTGGCCAGAGAAACCGTTCACAAAAGCAAACCAGAGCTGGGGCACAAAGAAAGGATTGAGAGGGGATGAGAGGAATAATACCAGAAGTGAAACTGCCTTAGGGACCAACTGATAGTGGAAACAGGATGAAGAGAAGGCCAAGTTTATCACTATTTTTCAGATTGATACGGACACATGACAAGCTGAAGACAACAAGGCTGCACTGATTGTGAAATTCGGAGATGATAACAATATAGGTGTTTAAAATAACAGCCTACAACAGCCAACTTTTTCATACATGGATTTCCTTTTTGTGTCCTAGAAAAGAAGAACATCTAAAAAAAAAAAAACTTAAGGAGTCTTTCAGCACAGACAATATATTTGAAGCACGTAGATCCAACCATACATGTTTGAGAAACATCACAAAATTAGCATTTTCTTATATCAAAATCAGTGCACCACATGTCATTTCCAAATGCCTAAGAACCGACTCTTTTTGATGAGAAAAACATTCATGAAATTATATTACAGGTAAATATAGGAATAGTGCCAGTGAGAAAAAACTGCTAGATATTCTCACGTCATACACTAGATGTTGAATAGAAACATATTAAGCAAAAATCATCATTACTACAAGAAACACGGATCAGGGGAATTGTGGGATTTTTTGAGTGCTACTAATAATACATTGGTTGAGAATGAGGTCAACGTCAATTTGATTAATAGGTTCCAAGACTTGAGATAAATGGGCCAATGATATATTGCTGTTTAAACATGAGATATGCTGGAGTTGTTCTTAAAAGTTCTTCGAGCTCCATGATGCTTTTTGGCATTCAGTTTGCATTCCATGCTCAGGTTGTGGTGGGCGCTTAAACCTCACTCTAACTTAATGGAAGTTAATTTACCAAAGCACTGTGTTAGAAAGTGACTGTAGCCTAGGCTAGACACAGTATGATCTGAGGACAGATAGAGAAATGTTTGGGGCCACTGGTGTGTGTTGTGGCATTCCTGGGGTATAGGGTGAAGCATATAGCCTAGGGGTGAGGTCAGATGCACAAAAACACACAGCCCCATCCCCCTTTTTCTGTCTCCACTAAGTGGACAGAGACCGTCTCTAACCTTTGGCCTAGAGCTCTCTGCAGGGAGCCAATCATGTGAGATAATCATGGAAACACAGGGTTACTATGGGTGGTGTGAAAAGGACAGTACGCAACTAGGCTGTGGCTCATGATGACCTGCACCTGCTGGCACCCTTAAAGTCAGACAGAGTGTGACATTAAGGTTGGGGGTGTGGGGCCACAGCTGACAACCATGTGATGAAGTAAACACTCTGCTGGGTGCCCCCCATGTTATACACACACACACACACACACACACACACACACACACACACACACACACACACACACACACACACACACACACACACACACACACACACACACACACGTAAATCCAATGTACCATAATCTTAACAATTAACGCAATCTCAAGGAAAACCTGAATCTAAAATTGACTGCTTTCATTTCTGATTCTAGTCCCCTAAAGCTGTTGCTGCAACAAGAGGAACAAAGGATATGCATGTATACACAAAACTGTCAAACCTCACTGTGGTCTCATCACTGCTGGTCTAAACACACATTTTTTCCTGTGTATGTGTGTGTATGTAAGAGAGACAGAAAGCAGACACCAGAAGGGCACCTCGTCCATCAATGTCAGACATGGCCACAGACAGCTGCAAAATTCTCTGTTAATGTAACTCTGTGTGTGTGTCTGTGGGTGTAAGACAGAGAGATAGGAAGAAAAGTGAGCTTTTACCTCTATGATATACAGGACCACATTCTTATAGAAACAGTAGAGGATGCACTTGGTGACTCTGTTGTAGCTCCATGCTCCGTGGACCAAAAGCAGCTTCTCTAGGTAGGAGAACTGCCATTTAAAGAAAAGGGAAAAAATCAGGGAAAAAATGAACATAATTTGAGGAGAGAAAACAGCATAGCTATCAAGAATGTGAGTGGGAGAAGGGAAAGTGGAGGAGAGAGGACCGACAGTGATAGGGAGATTGTGCAAGATGCTCAAGGGCTTAGAGATAAACAGCGCCAAGTAAAAGCAAATGAGTGTTTAAGTGGAAGATGGAGACAGAAAGGTTAAAAACCAAGAAGTCAGGAGATTCCTTCTTCTATCATTTTATCTGGGTCACATAATGCTCTTTTTAGTTGGAATTTTAAGCTCCATAAATTATGGAAACTACAGCCTCAAGGTACTATTATACAATTACATGTTTTCTATTCATCAGTCACTTTAAAAAAAAATCAAATATATCTTCTAGCTTTGAAGAATAACATAATCTTGGAAAATCTACCACAACATTTTCATGGTTGTATTTGCTCTGTTGACTGGTCTCAAAAGTTCAAGACATTTACTTTTCAATAATAGAACAATGCACTGATGTAATTTCTCCTATTAGAGAAGCTGCAATCAGACTTTTCGGGGTTCTCAATACTTGGCTGGTCATCTGCATACTAAGTATCTGTATACTAAGCATCTTTATACCAAGTATAATGTCAAAAACACGCAATCTATCTATCTATCTATCTATCTATATATATATATATATATATATATATACTAATGCTGATTATTCAATCTCACATTAACTTGGGCAAAAGTGAACCCACATGCAACTTTTCAGCTGAATATGGTTATTTTAAAATGACAGACTGAATTCCAGTCAGTAATGTTTAAGCAAAATATATTTTGATTCTACAATACTGTGTCAGAAATGCAGAGAAACTGATTGAAAAAATAAAGCAATCGTATGATATCTGAGAAACTCCTGTTGAAAGAACTTCTGTTTGGTTCTCGCGCAACATAGGTTAAAGATCAAGATAGACTGAGGCAAGGATCCAGTGTCTTGCCTGGAGATACCTGTCAATCAAACATGAATCACCTGTGCAATGGAGTAGTCAGAGGAGTTGGTGGCCTGCATGCCCTCGTTGCCACTGATCCCCACTCCAACATGAGCAGTCTGTATCATTCCCACATCATTTGCGCCATCGCCTATTGCCAGAGTGATGGCTTTCACATGTTTCTTCACCATATCCACTATCTCGGACTTTTGCAGCGGAGAGACTCTATAAAAAAAAGTAAGAGGAGACAGAGGTAGCTGGTTGATATTAAGTGCATACAGCTGTCCAGCTGTAATTGGAGGACAACAGACGTGGAGGGAAGGAGAAAGTATTTTGTGGAAGGAATAATCATTTAGAGGCATGATAAAAATACAAAGCCGGGAAGAAAGTAAGAGTCTCGGAGTGTGAAATGATTGAAAGACACAAAGGAGGCCACTGTGGAAGAAGACGAAAGACTGATAGATATGTACCCAAACGCAGAAGGCCTCTGATTACTGTACTTTGTATTGGGGGGTAGTGTACTTCTGCTAAAACTTGGGTTGGTAAACTTCAATGGGTTTTGATTGAGTGCTTCTCCATCTGAAAATGCCTCAGAATCTCTACGTGTTTGTGTCCAGGGAGCTCCCAGTTGGTACTCCACCCTCTTGAACTGTATGAATGATCATCTGTCTGTAATTGGTTTTGTCTCTTCCCAGACAATGAGAACTCGGGAAGACTCATGTTACAGATGCTTTCCTTGGGGCCGCTGGGAGCTGTATGGCTGTTTTACAGTGACTGTTATAGTACATGGGATTTTTTTCTCATATATGTGGAGTGTCTTATCTATGAACAAATATTACCGGAGGATGGGATAATGGAGTAACAACATCAACTGTATTGCTAGTTTATCTGATCAGGGATACATTAATTTCCATCATTCCTGTTTTTCCCCTTACATCTGTACGCATACAGTGACTAGAAGATTTTATTTTAGCACGGTGAAAGGAGCTGAAAGAGGCTGTTGGTTTTGGTATATCATGATATTAAAATGTATTTTTTGTATTTAAGCTTATATGAGCAAATTAATGTGAGTTTAAATAAACCAGCATAAAAAGGTCACTTCACTGCATCTAAATGTGACAAATGAAACTTGACTACACCGATACTCTCTTAACAGTCAACCTTCATATTTAACCTCAAAAAGTCATAAAGGACTTTTGGGTGGAGCGGTTTACAAAAGTGCCCTTTTGGTTTGTATCAGGTTTCAGTTGCGTTTACTTTTATTGAAGAGAGAGCAGATTTATATTTTACTATAAACCAAAAATCTACTTTCATTCATTTTGCATAGGCCCAAAAATTAATTTCATGAAAAAGAATACCGGTAATACATACAGTGGATTTCCTAAAAGTCTGAATGGGAAGCCAAACAGTTCCCCCCCCAGAAACCTATGAAATCTATAATAGACACTTGTCTACTAGTAAAGAACAAAAATGTCATTTTTCAGGGAACTTTAAAGACCTCCCACCCTGTTGGCATAAAGGTCTCCTTTTTAACCTCGGAAACAGTATTTGGCAAAACATCCTCTCCACAAGGGTCAGTTTACAAGCTAATCTGGAGTCTTCAATTGCATTATTATTTTTTTGCAGCAGTGATATATGACATTCCTACAATCCTGCTTTTCAGACAGATTGAATGTATTTTATTTGTACAGTGTAGATTTCATTGAGCAATCAAGCTTAATTGGTAGAAAATGTACACACACACACACACACACACACACACACATACATACACACACACACACACACACACACACACACACACACAGTTTACTTTCCAAAAAGCCGCAATCTGTAGCACTGAGCTTGAATTTATCTTCATCTCTTCTCAAAACATGCACATAGGCCCAGTTAGTCTTGTTCTTCCTAAATGCATTCTGTGCTGCGAAAGCGAAAACATTTACAAAAAGTTCAACATGAGAAAAGTGATATTGGTATCGGAACTAAACTTGAATAACAAAAGCTAAAATTTCAAAAAGTTTAGGACTTGAAGCTATAGCTGCTTATATTTAGTAGAAAAGGACAAAAAAAAAGTGCTGGTGGCAAAAAGTTCAAGTTACAAAGGTTTGTTTTGCTCTGAAAATCCAACAGGTTCATCAGCTAGCAGGAAGTTGATATTCAGCATGTGCTGTATATCAAAGTAGCAGTGTCGAGAGTTTAGAGGAATCTTTAGAAGCACCATGTAGCTATAACTCACCATATTCAGGCGTCTAATCACCTCAAGCAAACAATGTTTTGTTAAGTGGGACCCCGGTAGGACTGAATCCTTTTCCTCTGTGCTCAACGTATCTATGGTGGCAGGGGAACTTTCATTTAGTGTGTGGTACGACTTGTTTCCTTGTTTGGCTTGTTGTCCTTGTTAAATCTCCCATAGCAGTAACATTTTAAGTTGGAACACTGCTGAAAAAAGCAGTGTTATGTCTTGCTTTTAAACATCTTTTTTTTCATTCACCAACCACAGTCAATGGATTGACTTGTACAGTAACTTCATTGTCTTGCTGTAGACACAAGGGATCGATTTATCATTGAAGCTGACTGTTACGATGACAGCGATGGACATATCCAAAGAATTTATTAGAAAAAATGAGAAATGAGGAAAAAAAGGGGAAGGGATGAGAGCAGGGCTCATAAAACATTGACTTCTATTGTTATTGACAGGACGAGGGAGCAGGACATGAGACAGAAAACAAGCTTTTAAACATTCCAATATGAAGTTCACTGCCACACATCGTCATTGCAATGTAGTTAATTTCGGGTTTGTTTTTGCAATTGAATTACAGGAACATCAAATTTATACTTAATCTGTCAGTTTCTTTGTCGTGTTTGGCTCCAGACTCTTGACATAAATTATAGGCACTAAATACATTTGTCAATGATGTGTTCAAGTATGACTCCAAGTAATTAATATTCAGTTATCACATGTAAGAGGAACACTTTAATGCTTCTTTCAATGAGAAAATTTAAGAGGACACACACACGGACACAGCAGGAAGCCTACAGGTTACACAGATGGTTTTCTGAGAACATCGAAGTAGGATCATGTCCTGGTCCGACTGAAATCAAAGAGCTGGGTGGCCTGTTTAGTATTCATACAGAGACTCATGCACACAAATGTACACACATGAACTTAAAAGCACACATACACACCTTCTGCCTTCAATACCCCTTACAGTATTTCAAGGGGAATACCTCAGAGAGAGTTAGGTCTCTTTAGTCATTGCCTAAGGATGGGATCAACCTCTACTCTTTGTTTTTCCTGTTCTGTGTCTGAACTGTGTGTGAGTGTGTCTCTCAGCCTCTGACCACAAATCCCTCTTTATCTCTTTCTCTGTCTTGCTGTACCTTTCCTATAAACACAGCTAACAAAGTCTTGGATTGTGTAAAGTGATGTTGGAGAGATGAAAGGCTCCCAGAGCACTTCACGGTGGAGCACAACAGAAAATAAGCAGTCACTAAGTCCACTTATAAACTAATGTCCAGTGAAGTCAGCAGCCCATGCGTACAAGTATGCCCAACTTTACCGCCACTAAGATGCACACACGCACATTCCTAATGAGTAAACCATCACTTGAAAGTAGGTGAGACAACTATCACACTAACACTGTAACACTCTAACACTTTTAAATGTTAAGAGTTACAGCTTTTCATGCATAGGTGATTTTTACAACAGATGACTGGACGTATTGAAGAAAAAGCAAATTCATTAAAAACGTTCTTGATGACTGAATTCATGTTAACTGAGCCTTTCATACAGCTTTGCCCGCTGCATACAAAAATGCACAATCGAGCACGTGTACTTATTTTGTACTCAAGTGTGGAATCATTATGGGAGTATTGCTGGGACAATGTATGAAGTTGGACACATAATTTTATTACTTTTAGAGAACCGCTTTTCCATGTTAGAGGTGTGTTTCAGCCCTGGCAGTATTCCATGTCAACTTAACAATAAACACAAATTATTCTATAAGAGGCAGAGAATCCTGTTCACAAAATGTTAATAAAAAGACAAATCAGTGAAGGTGACACAAACAGGGAATCACTGCTGGATTACCATTTTTTCTATTTAAGGTGTATTTTTGCTTCACACTCATCAATGTAGCGATTATCCTTGGTCAACTGTAACCAAAATATTGGTTATTCTACGATCAGTTTATTATGACATTGAGATAAAATCTTTATCATTGTCAGCAGATTGAATTACAATACTTTGACTCCCACCTTTAATTGGTCAACTGTAACCAAAATATTGGTTATTCTACAATCAGTTTATTATGACATTGAGATAAAATCTTTATCATTGTCAGCAGATTGAATTAAAATATTTTGACTCCCACCTTTACTTATCATCATAAGAAAATACAAAAATCAACTGTTGGAACAACTTTTTTTTCCATCTTTGGTTTTGTGTCTCAACAGGGGAGTAATAACTATCACATTAAAATGTCATTCTAACCAAGCTTTTGCACACCTTTATTTATATAAATAAAGAGACAACTCTGTGATACAGTGCATTTCAGCACTGCCACATATTATAGCCTAGAAATAAACAGACAGATGTTAATATACAGTATACTAAAACATACAGATAAAGTTGTTGCAAGTTGCTCTTTTCCAGTAGAAATTTTCTCCCGGTGTGTCTAGTAAACTGGCGGATGAGTGAAAATATTTTTTCACCAAAAACGCCTGTTTTCAGTTTGCTAACAAAACTAACTTCTTGCTCAATAAGGTCTAAACACAAGCAGGCACACAAACAATTTAGTAAATAAAAAAGCATCAAACCAAAAAATTCTGTTAAAATGGATCACCAACATTGAAATTAACCACACCTCCACTGCCAGGTCTTAGTACTGTAATGGAAAACATATAAAAGGAATGGATGGATAAATGCTGGATCACGAGTATGAGTGGAAAGGAAGGAAGGAGTGAGGAAAGGAGAGATGGAGAGAATGAGATGGAGGGGACCTGGCAGCTGTTTGCAAGGCCTGAGAGACCTGAGCCGGATGCAGCCTGGAACATGCAAGGGAGAGTCAATTACGACCCCCAGCCCCTCCAGCCTGCACCCACACCCAGTGGAAAATCTTTTGTTAAACATCACAGCTGGTGCTGAGTGGAGTATTGCCAAAAAAGGGAACATGCAGTAAATATTCATTGAACAGATTGCTCTTCTTATGAATGGAAATTTGTAATGGCAATGCTCCCTGGAAGTGTAAGCTAATACTGGTGCCCACACCAGGAGTGTCAGCACTGAGTGACTCATGACAAAGACACTTATGACATTACTCCAGCTGTGCCATGTGACAAGCTTTTAGCACCTTATTTTCAATTGCCTACCTCCTTTAAAAAGATCTTTACACACAATTTCTTTCCTGTACTTTGGAGGGTAAAAACCCTGTTTTGTGCGTTTTGTGTGCTGGGTAGGGGTTTCCATTGGTTGATGATTTACTTCCTTTACTTAGTACATGAATATGTGAACTCACCTTTAATGTGCACTGCTGACTGCTCTCATTGTCTCCAGTGTTAAGTCCTTAATAAATTTGCCAGTTCCAAACCATTAGCTTTGCTTACAGAAAACAGCAATGAGCAGGTGTGTTTTGGTTAGATTGCAACGCTTCAGTGAATGAGTAGACCAAGCATCTGATTCCACACTTTTTATCTGGCATAAGATTTAATTTTTCTTGCTTTCCTAATGTGAGTTTCTGGTTTTGTGTACACATGTCTATTGTTTTGTTATTCTTGACACCGATGCTTAACTATTAAGCTATGAAGACCAATTTGTTATGTCTTTTGCATTTGTAATTACCCTGTTAATACACTGTAGACTCAGTTTGATTAATTGCAACCATTGGTATGTTTATGGTTGTGTTTAGAGACTGTGTCAGTGACGATGAACAGCCACAATTTCTTTTTGTTACATCAACTGATTGTGTGCGTATGTTTTATAAAAAATAAGAAATAAATATAAAAAGAATTTCCTACCGGCAGCAGATGACAGCCTTGCAGGATAAGGCCAAGTCAAGAAAAGCCTGGCGGAGCTCAAAGGACAGGGCATATTTCAATGTTTGGCCATCAATGATCAGTGCAAGCTCATTTTCCTTCCTCAGAGAGTCACCCAAGGATGAGCAGTGAGAAGTCAGAGTGGACCGAGTAGCCTGTGGGGAGACAAAAACAAAAACAAAAAAAAAAAGACATTTTAAGTGAGTATGCCCCTCTTTTTCTGCCTTTGCGCCCCTCTTTGGATACTGTCATTGTACAGCAGTGACCATTTATTAAAAGCTTTGACGGTCCTCAATAAGTTGGCCACAAGTCAGTAATTTACCAACAAATACACAAATACTTATAGAGCGGTTTCTAGACTCAGGGCTCGTGTAGAAGAGGAACATAACTTCCTCTTGATCTCACGTTGAATCAATCATTTTCTTGTGCAATCTGGCAGTGGGTTTTTCAACTGACTTCATGTTCAGGTTTTATGTTTTTGGTTTGTTTTTTTGTTAGAATTTTGAAGCCTCGCCAAGCGGTGAAAACACAAATCACACTTCAAAACATGCAGACACATTTGTTGAAAGGTCAAACTGTTGGTAAATGGAAGACATATGCTCCTGATTGCGCAGGCTGCTTTCATCTGGGGGAAAGAATTTGCTTCTGTGTACTCTAAACAATTAAGTATGCCTATATAAAGTTCATGGTTCTTTAAGACATTATCACAACCTGTTGGTTCTACAAGGTCCAGCTACATCAACACATCAAATTCAATTCAGAACGGGAATAAAAGGAGGAACGAAAATAGCTAAAAGGTAAATGAGTTGAGAAAGACACAATAAAAATTTAACAGCAAAGAGTAAGTTTGTGACTGTCTGTGCAGATGCCCACCTGCCTTCAGGGCAGCAGTTTGTGGCGCTTTTTTCTGGACCACTTTTAGTGGATCATAGAGGAACAGGGATTAATAGAGAAAATAAACATCCCACAGAGATGTAATGAATTCCATGTGGAGGGAACAGGCACGCTACAGGCTGCTAGTCACACAAATTTGAATTTCCTAGTTAAATTTACTCCAATCGTACTGTTTAAATATTATTGTTGAGTGCTTGTTAGTAAAACAATAAGAAATACAGAAGTACAAGAAAGAACGGTCTTGTTTTTAGCTATTACTAGAACAATGGAGTTCTCGTTTACAAGTGTACATCTAGCTTACTGGCCTGTTAAAATTCATTCTCCATTAGTGTTTTGGTCACCTAAAAAGTAAAATGCATATCATTAACTATGACAGTTCTTTTTCCACTGCAGCCTGGAATTTTCGTGCGTATCATCCATTTGATGCTAACTGCATTGCACTAGCTTTGTCATGTAATTACACTAGATCTAATCTAATCTTGGGAAAGTTTTGTTAGTTATGGCGGATTTTGGTGTAAATATACATGAAAAAGGAATGGCACCAACTGAAATGACCCACAGCAGGAAGTCTTTGTGGATACACACGCAATAGAACACATTGCAATTACACGAAAATGTACAAACATCTAAAAATTATTTGGCACCATTTTTATGCACATAGTAATGGCAGTGACTTTATGGGACCAGTCAAACCTGGGAGCCTGTTATGGGTAAAAGAATGACCCCAGTAAAACCCAAATATCTATGAGACATGCAAAACTCTATTGTATAAACATGTTGTCATTTTCCCCCTAAACAGCGATGCAAAAATGCATTCATTCTGCACACAACTGTCCCTCCTCCCAAAGATTCACTGCGCTTGTTTACTCAGCCTGAGGCTCTGTGTTTTCCTTTGTATGGCGGAATTCCTGTTTGCATTCACCTTTTCCTCCAAATAGGAGAAAGGAAAACATAAACATAATGAAAGGATTAAAAGGAGAGTACAGGTCATCAGAGCTCTGAAACCCTTAAAGTGTAAATGTGTGTATGTGCGTTACATGTGTTTCATAGAGAGCCTGAGCACATGTATGCATGACTGTGTCTGATGCCATGTTAGAACATGTGTGAGATGACAATCTGACAGAATCTACTGCTTGTCCTCACCTTGTCACAGAGGAATGGGCATAAGAAAAAATACTTCACCAGCGCACGAAGTAAACAGCCCGAGTCAAAAAGACTATAAAAACAATGTAAAGTTCCTGAGAAGATTTACAAATACGCAAAAAAAAAAGAAAAAAAAAAAAAATCATACTTTGGAGGTTTGACCAATGCCTATGTTTTTTGCAATTATTGTGTCTCAAACAGCATGATTTTTATTAATACATATATAGAGAGGAAGCAGAGACTTACACGCACGAATCAGTCCCCAAGTGAATGTAGTGCAACTTGTCGTGGCAGGTTCCATCAAAGCTTTGGCACCAGCTGAATTAATCTGGGATAATAACCAGACTAAATCTTCATGGAGCTGAAGTTTATTCAAACACTAACTAGTTTGAAATGCCGCCGCACCAAACTAACAGCCCATACAAACATCAAGCCCAGACCAAACACTATCCTTTTCACTAAAGAACATTACATGAATACACGAAAAGAAACACACTAAAGGGCCGTGTGTGATCTCTTCATACTTAAAGAGAACAAGAGACCGAAGAGAAAAGCATGACTATGTCACTATTTATTTTCTCCTGGCAAATTTACTCCTTATTTTTGGATACGGCTAAGAAAAAAATTGCTGAGATATTTGATCTCAATGGTTGCGATACGGCTGCCCTTTATTTAAAATCTTCCAAGGTAAATATTCATTTATCACATTGATCTAAACTAGAGGAGGGTGAAAAAGTGAGCATGTGCACAAACAAACACGCACATTGTAAACCATGTTCACAGGCTCTTCTGGGTGGAATTTTATCAGGTTTATATTTGGATCACATACTGGGCCAAGCACAGGGAAGGGGTGGTTGAGATATCACAGGTCAACTTCCCCATTGCATACTTATGACATAAACACACATTTTAAGATGTGACAAATGAAAGGAAAAGACGTCATAAAGTGTTTCTTTGTAAGATTTCATGCCATTATGAGTTGCCAGAACAGCTTTGAGGCACTTTGGCATAGCTTGTGCAGGTCTATGGAACTCTGCTGAATGGATGGAACATCATTCCTGTTTGATGATGGTGGTGACGAGTGCTGTCCAACACGTTGGACCAAAAAGCTGCTGTAGTGTTTCACTTTAAGGCTGCTGCTTACTGCTCAATAACCCGCTCAATGGCCGTTTATGTCCTATACACGAGGCCTTGTCATTTTTTTTCGCCACTAATTCACAATTTTCCTCTTTTAACATCACTGCTCTGTGACACATGTATCCTAAATCCTCCAGGAGTAATACTGGAAAGGACAGACAAATAGAGCAGAGCTGCTGAGTGAATAGGAGGTGGAGAAAGACGCGCTCATATCTGAAGTACAGGTTCTATCGCCAGTGAGTTTTAACAGACCGTTTAATTATCAGATTGTGCATCTGTAAAAAACACCCACATCCTCTCTAGCTTTAGACAG
Source organism: Fistularia commersonii (assembly GCF_037954325.1). Lineage (NCBI taxonomy): Eukaryota > Metazoa > Chordata > Actinopteri > Syngnathiformes > Fistulariidae > Fistularia > Fistularia commersonii. The sequence continues at coordinate 14,312,213 of NC_141291.1, read as the reverse complement.
AAAGGAGCACAACAACATACAGCAGACGAAAAAGAAGTGGGAAGGCTGATGTTCAAAAAATGATAAATTCCAGAACAATACACAAGATGAGGCACTACATGCTTGTATTCACGTTTGTGTGTGTGTGTGTATGTTTAAAGATGATTAATGAGCAGAGGAGAGATGCTGTTTGTTTAAGCTTCGTCCTTGGGTATTTTTGAGAGGATAAGGGGGATTGTGGGAAAGTCAGATGTAATGTATACTCAGATCTATCAGGCTGATCAGGGTGATCACGTGCCACTGCAAAGGGTAAACAGTATGTCTGTGTTTGAGTAAACTCTTTCAATGTAAGATTTGTGTCGGAGTGTGTGTGTATGTGTGTTTGGCATATGATCTAAAGGTGACAGATGGTGTTTGTCACAGCTTCAGCAGTTGCAAACCGTTTACCCAGGAGGCATTGCTCACAAGGTTTGTTTTGATGAGCAGAAGCACCAAAAGGAGATCGCATTACCGTTCACTCATCACGCTCACATGGCTCTGCCAAATCTCCCCTTCACCGTCTCTGTCCAGATTCTCTCCCTCATACATAAAGAACAATAAACACTCTGTTTTATTCATAAAACACACTTCCACAAAAACAAACATGTTTTTTCCTTGTTCCTACTTTCCCTGACTTCCCTCTGAAACACACACATTTCTGCCTTCACACACACTAGTGTCTAGTTGCTTCCTGTGCATAAAGAAGGTGCTGACAGATGTGTTGGTAGTGGTGTGAAGGAGACACAGAATGGAGAATGGGCTGGGCATTCTGCAAGACCAGTAACTGTAAGACTCACTTCACAGTTCAGCCCTCACACTGACAAGTGAGGAGGGATGGTAAAGAAGAAAAATGGGACACAAAAAAAAAAAAAACAGGGCCAAGGGAGGGTCAAACTTTAGGTGAGATTTTGATAAGCAGCTTCTGTTTTCGCTCACATGCAAGACACACTTTTGAAGGGGCATGCATGCAAAAAGGCAAAGTTATTTTAAGTGACAGATAAGTACTCCATTGAAGTTGCTTTCATCCCTATTGACCACTAGTCACAACCAGAGCTCTCTGAAGTTTCCCTGATTGACAGGCCCGACTGTGACGCCATGTGCACACAAGAGCCCAGTACGCTCATACACACATTAAATGTTTCATTTTGTAGAAACTCCAATATCAAGATTGAATTACCTGTTCAGACTACTTTTGACTCTTTACGGGCTGTAAAATTACATGTATGCCATATCTGATTACTATTAGTTTTTTGGAGTGTGTTAAAGTACTTCAACATCCACGACAGAAATGCATGCATGCATCATGGCCCTCGGGTTATGTTTCATTCCAAGCAGCTGTCCCTCTCAGCTTTCTAGTATGCTATATAGAAACGTATTAGTAGTACTTGAACTTTACAATAAAAAACTTTTGTGTCCTATAAAAATAAAATGAATCAAACGTAAGCAGCTCCTCCTGTAAGCGTCGTGGAGTGTCACCGCTGAAGTGTAGTGAGGTCAAGCTTTCCAAATGAAAGATGGATTCCTTGCTGCACCAAGTTGTTTTACTTGTTGCGAAATAGTGTATTAATTAAAGTCTCCGTCTACATTTGGCATATGGAAATCCTAAAACAACATCACAATCACATTTTCTATTATTAGTTTCAGACTTCTAGCCCTTACGTGATAATTGGGGGAAAGAAAGACAGAACACATGGGTAAGAGAAATATGTGACATGCAACAGAGATTTCTCGTATTGTACCAAGCTGCAGTCTACCATGGAGCTCATTTTAGTTATGAGCAGTCTCATAATGAGTTTCTTTTTAAATTCATTAATTTAAATTTAACTCTAATATGGATCTATCCTTACTTGTAGTTTATCTTAACTCAATTATCAGTGTTGTTGCTATAGGACACTTACAACTTTCTTCCAAAAATACAGTGAGCTTCATTTCAAACTGCTCAGCTGTAGTGGATCTTTTTCTGCCTGAATTAAGTTTCAGTCAATTGCATTCCTGAGATAAAGGGAGAGAAACACTCAAATCTAATAATAAACCAAACTTTGACAAAATAATTTTACAGGTCTTAACTGATAATACCATTAACAAAATGAGATGAAAACTTAAGGCATCATTTCAGTTATAAGAATAAAAAAAAGGACAGAATGATGAGGGAAAAAATGTCTAAAACTTGAGTCTACAGCAGTGATATAGGTCAGACTCTACAGACCAAAGAGCAAACCCTCTTTTACTGTCAACTAGTATTTTATATGATTAAACATGGTAAACAGGCTGCTAACAAAATCATCCAAACTATATTAAGAAGGATCCAGTTAAAATGCTGGCTTATTGGCTTTCACCCTCGTGTACTAAATTTCTCGCAATTCTATGGTTCACGGATTACCCTGACATTTAATGTTCACCCTGACCAACTCAATTTACTCAGTGTCTAAGTGGCCTTGCATGCTGTCTGGCTTTAAACCAAGAGTTCCCAAAGTCTGGGAGCTTCGAGGCACCGCCTTGATTTCTCTGAAAGAGTCAAATTCCGCAGCTACACATTTGAAAAGAATTTGCTATAATACAGTGAAGAAAATGACTACTGCACAATCAAATCAAAAGTCTTGGCCTTCATTTAAATCAATCTCCATTGTCAGCTACGTACAGTAGACACTTGTACTGTCATGCTGATTATGCCGAATCCTTCTCAAACCACATGGCCCGCCAAAAAGAGATAATTAACTTTTTTTTTAAATCCCAGTCCGTGCACTGACATAAAATGCAAAAAGTAACTGTGGAAAGATTTCCCTGAGCTTTTTCCACCGATGTTTTAAAACACAATTTGTGAATACGAACAAGACTTTTCTCTCTCCACATACACACGCACACCAGTGTGTTAAATTTATGATCCGTGATCTCCCTCCATCCAAAGGATAAAAATAATGGTGTAAGTGAACACACTGTGATTGTGTGTATGCATGCAGTAAAAGCACACTTGAGGAAGGCTGCAAGAGTTTGTGAGTTTGCGTGGGTGGGAGGGAGAGACTGGGTGAGACACATGACAGGAATCAGGCCACTTTGGTAAAGCAGACACACATGACACCTGAACGCAAAGAACATATAACTGGTGTAAAAGTCTTATGTACAGTCTGGGGTCATAGATTCCCCACTCTAATCGGCCAAACTGGAGCAGTACCAGAAATAGACTGAACATACATTCTGTACATAAACTTTTTAACCGGAAGATGGCTTGACAAAAGGCCTCAGCGGTATTAGAACACTACGCTATCATGGGAAGACAGTAACTGTAAAGACATTGAGATAAGACAGACAGGGCAAAATTGATAGTACACGGTTGTCTCTTTTCTTCCCTGTCTCCATACAAGATACCAGAGACTTTAATAACCTGCACCTGTGAGTACACAAAGAGCCCCACCCACCAATCTGCCTGCGGACCACACCCCAGTTCCCACGGTAACCCTGAGGTTTTTAAGACCACCTCTTTTACTCATTCAAACACAGAGCAATCTTCCTAACACGGTCCAGAGTGAGCACAAACGTGGAGGATGTCAGTGGGAGAAAGAGGGAGGATCCACTCACGTCAAGAGATTCCTCATTGACAATGATCAGGGACATGCCATGTGTCACCAGACGACAGGAGTAACCTGAGAGACAGAAACAGCCAGGGGATGTTACAGTGAGAGGTGGAATAAAGAGATAATGTTTACCTAAAATCACTAATGTAGTTAGAGAGCAATGTCTTAACTTTCAAAAAATGGGTTGCACATGTAGTTTATTATTCATTAAAAGATACTCATAAGTATAAAACATTACGACACAATCTGAATAATTACGCACTTAAAAGAATCAAATAGCGTGAAAAGTATCAAGCAGTGACAATCAGGTCTGAGAATGTCAAATTTTCAAACTGCTCCCTGTTTGAGGGATTGTATAGTAACACGAAGTCCCTCCTGACCTGAGAACACTGCATTCAGGCATATTTCACTTAACGAGTGGCAATATGACTGGTATTTCACAGCTCATAATGGCCACTATTATTCAGGGCATAATCTAGTTATGTTTACAAAGGAACTTCCAGACCATCATTGGTTATGCCTACATCATTGCCTTCCTCAGTTAAAATGAGCCATGTGCTCACCAAGGCTATGCCCCTTTTTGGGCTACAATTTAAACTTGTTGTATTGTAAACAATCTCCCCTCACCTATGTTGATGGCAGTCTCCTGCTTGTCTCCAGTGAGGACCCAGATCTTGATGTCAGCCCTCATCAGAGTAGCAATGGTCTCTGGTACACCAGTCTGCAGACGGTCCTCTATGGCAGTAGCGCCCAGCAGCATTAAGTTCTGAGCCAAAAATTAACAATAGATGCAGTGAAAAAGAGGAATGTGAGTTATAAGAAATCAATTAAAATTGACAAATTCTACAAGACATTGGCGCCATTGGTTTGAGGGCTCTTTCTCTACCAAGAACATTATCCATATCTAATTTTAAAGATGGTAACCATGAAAGCTACTTCAGCTCAGTTGCTGCAGCAGCTCTCTTGGAGTTCTCTCATAATCCCGTGTCTTCTTGCCAAGAAGTAGCCATTACCTTCCCCCTTTGCTATAATTTGTTTGGCAATTAAATGCACATGTACCATCATTGCAAACACTTGGATGCACACACAAACACTCACACAGACACACAAGGTAACACTACTGTGTTGTTGACTCCTGTTTTATGGGGCTTTTGGCAGGCTGGCACAGCTAATAACCCTTGTGGTCTCCCAGTCTGAACTCCCCTCTCCTCCTGCTTCCTTTATTTTCCCTTAACATTCACATTTAGTTCTCTCACCTACACTCACTAAATCACTGTGTTTCCCATATATCAATCGAAATTAAACTTCAAATCCTTCCCAGCTTAAATCATTATAACTCTTTTCCCCCTTACAATGTTTCTTTTTTCTCACCAACAACATTTTTCCCATAAAAGCTGACCTTTTGGAACACACTGAGTCTTAATGATGCCTATTAGTGTTTAAAGATAATACACACAGTCCTCAGGCTGTCTAAGTCCTATATAAGGACAGGATATACAAAAATGCAGACCATAATAGAACTGTTCTGCCACCTGCTGGCAAAAACATACAAACTTACATATCTTTTGCAATTGAAATTTAAAAATTGATTTGTCATTTGTATACCAAGATATCATAGTAATCCAAAATAGAGGGAACACATAACCTTTAAGTAAGTGCTTACCTTTTCCAGTAATTCATAACACTCTTCTAGTTTCTGAGTGCGGTCTTTGAGCACAGTGCTGACCCGATTGTATTCCTTTAGCCATTCCTGATAGACGCCTTCTTCGAGGTCAACATAGGCGAAACACAAAGTCCTCAGTCCTGGACACAAGTTCAAAGAATGTACCATAGATGAGTTATTTTACAGAAAAGGCATAGATTTCCAATGGACTAGGTAACACTGCTCACTTAATTAATGTCATTTGAGTTTCAAATAAAATGCAAAGTCAACATTGTCTAATAAATGTAGTTCCCAGCCCTCTGAGGTTGGTCATTTAACTATGAATTTAATTTGAAAATATAAAATAAAATAAAATAAAATAAAATGATAAAAAATACTTAAATAAACTAGATATTCTGCTAAAAATTACAACTTATGTGTAATGATCAGATTTAAGTTTTTGAATTTCTGGATGCAAATGTAATTCTGAAATAAATATATAAATAAACAGTAAAAACTAGTGTGGTATGGTGTACAATAAATGCCAAGTAAGCAAAACAAGTTGACAAAAATACAATAGATATGCAAACAAAAGAAAAGAATATCAAATATGGCAATAGTTCTCCCATCTTTTTCTCACCCTCAGTAGCAAATTGTTCCAGATGAGCAACTGTTAATTCTTTGTACTGGGATGCCTCATTCAGACGTTCAAAAATTACATTATCCTGCGCAAAAAAAATGACAAAAGGCTTTAGCTGTAAAACAATAAAAACTTGTCAGGAAACAAAAAGTGGGCTGAACTGAAAAGACAATGAGATAAACATACCGCTCCTTTGCAGTACAACCGTAGCTTCCTATTGGGGGTTCTCACCACCACAGACATGCGCTTGCGGTTGCTATAAAAAATGGTGGTTTTATTACACTGCAGTCTAACATTGCAGACTTATTGAGTGGGAAAAGAATATTTTCTAAAGTATCACCTGGAAAACTCCAGCACATTTAGTAGCTCATAACTCATTTCCTTTCCTCTCTAAAAAAAAGGACAAAACGTCTAGTCGTGAGATGGACAAGAGATGTTACATATGTACGGTATGGAGATAAATACTTACTGCTTCAATGATGACTGAATGTGGGGTCCTGGCAGTGAAGACAAAGCCAAGTCCCTTTGCTCCTTTTACTAGTGCTCCTTCATCTGGTGAGGAGGCCTGGTAAATGATCTGGTTTCCCTCTCTCTCCGGAACCACTGTGTGGCACACTGCCATCATGGTCAGGAACTCACAGATTTGGGGTGATGTAGGCTGGGAAGGCACGCACACATGCACATACCCATTTACACACATTAACCCAAATCAATTCTGGCCAGAAGCTTGCTTTGAGTAAAGATCCTAAATATCTTCTGACTCACATGTTCTTTCTCTATGTTCTGGATGAGAGCTGGGTCATCAAACTCTGTCGAATTATGGCTGTTGGACGGCAAATTGCTGTGAGATCAGAGAAAAGGAATTCATCTAATTATTGTGTAGAAAATATCTTTGATCATCTTCCAAGCATCAAACTCTGTATTCCAGGCTGAAAAAGGTGGTCTTTGTCCAGTGTTCAGAGCAAAGTATACACAGCGCATTCATTTCTCAAGCATGCAGAACCAACTATAAAGAACAGATTATTAGAAAAAGAAGACAGACTAGAGGGGCAGAGGGGGAGGTTACTCACCTGAAGTCCTCCATTGAACGATCACAGTCAAGATCAGGGAAGTGGCTTTGGTGAGGAATGAGGGTATAATGCGAAAGAAATCAGTCAGTACAGGATTTGATTAGTTCATCCGATTAGGCATGCAAGACTTTAAGGCATGGGTCAGTAAAGTAAGTGAGAGGACTTTTCTCTGAGTTAATCCGAGACATGGAATCGTAAGGGTTGAAAGAAGTTGTGTAAAGTGTTATTGATGGCACCTACAAGTACAGCTTAGAGAGAAAATGTAATTTTGATTGAAATGACAAACCCATAGGTAATTCCAGCGATGGTGCACTTCTTGAAGTGCATGACGTTACATGTCAGAGTTCCCGTCTTGTCAGAAAAAAGATATTTCACCTGAAAAACAACAGGAAGATAATGAAAGAACACATTGGCACTTGCTATCTTGCCTTCTAAATAATTTTTTTGGTGTGTGTGTGTGTGTGAAGGGGGGGGGGGCTGACCTGTCCCAATTCCTCATTAAGATTAGACGTCCGAGCCATTGCTGGTGTGTCTGTCTCTGAGTAATACATCTCCACATCCTGGGGTTAAACAGATTTTTTTTCTTACAAACAACATTTCTTCATCTGAAAATGTGCATCTAAAACCACACATGCTATCTCACCCAGTTGATAAAGAGGGCCTGTGTGAACTTGACAACCTCCAGTGTGACCAGAAGGCTGATAGGGATCAGGTTGTTGTAAAGGATGATGAATGTGAGCAGGTTGTACGCAAAGTTAGTGGAGATATCACCTGAAAACATACAACATTCTCTTTTTGAGGCCATTCTGAAGCAGAATCATTAACTTCAGAAGACAAACAATTCTCTTTTCACTGTGAGGAGCCAGGCCTGACAGCCCAAAAGTCTAGGCTAATTTCTGAAAAAGACTGTTGTGACAGGACATGAAATGAGAGTGTGTTATTTCTCACCAGCTCGAGACAGGTACCAGCAGGCATCTTCCGTGTGTTCTCTGTTCCAGATCGCAGCACCCACAGAACTGACCAACGCCATGACCAACAGGATTCCAAATAGAACAAGGATCTGCATATTGGTCACCCGCTCCACATTAGATCGCTTCAGTGGCGCCTTGGTGGAGTTCTGTGAGGAGGATGTGTCGAGAAATTCAACGAGTGAGAAACAGAAGAGACCAGTATCTCTCTGAACAGCAATAAAAATGCACTTCCAGCAATTTGCGATTCCTTTGTGCCAAGTTATTTTGACATACCCTAAAATAAACGTGGCTCAAATATGTGTATCATAGGCATTTTTGGGCCAATTTTGTAGGAATCTGCGAACAGTAAAAACCCTGCAAGTGAAAGGTTAAAAATATTTCTTAGCTCAATAATGCTACTAATAAATTCATGAAACGGATCAATATTACCATATTGTTTGATTACTGTACTTTGAAGCTATCCATCTATAGAGAGGGCAGATTTTCAATTATTCCAAGCCTTACAAAAGCCAAACTCAGACAATACTTTGTTTTACGTGTTCTGTTAACTTTTTTTTTGGATAAACTAATATTTCCACTAATGGAGTAAGCAAAACTTATTTTTTAGGATTTAACAAAAAATGTCTGAAGAAAAAAATTAAAAAAAACACCCCTCTAAGCTTCTTCTTGACTCTGTCTGATATGAAGTATAATGACATCAAATTAGATAAAGATACTAGATTTTTTGCAGTGCTCTAGACAGTTACCTGCATCAGTTTTGAATCATGACCAGTGTAGACAACAATTCCCACAACCCATTGCGTGTTTCTGAGCTGTGCACCACGCAACAACACCTGGTCTGGGCCTAGAGGAGCTGGACTGAGGAGACAAGGGAGATGATAAGGAACAAAATGTGGGTCATTAATATGTTTAAGTCAACCAGCCATTTAAAATTTCGTTTCATTAGATGTAAATCTTATTTTTGAATGACACTGTTGTTTTTTCATAGAGACATTTGTGTTTGTGGATGTATTTGTCTTACTTTTGATTTTCCAGGAGCAGTGTACCAGTAAAGTCATACAGGTGTCTATTAGGACCTTCACAATCTAAACGACCAGACAGAGTCATCAAATCCTCCAAGGTCTGAAGACCAGCTGTGAGTGGAAGACCCTACAAAATTGACATACCCAGAAGACAGCAAGATGATTTTATCAATGTATTTGTGAAGACAAACTGTCCCAAATTCAAGGCTGTCAAAAATACAAATTAACTGTGAAAGAGGTGCAAAAAACAGTTCTAAAAGTAACATGAGATCTCCTTGAAAGGTCTTTAGTTTTGTTCGGTGGGGATAAAAATAATGCCATCTTGTATGCATGAAAGCAGCTCCTGAACACAATCCTTAATTTCTTCATTTTTATTTCACAGACTAATTTCTAAGTTTGTGGCCAAAGAAGTAGTGCGTTGAACAAACATGAAGAGATTATTCTGAAGATACTGTTCCTGCTTCCTACCTGTCTTATCTTCAGGTTTGTTTCCCCATCGAGGTTTGAAGTCTCAGTGTAACACATGGCCTGTGGCTCACTAGAGGAGAAGTAGGGTAGCATTAGAACCATTTTAAAGTTGAATTACACAAAATAAATAAACGGCGAAATGGTGACATTGATTTATGGTGTGCTTCATTTCCTTCCATTTCAAGATGATTTTAGAGTAACTAACCCTATTCTTAAACAAACCTTTCATCCTAAAAATGATTAAAACGCATCTAATTAAGAAGCACGTTTAAAGTGTGCCTTAAAACACGACAACATATTCATACACACTGTGGAGTCTGACCTGGAGGACACAATGACCATATCAGCTGGAAGGTGCTGGCCATTGGTCACCTTCACTATGTCTCCTACTGCCACCTTGTGGCCGTGGATCAGCAGTGCAACAGCAGGATAGAAGGAGAGGGGACAGATAATGTGGCATGTTAATTTGGAACCAGCCAAGAGGCAGTAGGCAGAAACGTGACATGAAGTGACAGGGGACAGCAGTGTGTAGCTTAAATGGTTTTGATTAGACCACGACAGAGGCAGACCACGGTGATATAAACAAAACATGGCAAGCATGAAGGTATGAGAGAAGTAGATTGTAGATCACATTGTTCTGGCACACAGCACAGTCCTAAAAACTCCCATGTTCAATGGAAATATTCTGCCTGAATCAAGAATAATAAAACTTAGTTAAAAAATGTGGAACTAGGGAATGAGAAATCTTTTGGCACCCTTGTTATCCATTCTGTCTTTACTCCTGAAATCTAAACATTTAAGGAGGAGATAAAAGGAGATAAGCTTGACTTTGGTGATAATTTAGGAAACGTTCAATAAAACCCTATCACTTATTTCAGCTCATCATTGAGCTGTCTTTTTCACAAAACATTAGGCAAATTTCTGGTAATGAAAAATGATTATCTTTCTGCATAATAAAAGGCTAGACCTGTCAGGATAACAATGGAAGAGACACGGGATAAGTTTCGATTTTTGAATTCACAAAGACTCTGTCAAAAGCAGCTGGAGCACATTCCTTCACCTGTTCTGAGCCTGACTAACAAGGAAGTAAATTCCTGCTCTACACTGTTGCCACTCAAATAACATAGACTTGAATTTGATGTGACCTGCTGCACATGAGCATAGACTGCTCGGCACAGTCAGAGCATAATTAAGCTCAAGCGGGGAACCGGATCTCAAGGCCACAGTCACATAATCCATAAAGCACACCTCAGGGCTGTTATGCACTGAGACAATTAAGACAATCTGCATGAGCCAATTACAAGACAGAAAACCAATATACATGTATTTTTGACAAAAGACAAAAAACATTTTTTCCCGTTGATGACTGACATACTGATTTTGAGTACCATTTTACTGCTTGGTTTCTTAAGTGCAAACAGACCTTGGACAAACAGAAGCAAAGATGCCTTAATGTTTGCCACTCTAGTATTGAAGATGCCACTCTAGTATTGAAGATGAGGTAATGTATTGATATTGTACAAGAAGTAAAATATCTTAATCTTATCATTAACTAAGAAGGCAAGTTTAATTCTCATCCTTATTAGGTGAGGGTAAGTGTACTAATTTATAAATGTATTCTGCTTCACCAGCCATTTTTACTCACTTTCTCCTTTGCTGGATTATTTTGTAACACAGCTGGGTATGTCTTAACTGAGCTAGTCAATAATGCAAAAAAGTACTGAGCATTAAACTGGATTTACATCAGAACACGTGATGAGAGAGAGACACCAATAAGTCAAAGATGGTAGTTAGTGTTACCTGTTTCCAGATAATTGTCTGCCAGGCTCCGTTCCGCAGTACTGAGAGACAAGGACAACACAGCCATCAGTCAGCCGAAGCTCACATACAGTATTCATAGCCCCTAAACTTTTGTCTGGGCAGCGTGGCCAGCATTATAGTGAGTGACAGACAACAGCCATTCACTCAGCCATGAAAGGAAAACAAAACCATGCCAATAGACATGAGCACACTTGTGGAAAAGCAGAGACAGCTGGTGCACATTAATAAGCACACACAAGCACGCACACAATCACTCAGATAGCCAGTACCTGTTGTCTTCTTCTTATTGACCGTGTTGTCTGCTTTATGCCTTTTCTGTAAAGTCAGAGAGGAAAAGCATTAGCAGTCAAACTGCTGACAAATGTGATCAAATCTGGCAAGCAGTAATATTGAATGCATGATGTCATACTCACGTAGTCTTCTATGATTTCTTTGATCCCAGCCACGGTGAGAATGAAGATGAGTGGAACAAGGGTGGTGTAGCGACCAGTGGGTGATACATCAGGGATTTGCTAGTGTGCGAAGAATGGCAACCATCAGAAATAATTAATGATAGTGTGTAATTACTTTGGAACATTTTTGATGAACTATCATAGTGTTGGAACAGATAAAACAAATTATTTTTTATAAAGCAATTTTCTATTAAGTATTCACTTCATTGATATGGGGAACAATTATTTGAAGAGGTAGTATCATATTATGATCATAGATAACTTTAGAGTGATTAACATGTAGTAATTAGGTAAAAGAAAATCTATGAAAAATCAGGCTGCTAAGTATCGAGTTGGACCAGGGGTACCAAACTCATTTTAGCTCAGGGGCCACATGGAGGGAAATCTATTCTCAAGTGGGCTGGATGGGTAGAATCACACATTAATCTCACATTAATGTACCTATTGTTCAATTTACTCCTGAAACCAGGCATCTTTTAGCTTTGTGAGCCAGATTAAACACGTTTATGGGCCTGATTTCGCCCGCAGACCTTGAGTTTGATACCCCTGAGTTAGACTATCCTACCACCGTATTTTCTAAATAAAAATAAAAAAAAATATTCAATACCTGCATAAGTGCGATGAACAGGAAGAAGGCATTAGCAGCTCGCCGGATCTGCTCATATAGGAACCGGGGCAGAAAGGTGAGGATTCCATACTTGGTAGTGCTATAGAAGAAAACAATTGACAGAAGTCAGAGGAGGAGAAGGTACTTTGGAAAGGTAAGACTTCTTGCATGGTAATGCTGACACAAAAGTAGTTGCTAGAATAGCATTGTATTGTTGGCTAAATAGGAAATGACTATTTTGGAATCGATCACCGCAGAAAGTGAGATTTAAGCCACCACATTGCACCTGCAGAGAGGAAACCGTCCCTTTAGGTACCATATATAAATAGAGTCAGACTGTTAACTGAATGAGCCAAATTTAAATCCTACACCGCAGAAAATAGGTACAAGAAATCCCAGCAATCTCCATTTGTTGGTCATCCAAATGCATCGATCAGACAACTGTATTGATTGGCTTCGTGACAACTAGGTGCAGACTTTTAGAGGCTAAAAATGTATCAGCCTTACAGTGAAGGCCCTTCTCTTTTGTCATGAGCAGCTTGATTCAATGCAAGAGCTCTTGCAATGATTTTTTTAATGGATGGTGGATTTGTGTGTGTGTGTGTGTGTGTGTGTGTGTGTGTGTGTGTGTTAGCACCCACCACTTACAAAAAAAAACATGCAAAACTAGAGACTATGATACAAAGAAGAGCAACAGATGTTACTCCAGGCTCTATGCACAGGCTCTTAGCAAACATCACACACTGACACACTTTGTTTTTATAAACCACATTATCATTATTATCTTTTGAGTGAAAATATACAGTATAAGACCACTGTTTAATCCTGTCTTTATCACACTTCAGGTTCTCATAACTGCTTTCTACCTCACGGGCCAGCAGATAAACAGTTCTTGTCTTGTCATTCAAGAAAAGGGATTCTAAACTCACTTATGGGGGTTCAACCCAATGAGGGGCAAACATCTGGCTTTGTTATTCCTCATGTTGTAGATGTTCACTTTCTGCCGGAGGACAGCTGTTAGCTGCTGGAGTGGTGTCATCCTGCTGTTTGCTTTGTTGCATTTTTATTCAACCCAGCAGATGTTACTCAAGACATTCAAAGATAAAATTCAACACTGAACTTGCGTCCAAAATTATTTGTGTGTGAAAGGGATTAAAGCGTGAGGACATGGATGCGCAATCGCTGCTACAGTATAGGTTCATGATGAAAGATCTTATTGGATTTGTGAGGGGGGAAAAAGGAAAACTAGTTACTTTATTTGATGTGTGTGCACAAAAGCAGCACTAATGCTTAAAGTGTATGAAACCAAGTGCCTGAAGTGACATGTGGAAATGGAAGATGCAAGAAATTGAGAAGAGTGGAGTTGTAAAGTAAACAGATAGAAGCTTCAAGGCTTTAATCTTGGGGGTAAAAAATCAATAAGGCTATTGAACCTTTAAAGCATAAACAAAGACTTTCAGGAATCCTGGGACATGAAAGGGGACGCCGCTGGAGCCAGATTGCCTCTCCAATCAGCATGCAGTAAGGGCAGGCCGTAACACATGATCCAATCACGAGTCAGAGAGAACACCACTTTAATTTCATTAGTCGAGCTGAAACAGAATATCCTAAACAATAAATCAAATCAACTAACAATAATGGCTGATCAACGAATATAAACCTGATTACCGACAAACTATTCTCTCATGGAACATTTGTCCACTGCTTCATAGGCGCCAGATGCCGCGAGTACATATAAATAGGTATAGAACATGGTAAACACAAAGGACAAATTTCATTGGGCCTGTCTGAACCTAAATGTAATCATGAAGACCCCATCTGCAGCCTGTGGCCAATGTCTGTCAAGTAAGATCAGACAATTTTTATCCTTCAAAAATGAAAAACGGTTAAAAAAAAAAAAACAACTAAAAATATAATCTACTCATTCTGTCATTCTGCAAAAGATCACCTCAAAATCACCTCACAAAGACAGCTGATTTTTCTTTTGCTGCATTAACTGTAAACACACAGAGTGTACTCACATTCATTCACAGCTATTTGGGAAACCCTCTTTATTCTTTGACACTGAGATGGGTTTTTGAGCCTCAAACATATAACCTGACTCCGAATACCCTCTAGGGCTGCTGTATAAAATCGCTTAATAAGTGAGTTATTAAGAGACTTTATCAATAGTTTCATCTGCAAGATTCTGCCTCATAAAATACACACACGGGCACATGCAAACACAAACAATATGACCGATTTACTTTTAGAATAATCTTATTTGAAGTGAGGGCACAAATTGCTTAAAAGGAAAATAAAAAAACACTCTGTTCCAAAGTCTACTAGCAGCAGATGGTATGGCAGATAGAAGAATTATACAAAAACGGGCTGTGGGCTGTCCTTTAACCTGAGAGCAGGGGAGTAAAAACCCGTGTGAGCAAATATCAACTCTGCTGGGAGACTTCCTTTACAATCTCTTCAAGATGTACATAAAATGAGGAACTCAATGGTTTATTTTTTAAACAAGAATTTATTCATTTAAATATGTATATAATTAAAGGTTTGATAATCCTGCCATCCCACTGGCTGCTCTTAATTGTTGAACAAAACTTGAGACAACTATTTTAACTAGCTTCATTTACATCATAACCTCCAAAAAAATAAAATAAAATGCAAAACTTAACTGCCTTTTAACCTTAGAGCATGCACCTTAGAAAGACAGTTGGATTGCCAAGCCTCGGCGTTGCTCTTACCTGACATGGTTGTCGCAGAACTTGGTGTTCTGTGGCCGGTTGAGCAGCACCGCCCGCGCCGTGGCATCTACGGGATCCGCCTGAGAAGTGGTGCCGGACATCTCATCGTCTGCCTTGCGGTAACCGGCGGACGAGCAAGCGGGTCCTGCACCGTTGGATTGATGAGAGAGAGGCGAGGCTGAGTGAGTCCGAATGGGGGGGGGGGGCCAGGGAGGGCGGGGAAGGGGATGGAGAGGAGGGCGGCCAGGGGAGGGAGGGCAGAGACATAGACGGGAGACGTGGTTTACAGTTCAAAAGCATCCAATTTGTACAAGAGGCTACTACTACTACTGTATGTTGATGAGTGTTGAGGCAACGGGGTCGATTCGGTGACGTTTCCCGCTATAACCCCCCTATCACCACCACCTCCCCATGTCTTTCTGTAACCGACTCTCAGTATTGACGCCGTCAATGCACACACACACGGGACCCCCGTGTATAATGGATGTGCTGAGGGATGCATAATGGCGAACAAACACCCATCGGGTTTGTCCCGTTTTATCAGCACGTGAACTTGTCCACATGTAACGCAGTGCAGGGGGCGGACGGAGGTGGGGGGCGGCACGTCGCGATCGACTTCGGATCGATCAACCGACCTCTCAAATACACACCCTCTATCCCCCGCGAAAAAGTGTTAGGAAAGGATCCAACACAATCCCCCTCCGCCCGGCTTGCGTTTGCATCTCGTTTGCGTTTTTTTTTAAGCGTCGTGATCTCCACGTTCAAGCCCAGCATGCACTCCGGAGACTGGACGTGTTTTCATCCTCGAGTGCGTCCCGTTCGGTTGTGCGACAGAGGCGCGAACAAGTCTTGCGGCCACACTCCCCCTCTAAGCCGGCACAGCACAATCGCGGACCTGGGCGAGGACGGATAAGGCTGTACGCTTGCGTCTCCTTTCTCCTCGGTCGGCGTGGGTGAAGAGGGCGCTCCCGAACGCTGGCCCCGGCGAGCTTCGCCGCGGTGTCATCTGGTCACCTGCCGCCGCAGAAAACCGTGTTCCGGCGGGGCAGCTTCCTCCATTCTCCGATACGGTAAAGTGCTCCTCGCCGCTCGCAGTCCAGACAACGGAGGGAAGCATATGGGGCTCCTTCCAGTGTGGCGGGGGCAAACACAGGGCTTCGCTTTTAAAGGGCCAGACGCTAAATCTCTTTTTTGGCGTCTTGAGTTCAGGCGCGGGTGGATCAAATGACACCCCGAGGCAGGCGCGTACATGAGGTGATCGTTTTATATCCCCTTCCCGCCACTGTGTCCTTCTTGCAGGTTTTAATATTCTTTTTGGCTCTTCACCCTTTTCCCCATGTGGATCGTAAATAAAATACTTTGACGAGGTAAAAAATAAATATTGACGGCAATAATTGCTGGCTAAATGGCACTGCTAATGTTGATACACATCATCGCAGGTGCAAAGGGCTCAAGTGTTTTACACTGAGCTAATTTTCATGTTTTTATATTTGTTTTTTTATAATGATAATAATAATAATAATAATAATAATAATAATAATAATAATAATAAGTCAACATCTGTAAACATTTGTTAAGAAATAATTTTTCATTTTAAATCCAATTTATGAAGCATTATTTTATGGCTATATTTGCGTAATATGTGTGTGCAAGAGAAGACAACCGTTGAAGGGAATTAATAATTTATAAATGAAATGGTATCACATTAAGCTTCTAAAGTTCTTAAAACACTTTTTCCTCAAAAAAAAAAAAAAAAATTCCCCTAAAGTTTGTTTTCAGCATGGGTGCGGATTTGTAAATGTCAGCTTGCCAGTCAACCATAACTGGTGAAACATTTACTTCCACTTTTCAGCAGAGAATAGTCAGAGCATTTACAATCAGCAACATAAATCTTTTTTAGGAAGGGAGAATTGAGAAGGGATACATAAATTCTGGAAAATTAGAAGGCAACTATTAAATGCAGTATTGCAATATATTTCATTGTGAATGGAACATGCTCGAAAGTTTTAGCACTTGAACACGCATCCACCTTGGTAATTGCTATTCCACACCACACCACTCAGTTTGGGCAGATGTAGGGAGAGAGGGTCAAAGTCTATCCCCGCAAAATGATAATAATCAGACTATCTCTTCTTTTCTACCTCTGACCTGTTTTTATCTCTTCACGTGATACCAAAACCAAAACTTAGCACTCCATACTACAATAGCAGTGAAGTTAATCCTAGAGGGAAGCAAATGTTTGCAAAGAATGTTTTAGGATGATACAAGGTCACATGGAGACAGGGGGAAACATTAGCTACAATGACATTTTCCCCTCCCCCAACAGTCATATATTTTTTATGTTTCTTTCCCATTTATGGCATTTCAGTTCATGTCAGTGTCCAATCCATATACCAACCAAGCAGATCAATAATGTCTTTCTCAGCAGTCTAGTTGGTCTTTGATTCATCTTGAGGCAGATCAATTCCTCAGTTACTCATCTCTGATGGAGCAGAGGCACAGGAACCCCTTTAACTCATTACAGATTCACCAATAATGAATCAGCACCAAGCCACAACAGAGCAAACCTAGGTCAATTACACATTAGGCATCCAAGCAATAGACAGGTAGCATGGGTCTGCAGGTAAGACGAGACCGATCCTCCCTTAACAAAACCATGATCTCATATTGTGCAGGCAGACAGAGCCAACTACAGACAAATTAGATGTTGAGGTTCAAAAACAAGAACCTTTCTTCCACCACCTGGAAAGGCTTTATAGGCTCTTATACTGGCTACATTGTTTATTATGCACAAGCAGACATATTAAACAAAAGGGGCAGATGAATTATGCATTCCCAAATGAAGCGTGTTTGCAGTACAGTCTGGAAACACGTATGATTAAATGAAACATATAACTGAAGAAGCTTGCACTCTGATCCTAATTTTTCACAACAAGAAGCGTTTGATGCTGAACCCGTGGTGTCTTGGCTAGCGTTAAACTTTTTGTAAAAAGCAAGGTAGGCTATTGAATAATGAAAGAAGTCTACAGTCTACATAATTCATCTGCATTATCCAGTATGGCAGAGCATATTTCACCAGGAAAAAATGCCTGCTCCCAACTATCACTCAATATGTGACAAACCAGCTGTTTCATCATGTCCTTCTGAAGTTGAACTGGCTTGGCAGTTAGAATAGCTGTTTAAAATCACACAAACATAGCTTCTAGTATGGTCACGCATTAATTGAATTCATGTCTTAAAGTGACACACAATCTTGTTAACATAAACTCAGAACTATAATGAGCCAGACAGGAAATAGCAGCTAATCATAACAACTGAAGCTAAAATTACTCCAGCTGTCACAGCACTCCCTCCCCCGTATTACAAGAGAGAGATTGACGATTCCTACATACATATTATCTAAAAGAACTGCCAAAAGAATCTACATTTAATTGCAGCTATGTAGCTGAATGTGCATATGCGTATTTTGCCATGGCGCCATAAAAAACACGGTGTCAAACGATGTTTGTCTATAATTGTAAGCTCTTGTGATTTCAAAAAGCAAAACAAAAAACATCTAATTTGTTTCTATAAATTAAGTACTAGCAAAAACAATTTCATCCAATACATCGGCATCAAGCGAGTTAACAAAGCATTACCAACGCCATGTTGTCTGCTTGGATGACCCCTACGTCCCATAGCTGTCCTGGTTTCCTTGGTGGCCTGCAGGCCTTATGGGCAAAACTCAGATGACCTGGTGTCACATTCCCAGGAGATACATTTTCTCAGCGTAACGGAGTAGGACATAAGGTAAGAAAGCCTCTTACAGGCCAAGTGAACAAGCATGGTAATCCCCTCTGTGTCTGCTTTGCAACTTTACCTACTTCTAATCCATACACTGATAATCCTACAGGTGAGAAGTCCACACGCATACAGACGCACATTATGCTAGAGTATGCCGAAATACGCGCACACAGTGCGCATAGACCTATATGCACTATTTGGTGCCAGAAAGCATGCAAGGTCCAAACATGCAGCTACTCATTCCCACTCCCTACACACAATGCATGCATGCATCTGTGTTCATGTACATGCTCTTTGGGGCATGCCATGTCCATACATACATGTGTTGTGTTCTGCAGCATGCACAATGGTTTGAATTTGACTGATTTATGCAAAGTGCACATTGATCTTTTTTTACATCAGGTAGGCCTGAATTAGGTGATCACCTCACAACCTGCAAGCACATGCAGTTAGAGGGTCATTCCTGTTCAGCATTCATTACTCCAGGCCCCAAGGAGCTACACATCACTCAGGCTCCTCAGAGGTTGCTTTAGGTCTTAGCTGTTTCTGACAAGTACCAGAGACACTTATTGACTAAATATTGTAGCTCTTGAGGGCCAGGGGTTGGCAGACAACAGCTCCAAGCTATTGCGTATGACCACATGCACCATGGGCTCCAGTAACAAAGGGGGGAATCATCCAGTCTAATATAAGCAAACTCACTTTTGTCAAACCTGTCTGTGAGCCGGGCACGCATGGTAGCACTGGAACCCAGACGTGAGTCCTGAAGTTCAGAAGCCTCCTGCCTAATGGTGGTCAACACTAACTGCTCTGAGGGCACCAGAGAGGCCGCAGCAGGAAAAAATAACACACACAAAACATAAATGAATGCACAAATAAAGCATACAAGACATCCGTATGTCAGACACTACACCATAAATGTGTTTGTAAGCAATTGCTGCTATAACCCCCCCCCCCTACAGTGACGTGATCGTCGTCCCTGCCTGAGAAACAAGTCTGATAGACTCGGTAAAACCTACTTAGTTTGCCCACGAGTGCCCCCCTGTGTCCAGCTCATGTAAATACCATGCTGCTGCAGTATAAAAGGTGGCCCTCTATCTCCCATATGGTATCTTCAGGAGCTTGCAACCATGACAACAAGTCATTATCTTACAGAAACAGATGCGTTATTGTCAGTTGGCTTAACAGGATAACAAACATGATCTAGACCTCCAACACTGTAACATAGTGCCTTTATTTCATCCAAATCAATGTTTTCACAGCTGCCTAGGCTAACATGTAAAACATTTACAAATGTATTATAGTTTGTTTGGGTTTACAATACAGACTATTTTTTAACCATGTTTTAACTAACATGCAGACTAAATAGTTCTGTCACAGTTTTTAAAGCTTTTTATAGACAAACAAAAGGTTACATTTTTGTGTGTGTGTGACTAAATGTGACAGATTGGTAGCTGTAGACGTCATCACCAGGCATGTGCCTGTACACTAATTGGAGCAAAGAATCAAGGGGTCAGGCTCCAAGAGATTACAGGGCAGACATCATGGAGAATCCAGGAGGGAACATACACAAGAGCTGACATTCAGTTTATTTCCATCTTTTGAATATGGTTTTAGGAAACACAAATCTATAAATTCACTGGATATTTTTTGTATTAAAGTATTGAAGTCAAGTCCCACCAAGCCAGTCATATAACACACCAACAATAGAGATTGAATTCCAGGCCCGTTTCAATAAACCAATACAAACGTGATAGTTCTAACTGATTTATCGCAGCCTAAAAATTACAAACCTTTTTTTTAGCTTTGTTTTTTTTTTTCTACCATGCATCTGGAGCCACGGTCAAAACAGAAACTGCAGAAGATTGAAATCAATACGTGGGCACCTCTGCCAACAACATAATGTGGCCCAATTTGCGTTCATCTCTGCACAAAATTTGTCCTGCTTTCTATTTCTGGTCGATGCAAGAGGCATGCAGCGACAAACGCGCACTCACACGCGTACATACTCCCACACTCACAACGGGACAACAGAAGAACCACTTCATATTGCCAGTCACTATTAAAAGCGTCTGGGTGAGACGCACACCATTCACTTTCCTCCAGGATAATCCAATCCCGTCTCAGTATACAATGTGTGAAATCAACCCATGCCATGTAGTCTACTTGGTGGAGACGGTGAGATTGGTACCTGTCAGGAGACGGGGGATTCAGCTTTATGACGAAACATGCAGCTCATATTAAAAACCCAGTAAATCTATGATGGTCACATACACGTGTACACAGCTTTAAAGAGAGGGCAGATTCTTTTCCAGGGAGCTCAAAATAAGGAGCGCTTTTTAGACGTGTCACATGGTTTATAAGTCGGCTTGGTAATAGGCTGTTCTTGAACTGCTTTATGGAGCTAAGGTGAGATACTTAAATTGTAAAAATATCTTTCATATTCTAGTATGAGCTACAGCGCATTTATCTACAGAAATCGAGTGGGCAAGACGAATTAATAAGACAGGAAAAGTTCCCATGTGACACGATGCACGATGCCAGTATACCAATGTCTGTTGCAACAAAATTATATAACGGCCTGACATAATGATGCCACAGGGCACAGTACTTTCCGCGAGTAGGTATGAGGTCACACAACTGAGTCACATTCTACATTATGATAAATAAACATGTCGTGAGCGCTTCGTGACGTTCAGCCCCACTGCCCGGCGCATATGAGGACAAGCGATGCAGTTTGAAGCAGGCAGGCACCCACGGTCTGCTCGTCCTTGCATCTCAAACCGGCGCCAAACATGGGCGAGGATGGAGAATGAGTTGCAAATGACCCCATATACATATGGTGCAGTCCGGGACAGTACCGATCCGTGTCACGATGCCTCGCACATTTCAGATGCGTACGGTTGCGTACAGGCCGCGATGAGCTCCCCGCTGGCCATTACTTGACAGTGATGGAAACCCGACTTCGCACTGACAGGTCACGAATATGCGGCGAGCGGACTCCTCTCCGCCCGACCGCAGCAGAAACAGGCTTTCCATTTTGCGGCTTACCTCCCTCACTGTGGATCTTCTTGCCTCTCCGATTGAAATACATGTTGATGACGAACGAGAGCTGGCGAAACAGGGACGTTGGGATCGGTGCAGTGTCATGCTCATGTCTGGCCGACAGAGCGGAGGAATGCTACTCCAGGCCCGGGGAGCTGACAGCGCCGCTGTTCCTGTCCTAAGATCATGATTGCTCGGCAGGATCGCGAATGTTAAGCCGTCGAGGATAGCTTTACCCGGCGTCAATGTAAACGGATATGTAACAACCCACTTCCGGCTATTTCTCCAAAATAAGGCGCGCTAAAGCCTTGGCGTGTCGTCTCGAAACCAATTAACCATTAAAAATGACTGGAACAAACATTCAATTTAAGACAAAAAAAAAAAAAAAAAACACCCAATATTGAAAATCATCTTTTTGAATCCACAGATCAATAAGTTTGACAAAGCAACTGGGTTTCCTCTTTTGTCTTAACTTTTACTTGTTTGATTTATAAATATCAAATATGTTTTCATTTATACAACGTTAGCGGTAAATGCCATGTTCAATCTATCAACATAAAAGTGTCTGTCAAGACAGATTTAAACGATAACATGTACCTGATCCATGAATGGACTTTAATTTTGAAGGCCACCCCTCCCCGTGCTTCGACGTCAGTTCGGTTCAGGGCCCGGGGATGCGTATTGAATGATGGTGACTTACACGTTTCGGTCCTTGAACAGCCAAATTACTGGAAAAAGGGAATCCCAACCTGGGCTGAATTGTCTGCATCCGTGAGAATGCCATATTGACAAATGATGGGAGAAACGCCACGTTTCTGTTCAGATATTCGATAATACATCCCAACATTACCTAGGCTATCATTCCTAGCCCTTGAGATGGTACTCAGACTTAGGGTAGTTATTGTTCAACAATGCTATTTATAAATCATTTAACTATGCAAGTTTTGTTGTATATTCAGGTGTAACAAATGAATAAGTTAATTTGAAGGGATTTAATTGCTCACGGCAGTTTGTGGTTTATTTCTTTCGTTGGGGCGGCACGAGATGTTCATCGAAGAGTCATTCTACACTCACCTTCAACGGCGAACCAGGTTTCAGAGAGAAGTGAAAGAAAAACAATTACGTTAATATTCACTGAAACATCAGCTAACGGAGCAAATTCCAAATTTCCATTGTTTTCTGTTGATTCGTGGACCGGTTGGACTCGGTGGTAGCGTCAAGTGTGGCTAACTGAAGTTTGCCAGCTGTTAGCCGTAGCGGTTGACGTTTACCGCCAAAGACGTTCCATTCTACGGACCAAATATGGCGGACACAGACGCCATACACAACTCTTGGAATTCAAAACTGCGTTTTAATCTGTACTTTCAAGGAGCAGAGATTAAAAAACCCCGTGTCATTTTAGTACATAGTAACATTTATCATAACTGTTTTATTTACTCTTATCACATTGGAACGCAATAACACATTCAATTTGCAAAAGTTGGTTTCCATCTTATTAAATAGGAACAGAATAAATATTCACTTCTGAAATTAGTGGCCACGACCTTCGCCAAGTCTCTGGTGGACCTTCACTGAAGAGAAGATTTCAAAGAGCCAGGTTCAGATGGACACTGGGTCTTTCCTTCAAGCACCCACACACTCAAATTCACATGGTTAAACCACACGCACGCACACGCGCGCACACACGCACACACACACACACACACACTTTACCCCACGCTCACCCTATCTTACATACTGCTTCATTGCAGCAGATTTCTTAATGACATATTGACTGCTGAGACAGAGTAGAGCCAATGCATTCATGTGCTGAAACACATGTTACCCTGATGATAGCACGCTGCCTAGGTGGTTCAGCTAAACAAAACATTTGCTACACAATAACTACCAATGCCTGTGTGGATGATGTAAAACCATATCACATGAAGATACAGAATATCATATTCCATCTTTCAGAAAATAAAACCCTGAGAACAGGGATTTGGCAAGCAGATGAAGTAAATTGCTCTCTGCTTTAGTTTTTTTTTTTTTTAAATCCAGGTCCAAAGATGTCTGACAGGTACAAATCAACTCTACAGCAAATCAAGAGGAAACATTGACTTCAGGGTTAACAAGACTTTGTTTAAAGTGGAGATGATAATCAGGCATTACACTCTGAGCAACAATTAACAGCAAAACAATACTATACGTTAGGTCTGTATTGCACAACTTATACTAAATTACAACTCTGAATTCCTGATTATCATGTGCCGTCTCTATGTCATTTCAATTGTGCCACTCATATGAGTTAGGGTGATTTCAAAGTGACTGACTTTAATTGGTGACTTACATAAACTCTGACCTGCAATTACATGGGATAGGCATAGAGCACTTAAAAAAAATACTGGGCAGTTTCAAATCAAGCTGGGAAATGCATCCCATTAATAAGTCATTTTGGTAAAGCAAAAGTGAAGGGACATGAAACTAGATGCCAAAGCTTTAACATATTAGCAGTTTAACAAGAACTCAGGTTTTCCTTAACTGATAGCATGAGAGGACTGTCTGGCTTCAAAACATAAATCCAAGCAGTGGTGAGGTATTTACAGAATACACTAAATAAACCAAATCTCAAAGTGATCTGTATCATCCAGTTGTGACAGAGAGACATCACATAGTTAGCAGACAGTAAATGTGAGGCTGTTCAGCAGTGGTATGAGAGCTCCTTAACCATTAATGCCATCCACTTATGAGTTTTTGAAGCATGTTGATGGGTATGGGGGAAACAGTTCAGAGGAAGATAAAAAAATGGAACATCAAATCGCAGAAAACAAAGTCTAAAAAAATAAAGTTTTGTTAATTCTCTGCATTTATATACTTTCAGTTTTCCGCCTTTTGGTTCAACTTTCTTCATATTCAATGCAACAGTATTCTCAAAGAAATTAAACCATGAAAGCGCTATGTACATGCAAACCCCACTTCGGTCCGATCAGTTCGGCCATACAGGATCATAATACTTGTGTTATTGAGCAAGTAGGTCAATCATGGTGTACTGTGAGTATTGGCTGCCTACAGATGGGGCAGGTGTTGTTGTCAGATAGCCAGCGATCGATACAGTGAATGTGGAACTCATGGGAGCAGGGTAGGCGACGCAGCTTGTTGCCCTGGGCATACTCATTGATGCAGACACTGCATGCACGACCCATCTCCCCCTCCAGATTGGCCTGGCCATAAGTACGTGTTGCCAGATTGTCAATCTGTTCTTTAGTCAGGCCACGTGGGTGTTCATCATCTTCTTCATCATTTAGCAAGAAGAACTGTGCCAACCGCAATATGGGTAGAGTGCCATTCTCTACCAAGTTGTTAGTGTCTCTGCTTGTTCCACGTCCCTCTGTGGCATTAACTACACCTCCTCCAAGTCTGGCCTGACCACCCATGTCTTCCTCAATACCCACTGACCCCACCCTTTCCTGATCTGCCCCACCAGTACCAACCTGGGCAGTTGCATTCTCACTTGAGTACAAACGACTGGCAGGACTAATGCTGTTTGTACCAACATCCATGTGGCTGGGTGCAACAGATTCAGAATCAGCCTCTGTCTCCATGAGTGAGCTCAGCTCCCCAAATCCAGTCATTATTTGCCGCAAAATGGAACGCAGTGCTGTAGAGTTGGGCTCCCCGAGCCCCGTCTCACTGATGCGCCGCAGTGGAATTCGAATAGTGCTCACATAGGTTCGGATCCCAGCCCGCTCAGACCGGGAGATGGTACGTCTAAATCCACCACTGTCACTTTCAAATGTGACAGTGTTTTCAGCGACCCGGGCACGAGACCGTGTTCTACTGGCAATGCTGTCACGATCCCGGTTTTCCCCAGGTCGAATCCTTCTCACCTGGAGATCCAACATGATGGTAGGATGCCGGCGCACGGATGAACCCCCTGCTCCCGTTATATTTGATTCATTATCACGCTCTCCTGTCTCCATAGCTGGCTCTGACAGGGCTGCAGGTTCTGCAACAGCCTCTCCGGTCTCCATGGAAACAGAGCTTGTGCCACTGCCTGGCTCAACAATCTGGATGCTTGAGCCACTGATACCACTGCTTGATGGTGGCATGGTACTGGGAACAGGGATCCTATGTAAGGGAGAACGGCTCCGCCGTGACATGCGTGACGAAACCCCACTGCCTGCAGCAACCCTTCGTGATCGTCCACGTGATCGAGTCCTACTACCTTGTGTCTCCTGACCATCAGCTAGGGCCGGAGGCCCAGATTGGGGTGACACTCGAGGACAGTTCAAAGATAAAGTCACATCATCACGCCCCTGCTCTATTTCGGCATTGAGGGTTTGATGTTGAGAAGATGTTTGATCAAAAGGTGGAATAACAGTGGGAGGCGATACTGTAGACTGCAAGGTGGTACCTCTCCTCTGAGCAGGGGGCTGCACTGGGGCCGTAAGTGCAGGGGGGCTCATTGTGAGAGTGGTAGTGCTGCTGCGTGTGCGACGTGTTTGCATCCTCCGACTGAGCGCTGGGCGAGGAGATGGGTACGGAGCTGGTCTGGTTGTTGTCGAGAGTCGAGGATTGGTCAAGGAAGGAGCTGTGCGGCTCTGGGGGGACGTTACGTTTGCTGCAGTCACTGGTTGCTCTGCACTGTCCAAAGTGTCATTATGTTCCCCCAGCTCAGGCTGATCATGGTTTATGTTGATCTCAAGACTAAAGCGGAACTCTCCGCTGTTAGGATTGGTCCGGCTGACAGCCCGCCATGTCTGGTTGCCACTCTGGCCACTACGAGTAGCATTACCAGTGCGCCTGAAAGTGTTCAGCCATTCCAGTAAAGAGTCACCATTAGAAGTTTCTGCTCCAGGCTCTGTGTTCCCTGTATAAAAGAAAAAAAAAAAAAAAAAAAAAGCAATACAACAATGTACATGAACCCATAGTCACACTTGAAAAAGTCACAGCACAAAAATGATGACCTCTATTCAGCTCTTCCTTGGGTCAAATTTTATTTTATTTTCTAAACAGAAAAAGGGTAGGTGTGCACTCATTGAGAGTAAAAATGTGAAAAAAGACCCTTACAATCCAGGACAGGGACATATAGATCATGATCTGTGGCTAATGTTTTTCAGCTACTGGGATAATAAACAGCTAATTTAATCCAAAAGTTGCTAAATCAAGAATGGAACAAGACAGAAGTCTAAAAATCTGACAGAGGTATCCCTACCTGCTCCTCGTCTAACTCCGTTCCCTCGCTCTTCTCCCTCACCGCTACTGCCTTGCTGTTCTACAGAATCAGCAGTGTGCAAACGTTGCTCAGTGCGGGGCTGAGATGACTCACGCTCCTTTGCTCCATCAAGACGTTGCTGGAGTTCTTCAGCAGTAACCTCCCCTATGGAAAAATAAAATGGGTATGAGTATGATTTGAGTTTGAGTGAACACAAACAACCAAACCAACAACAAAACCAACAACCAAACCACTATTATTAGACATCTCAAATGATGCATTAATGACTTAAATGTGTAAATGAATCGGGAGCTTAAGTGAAACATCCTGTTTTACAGTTCTTGTTGAAAACATTGACTGTGTAATTTCTGATGGGCCTTGTTAATAAACATGTCATAGTTTGTCAAGAATATAACATTCATAAAGCAGGCATCTAGGTATTAACATTTATATAGTCAATTCCTCATTTTTCATGTTAAGTTGTGACATATTAGATTAACCTTCAACTTAGGAGAACTGCTCCTTGTGTGATTTCTAATTCTTAGTCGTATTGTAATTTCCGTAATAATTCAATTAAGCAGTCTGCTTTGGACGATGAAAGCTTTGTGGGGTCAGTTTAAATAACAATGAGCATGACACTGTGATGCTTTATTTGTTTATACAGAACCCAACAACTCTGGTGTTATGATGCCCCAACCCTGTGAATTTTTACAGTGTTCAGCAATAGAAGCATATTGCGTAAACCGCAGCATTGGCATTTTAAATGAGCTGCTCTGCCATTCCTGTTGTCACATATTCAGAAGTAGGCATTGTGAATGGATCTGAATCTGTCTGAATCCCAACACCCTATCTGTTCACTGTTATACAGACAGAAGAGCAGTGTTGTAATATTGCAGCTTAAGAACAATGTATAAAAAGGGCTAGCGAGGCTTTCAGTGCTCACTATATGGTGGATGGGTTAAATTCACAATCACACTCCTCTACCATGTCTGCATTCTAAAGTGCTTAAAAAAGTGATACAGTGATTTATGTTAATTTAGAATTGCCGTAGAAAATGGAATTGCTTCTTGAAATGTCAAAGACGAAGGTTAACAATTCCTGTTGATGCTATAAGCTTAAACGTGACTATACCCTGGACAGCTGAAATCCTTCACAGACTAATTCACACATTCATATTCTAATTTGCATATTCACAAAAAGCAAAAGCAATATGAGGCAACCAACCATTTCGTGCCTTTCTCAAGGATACTGAGTCTCTGGAAGAGTGAAGCATTGAGATGTGATGCTTCACAGGTTTACAAATACAGCAGTCCATTATTTGCAACAATAATAGATGGCAAACTGCTGGAGATGACTGAATTCAATAGCTAAAATTTTTGCTAACTTGGCTTCGATGCAAAGGAGGACCCACTTACAATGCAAACAAACAGTGCAATCAATTGTTCTTGTAAAACAGATAAGAAATTGCTGTGTGTCTCACTGCAGCTTGTTTTTTCCTCGATTCTTTACACAGAAAAGGCATTAAGGCAATACTGTGAAAATATTTTAAGTCAAACACAATCCCTTACAGAACTCCAGCAGTTTGATTCCTGAAGTTCTATCGAAGGTACATGCTGAAATTGCCAAATTGAGAAGTACAATTTAACATTAAATAATGGTTACTGGTGACTTGATAAATCCACGACAGGAACAGTTTCACTTTTCCTGCTAAAACTTGCTACCATATAACTTATCATATTAGATATCCAAAATAACAACCATTGACAATCTCAATCTGTCAAGTAACACGCGAGGTGTCTTCATCCTCACCAGGGGTGCCCAGGAGGTTGCTGTCCCTCATTAGGCGATACTCCTCCTCACTCAGTTCATTAATGAAGTGATAGTATGCCTCCTCCCTCCGAAGACGCTCTGCCTGCCTCCGACGCTCATCTCCCCCACCAGGAGGGTCCATCACCTTGAAGAGTGCTAGAAGATAGATGGATACCACTCAGACTCTACAACATTTCATCAGTCACATATTAAGCCTCGGTTACTCTACATATATTGCCATCATATAAATACAAAATGCC
Organism: Fistularia commersonii; assembly: GCF_037954325.1. Classification (NCBI taxonomy): domain Eukaryota; kingdom Metazoa; phylum Chordata; class Actinopteri; order Syngnathiformes; family Fistulariidae; genus Fistularia; species Fistularia commersonii. The sequence continues at coordinate 14,283,107 of NC_141291.1, read as the reverse complement.
ACAAGAGGACAGGTATCACTTTTGAAACAGATGAATAAGAAACATTTGCTATTATGACATGCACAGTCATGTTTTGGTTGTGTACCACAGTAAGAATACAATGCAAATAATCGCCACGTTACCTTGACTGTAACCAAACAGTAGGAGTTATTTGACCAATGAAGGCGGTTTAAAAAACGCCATCCATTTTCCTCCCAAAGAATCCTCCACCAGGACACAGAATTAAGCTAACGTTACGATGATCCTCACCTCGCTAATATTGCTCGTGTTTGACAAGATGACTAGCACGAAAACGTATAACTAGCGAGTGAACGAATCTGTCAATCGCTCGATTTAAATAACAATGACAATATATCATTATGACAAGAGATTCTTCATGTGAGCTCACGTTAGCCAAGTTACAATTTAAGCTACGGAAGGCCACGTTGAAGACAGGGGGGGATAAAGCAACAAAAGTGGCGTAGTCATCCTGGTTAGCCGCCAATCACGGGCCTGGTAGTAAAGACTGACATGCCAAGCTTCCAATCACTGCTACTGAGAGGCGGGACTCGACGGAACCCTTAAACGGGGCTTTACCTGGTAAACGCAGGGCAAAGACAGAAAGACAAAGAGTTAACCTATTTTATACAATATTTGATTCAACAAGCTATCAGTACATAGGGGCAGTTGGCCGCATCCATGCGCTGTAGCTATGGTTAGTTTAAGGGACCTCAGGAGGATACAACGTGATATTTTACATGCGCAACGCTTTACCTGCTAACTGAGAGCTAGCAAGTTAGCGTAACTAACGTTAACGTTAGCGAATAACTGTCCGTCGACACAGCTGACTCGCGAACGACCTGACGCTGAATAATTTCTCAGACACACATTGAAAAGTGAGCTGCGTAAATTGGTTAATATACGGCGATAATAATGTGAAATACCAGAATCATTTTTAGGAGATGACAGTGCCATAAAAAGAATGTAATACCTGACAAAGCAGCTGTAATATGGACGGGTTTCTTCGCTCTTCCTTCTCACTCTCTAACCAAGATGGGACCAGTGGTGCTACTTTAGAACGTCCGTGTGAAACCGCGTCTCTGGCTACATTCGTTCCTAGGTAGCAAAATATCTGCAAAATAACCAGACACGGAGTACCAAAATTACATCTAAATGAAGAGATGGGATTTTTTTTTAATGTTTGATATTATACATTGAATAGACCACGCTTATTCAAATACTTACATTTTGAGATGTAATTTAACAGGGGATAAGCAGGACGCTTGTTTTGAAATACTCAGGCATCACCCCCAAACCTGATGACCTCAGATGAGAAACATTGTGGATTTACTTTGCAGTCTGAATCCTTCTTGTCATATTGTAATCGCTGTGATTGACATGACTTTTGTAGTGCAGAAATTTAACACGGTGCCAGCATTTGTGATCATACATGTGTCATACAAACTCACCACACTGCATATCCAACCTCATCAGTTTGTTTGCGCTGCATTTGTAATCCCTTCATTAACAACTAAGTGGAGTTTCTTAAATGTTACCCGTTGCCTGGCAAAGCATGCCTCCCCAAGTTACTCCCAGGGGATGGAATTAGTTGCAAGACAATATTTCCTTAGACGCGAATCCTTTTCTTCTATTCCCCTAAAGGAAATATTGACTTGCTTTTTTTCCTCTAACTGAAAGGGATTGGCATGGGCTGTGATGTGTGTGTCTGAGATGTAACCCTATATTCTTTTATGACTTCTCATTTTTTTCACTTTTATGTATTGTTTTGGTTCCATTAATTGACTTTTAATGTGAAACTAATATTGATGTATTTTTGACCAAGGTGACTGTATTGTATGAAATATTCCATATCTTAATAAGCATTTGAGGGTGAATGAAACAAAGAAAAAGATACTTACAGTCAAACAAAGCAACCGAACTGCCAATCTATGATTGTGACAATTGTTTCTATCTCATCTATTTCATCTATTTGTTACGAAATGTCAAACCTTTTCATCATAACGTCGGAAATACTGAGGATCTTGTGTGCCAATTCAAGGCAATTTAATCAACAGCTTTTATTATACCATGAATATAATTTCAACAATTTCCTTCGGGATTTATAAAGTTGTTCTCATCTCATCTCAATATTGAATTCAATGCAAATATATCCTTGTGTATGTGAGTCCTTAATGGAAAAAAGAGAGGGTTTAATCCAACTGTAAATGCATACATTCATTTAACTTCGGAAAAGACACGTTTAATCTCTCATTTCTGCGAGCACGAAATTACACGTGGAGTAGACTGCTTTCCCATTTATTCTGTGCTTCTTTCTCTGCGGCAGGGCGAGCTTTACGACCTTTTTGCGACAGTGCCGTGCGTAAATACGCCGTCGTTACCGAGTGAAGTGCGTCTCTTTGGAGCAGATACCGGCTGGGAGAAACGCAGTAACAAGAGAAGGGGGGGCGATACACTTCACGCTCATATCCCACCTGGATTATATCACAGCACCAAACGTGTCCGCTGGTACATTAAATTTGAGCCATAAAGTCGATGTGGAGCGAAGGAAGACAGAGAGCCACGCTGGGGAAGGCAACTAGCTGAATTACCAAGACGAGCTCGTCGGAGTAGCCTAGTTGCCTCCCAAGCGACGAAAGAAAGGAGGGGATACTTCCAACCCAAACAGTGGTTGAAAATGGACTATGATTTCAAAGTGAAGCTGACCGGAGAAAGAGAGCGCGTCGAAGACCTGTTTGAATACGAAGGATGCAAAGTGGGAAGAGGCACCTACGGTCATGTATACAAGGCGAAGAGAAAAGATGGGTGAGTTGGTGACCGGCAAGGCCTCTAGCCAGTAAACCCTGCGCAAGCCCCCTCCCTCTCTCATATAAATTATAATGACTCCTTATTTGTTTATTAATTCTACTTCAGGGCTAGAATTGTACGATCCTGACTCGGAAGGTACATTGCAGAGATACAAAAGATCGTTGTCAGTGACGCGGACAGATATACCTGTGTAGATTTCAAGATTATACGGTGTTTAAGCCTGTCATGTTCACAGACATATGGTTGTCCTCTGTGCCTGAGACTTCCGATGATCGCTGTTGGATCGTTTGGAGGAATCTATGTTGCACAAAGTTGATTCTGAAGATAATCGATTGCTTTGTGTTTCACTTAAAGTGATTTGGGGATGACACAGAGAGGCAGCAACACCTGTTGTCTATCTCTGAGGGATTGGGAAGAGATGTCGTCCATTATCGAGCTTAAAATTAGCAGATGTTCAACATTTGATATGCTATTTACTGCTATTGTCAACTCTAAGTTTTTCTCAGTTGACATATGTATAATACAATAGTAATAACAAAATTAAATCATGCACTGACATCAAATGAATTGGATAAGATGTCTGTAGCAAAACACCACCTGTCCACCAGAAGCTCCTAAAGAAGATGTTAAAATACATAGAATAGGTAGCATTGAGGAAAAACCCACAATCTACAAATAATCATGTGTTGTTGTCATTGCTCAACTTGGTGTGAATTGGTTTTATTCTTAAGTATTTTTTTTAATCTTTTAAAATATTCTTATTTGATTCACATGGGTACATATTTGATGTTTTGGTATGTTTCTTTTAATTCATGCTGTTTGGCTAGGCTGATATTTTGGATGGATGACATCAAAATTCAGTGTCAGCTGAAATGACAGATAGCTGTGAAAACTGATGTGCAACAAAGGTTCCGCCACTCGGTCTGTGGTGTAGCCATAAGATCCCAAAGCCACCAGGATGCCACTCATCTTCAGTCCTCAGCTGGTTTTCTCTGTTTTTTTCAATTGTGTGCCTAATAGAATCTGTGTAACAGGCTTAAAGTTTGTTTGGCTCAAACTTGGAGAGAGCTGCAGGCATCTTGAGCTACCAGGCTCATACCAGACACAGTATCACTTCCCGGATATAGTGGCAGCCAGAATGATACAAATGAGCCCCAAAGTGTTTAAAGATGTGTGTGCACACTTTAGAAGACTACTCATTATGAGACCGTGTGAGCTCATTTGTGCTGCAGCAATTGAATGGGGCCTGAGCAGGCACAAAGCATGGGTTTATGGGATGATTTAGGCCAGGGGGAGGGAGGGGTTGTAACCAATTCATTCGCTGCTCTGTGTGTCCCTTGCCAGTAGCCAGACAGGGCCTGTTTCCTTTCCTCCACTATTGTTTTGAGCCTCAGAGGTGAGCTTGATTACACCAATCTTGAGGTAATGCAACTCTGCCTCTTCTCAGGGTCTCAGTGCCAGCTGCCAAGTGCCCTCCTTTATGTTCCTGTGCAGACAGCCTTCGGGGGGGGGGCTCCCAGTCTGGTCCAGTGTTGATGCTCCCTTTCTCTCTGTTTATAGGAAGGATGATAAGGACTACGCCCTCAAGCAGATTGAAGGCACTGGCATCTCCATGTCAGCCTGCAGAGAGATTGCAGTAAGAGCTACTTTGCTTTTTGCATACCTTTGTTTGGTCTCTACTAATTGCTGTTATGCCATTCCTACTTGGTTTATTGAATAGTCCAGTCACCTTTCTTTACAAAGTAGCTTTGGATAAATCAGCTGCACTCATTAAAAAAAAACAACTAATTAAGACAGTATTAGTTCTGACGATTGCAGGTTAAGTTCTGGTGGCCAGCACTGATTCTTTAGTGTGGAGTTTGCACGTTCACCCCTCTCTTGTCCAGCAGCCTGCCCAAGTCCAAAGGCTACCCGAAGAGTGGTGTGATTGAGAGAGCGAATGGTTGTATGTCTATATATGGCCCTGTGATTGACTGGTGACTGGTGCGGTTTTCCTGCAAGAAAACCTGTTCTAAATGAATGAATGAATGAATGAATGAATGAAGAACTAACACGTTTAACAATACGAGAAAAAAATTGGTTGAATTATTTACCGCGGAACAAACATTCATTCTGGAACAGAAGTGTGGAGAGAATGAATGTCAAACCATCTTTACGTCAACAGAAGGGCAACCTTCTACATTTCTTACACATGTTTATACCACTGTGGTATTCAGTACATCTTTCACAAAGTACTTAGTATTGATCGGTCATTTGTCACTCGTGATTTGTAACAGCTTCTTCAAATTTGTATATATTTTGCAGCTGCTGAGAGAGCTGAAGCACCCAAATGTCATCTCACTGCAGAAGGTTTTCCTGTCACATGCAGACCGTAAAGTATGGCTGCTCTTTGACTATGCGGAACATGATCTCTGGGTAAAATTCACAAGTGTGCGCGTGCACACACGCACACACGCACACACGCACGCACACACACACACACACACACACACACACACACACATACACACACACGCACACACAACTTGAACTTCATTCTGTGTCTTTTCAGATATATTGCAATGTAATCGGTTGAAAATAGGAAAGCGCAATAACAACATTTTCAGGATTTATTTTGGGAAAAACATACAGCAGATTTCCACCCATTACTGTGAGTGCATTGTTAGGGTTGTAAAATTTGTAGATTTGACTATAAACTTTACTTAAGTCGGCCATTCTCATGCCAGATGGTGTTTGTGCACATATGCAAACATTTTTCTCCTTTTTTGGATTATACACTCACAATTTCTATGGGAGAGGGCAAACTGTTGCTAATCGTTTCATTAAAGCCCCCACAAGGATTCTGTATTTCTACTCAAACCTCTGCTGCATCACAGTTGGCACTTTCAGATGGCAGGGTATCAGAACTGAGCTGCTCTTAGTTCTGCTGCAGAGTTGTAGCCGTCACATTCTCCTCACAAGTGAAATAGAAACACATGTGACAAACATCAGTATTACTCATCTTGCCTGTAGCATATGCTGACATACATGACCAATCGCATGATAATTAATCATCCATAGTACATGTAAACCAAACTGACTATCACACATTTTTCCCCCTGTAGCACATTATTAAGTTCCACAGAGCGTCCAAGGCCAACAAGAAGCCACTTCAGCTTCCTAGAGGAATGGTCAAGTCCCTTCTCTATCAGATCCTAGATGGCATCCATTACCTCCATGCAAATTGGGTCCTGCACAGAGACCTTGTAAGAGGACTGGGGAAAGGGGGGGTAAAGACATTGTTTTTGTAGATAAGCAATTAGGGTTCATGTTCATTTCCATGTTTAGCATAACACTTCATATTAACATAAAAAATTCCTATTTTATACATTTATGGTAACTGTGTTCCATCTTGTGCAAAAACGTGCAATTATAGTTATTATAGTCCAATATGAATTATGTATTAAAAATACAGAATGTCTAATATATAATATAAATATTATCTTGAAGTAGACATGCCATTGCAGATTTGAAAATTTGCAAAGTATTAGCCACACACATTCTCCAATCACACTGAGCATTTAAAGTGTTTTTTTAATAGGTCAATTTCCAGGTTTTTCCTTAAGATGTGAATCTATGAAAGTTCTCAACATCTTGTGTTAGTAAGATGTTTTGCACCTTCTACAAACAGAGCATATGTGGTTAAAAGTATAGTGTTTTGACTAGTTAGCAGTGTTGAAAAGTATTAAATTTTTGCGGTCCATTTAATTTGTATTTATTGTGACTTGCAGTAAGCGTGTCATTTCCACTAGAGGGCAGCAAAACAACTTTGTTTGCATGCAATGTCAGACAGGAAGTTCAAATCTTATGTATTTGTCTTTTTTCCAACAGAAGCCAGCCAACATTTTAGTAATGGGGGAAGGGCCAGAGAGGGGTAGAGTAAAAATTGGTATGTGTTTCTACAATTAAAGTTCCATTTTTTCTGCCACTTGGGTTGTGGTTTCATTACTCACCACTATATTTATTGTGCAGCTGACATGGGATTTGCCCGTCTCTTCAATTCACCACTGAAGCCTTTAGCCGATCTCGACCCGGTGGTGGTCACTTTCTGGTACAGAGCACCTGAACTACTGCTGGGGGCTCGGCATTACACCAAAGCCATTGGTGAGACATGTGCAACAGTTCACATCCAAGCCTCCCCTTATTTGCCAGCAAGAGCAGTCAGCTTTACTCACATTGGTGACAGCTCTGGCATATGATCCATCTTTATTTCAGACATCTGGGCGATTGGCTGCATCTTTGCAGAGCTGCTGACATCTGAGCCCATATTCCACTGTCGCCAGGAGGACATCAAAACTAGTAACCCATACCACCATGACCAACTGGACCGGATCTTTAACGTCATGGGCTTCCCTGCTGGTAAGGACCTGACAATTTTTCTATGAAACTACTAATTTGTTACCAGATTTTAAGCAGTGATGAAGTCATTCTGTCTGTGCTCTGTTTTTTTTTTTTACCATCCCTGTTCCAGGAATCTTTTTTTTTTTTGTTGCTACATGGTATATTGACTATGAATCAAAACTTATATTGATAACTGCTATTCTCAGAGCTATAAACAGATACATGTTTGCGGGGTGTGCAGCTCACTGTGTATACATATGTTTCTGTTTTTGTCTTTCTGCGTTACTTTTTTGTGAGAACAATTTGCCTTACAGAGCATACTATTTCCCATTGGTATGCCTTAGTTTGTAGAAACTAACCTAATGTGGCCTATGGGCTCTGAACGTCAGTGAGGCCAAGTCATGAACTAAGAAATTTTACAGGGCTGTATTTGGGACTGTATTTCCCTGTTCACTGAGTCTTCCCCTGGTTTCTCTTGCTCTTCCGTCTCTGCTGATCTTGTTACATAATTCACCGCTCAGAAGTGTTTAGTTTTGCTCCAGTGGCAAAATAGATCTTTGGACATTTAGGACTGGGAGCCATTCTAAATGAAAAAACAAAGTTACAACAGTAAACATACCAAAGGACAAGCTGTCACTCAGTAGAAGTGATTTCAGTGGATTTGGATTTTAAGTAATGTATTTTTGTTTTGACTCTAAACAAAAAAGCACACTGTAGTTGCTGCAACTTCATGTCTGGATATGGTAACATTATAAAATTATGTCTTTATCTCGTCATTCTGTTATTTTGGCAGATAAAGACTGGGAGGACATCAAAAAGATGCCAGAGCACTCCACACTGATGAAAGACTTTAGAAGGAACACGTGAGTCTACAGAGCTTTGCTGTCCCATTTTTCTTAAAGGTTTAGAGCAAATGCAAATGGAAGTGTTGTATTTTCAGTCTAAAAATACACATTGCATTATACAGAATTTCTCCTGTCGTGTCTAACGTGACATGCTCCATTATTTTCACAGTTACACAAACTGCAGCCTTATAAAGTACATGGAAAAACACAAAGTCAAGCCAGACAGTAAAGCATTCCACTTGGTGAGTTGTGTTCACTGTGGAGCGGTTAATACTGGTTTGATAGTCTTTGGCATCGTCATGATCCTATTCACGACATCTTGTTTAACGCAAACATTTTGCAAATTAAAGCTGCAGAAGCTGTTGACCATGGACCCCATCCGTAGAATCACATCTGAGCAGGCCATGCAGGACCCCTATTTTTTAGAGGAGCCCTTGCCAACCTCTGAGTGAGTGACACACATATTTACCCACAGTGCATTTCCAGCATGATTATCAAGTGAAATTAAAGCAAACTTTAGCTGTGATCTCATGACTGGGGCTTCTCTAATACGAGTCATAGGAGTGAATCTTCAGTGTTCAGTGTGTTCAGGTGTCTTTGCCTTTTTTTCAGTGTTTTTGCGGGCTGTCAGATTCCCTATCCAAAGAGGGAGTTTCTTACAGAGGAGGAACCAGAGGACAAGGCGGACAAAGTAAGATTTAATCATTCAAAGCAACAATATGCTCCACTATCCCTGAAACTGACAGCTTTGCTCTCATTTCAATGCTACAATGACATTTGACATTGGACAATAACATTTAATTTTATCCAAAGTAAGGTTATTAAAAACATTCTAAATTGGAATTAATGTAAATTTAGTATTTCACATAGTAGTATGCGAAATTGTGTTGATGTAAGCAAGGATGACCTTACTATCAGACTGCTCGCCTGTGGACACATGAGTCTACAAATGTCATATTTAAAAAGAACATAAAGGTATAATTCTTTTCCAGTTTTGACAGGAAAAGCAGCTGTGTAACAGACATGGAAAATGTTTTTTTAATATTTTTAATCATACATAACTATATATTTTGGAATATGGAATATTGGCACTAATAAGGATTTCACAATGTGAACTTTATGATTTATTATCTTAACTGCTTGTGCTGCCTGTTCACGGTCCACATGCCTTACTATTCATATGAATGCTGATATGAAAACAAATATGACAGAAACAATAAACTAGCACTTTAAACAAAGTACTGTTTTCCTCAGTCCCTGTTTATGTAAAGAGATAAAGGAACAAAAATTAAAAAAATACTATTAAGGATAAAAAGGGGATAGAATTGTAAAATTTGCATTAGTTAAAATTGAAACATTCTTCCAGTTTGTGGAGTTGATTTCTTTTTGTTGTTTGACGCAAAAAACAACTAATTTACTTTCTGCAAGAGGGCTTTTACCCACTGAACAACAATTATAGTTTTTATATATTTCTCTGTAGGAGTATTGAGTAGCCAAAGTTTCCAACAAGGTAAATTTAGCAAGAGGACTTTTTCATCCCATTTCCAACATTTCTTGGCAGACAACACTTGTGAAAGTACTGCTTTTATAAGCTATCCACCCACTGCTGTGGGCCCAGCTTGACACTCAATCAAATTATGTTAGAATACAGTTTTACATTCCCCATCATCTTATTAACAGGTCTAGATGTGCCAATAAAATTTGTTTCCAAATTTAAGAAGCATTTCAGATGTTTATAGATATTAATGATTATGCCCATCAGTTGACAGCCATAGTTGATCTTTTTATTTATTCAGAATGTTATTCAGAATGTTTATTCAGTTTCTGTTTGCTAAGTTATGATGTGGAAATGACAATTTGATGATGCTCGATCCCGCCGATCTGTGTTTTTCTCACAATCCCGTACCCAGGACTGTGAGGTTTGAGGATCTCTTGCTATTCATGTATAATTCTCAGTTCTTCTATTCATCTTTCTATGTATCTTTCTGGTTTGAATTTTAGAAGAACCAGCAGCAGCAACAGGGAAACAACCACACAAACGGGGCAGGGCACACTGGCAACACTGACAACAGCCATGCCCAGGGTCCACCTCTGAAGAAAGTGCGGGTTGTCCCGCCCACCACTACCTCAGGCGGCCTCATCATGACCTCAGACTACCAGGTAAGCCCCCCCCCCCCTTTCTCAAAACCACATGCAGTCAGTGCATCTAGTTCTGTAAGTGCACAGGGAAATGGTAAAAAGCAATAGAATATTATGGAAATGTAAAAAATTGATCATTTTCGTTCTTTTGAGTTTTATTACTGACGTTAATCGGTCAGTAATTCTAATAAATAACAACCCTCATTGCATGATTGACTGATTTTTGTGGTCAAAGTATTTACAAGGTTTTCAACTCCAATACATGGTTATAAATATATGTCTTTTTCAGCCTATAAATGATAGGTCAGCAGTCCCGCAAGAAGCTTGGATGAAAATTACATTTTTAAAACTCAATAAAATGTGATGACGTTCTTCCCGCAGCGCTCCAACCCACATGCTGCCTACCAGAACCCTGGACCAAGCACATCACTGCCCCAAAGCAGCATGGGATATTCCTCTACCTCCCAACAGCCGCCCCAGTACTCCCACCAGACCCACCGCTACTGAGACACTGCTCCCATACACATACACACTCATACACACACACTTGCACACATAAACACACAAAGCCCTCTTAACCCCTGTCTGATAGAATGTACTGAGGGACGTGGGGTTCTCTTGCAACAAACCCCCTACCCTGGAGGGCACCTTTTCTGCAGCAGTCCATTAGGCCAGATTGACAACAGTCTGCGCTTCTTCAACATAATAAACCATAAACTAAGTATTAGAAACACTGAAACAAAACAAAACTTGATGAGTAAAACACAAGGGGGAAGGACAAGAATGATGGATTCGACGGCCTCCATGACCCTGCTTCACTTACTCAAGTATGATTAAACCAGCCAAGAGAAGATGGCTCGGTTTGGGTGCGACACGTTTAAATTTCTAGTGCCACCTCTTCTTCTCCATCTGTCTCTACATCCCACCCCTGCCAGTTAACCTCTTCCGGTCAAAGCTTGGATGAGACTGAAAGCTGCTATGTGACTGCCAGCATTGACAGAGTCCCTGTCCGCCTGTCCTCCTATTTGTCTGTCTGTCTGTTTTCTGTGTGTCTGGCCCTGTGAGGGCTTCAGCTGAGGACTAAACTGAGCTGCTGTGAAGCATGCTGGGAGGATGTGGAGCCCCCACAGCTGTGGTGTTGAGGGTTTTTGTTCAAAAAGGACAAAAAAACAATCACAAAAAAAGATTTTAGTAGTTTCTAATTTAATCTGTTTTCATGGTTTTGTTCTCATGGCAAGTGTGTCAAAGCAGTTTGCACTGGCTGAGTGCTCAGCTGCTGTACACTTTGGGCAAGCCTTACAACATGATGATAAAACCAACCAGTCGCATGGAGGATGGCAGATGGAAATGCATTGTACTGTATTGTATTGAAATATTTTACAAGAAGCAAGTATCCTGACAATAAAGTGGAAACATTCATATTGTTTATGTGTAGCATGTATTTCACTTCAACAATTTAAGTACTAATGGGTGCATTTTGAAGGTCATATTCGATGCGTGTCTTTGCACCGACATCCAAATTGAATTTTACAGATTGGACATTAGAATATGATAGTATTATGATTATTATTTTATAATATTTTAATGTGCCATTTTTTTAAGCGATTACAGATATAATTTGATTATATGCTTAATTCAGAGGATGATAGATTTCTATAAGACTCAGAGAGGGTCTTATAGTATGTACAAATCTAACTTAAAAAAATAAGTAAATACGGGTTTAAAAGAAAAAGGTAAAACCAGATTTAAAGTACGATATCTTTTGATATATAATCGCCAGTTGTATGGTCTATTGTGACACTGAAAACTCACCAAAATTAACTCTGTCAATAGACTGGTTAAAGTCTTGAATGCTCTGCTTTCTTTATGATGTCACAAATGTGAACATTGGGTATTCATGACTAAATCAATTATATATAGCGAACTGGCAACTCAACTGCAGATGCATGCTGTGGCTTCCCCCCTGCCCAAGAATAGAAATACATTTTCAATGGTGAAACTGGTACCCTTTCTAATGTGCTAAACTCTGTACAATCCACAGAATATGTCTGCACCCTTTGTTCTTCTGGTGCCAGTCATTCATTAGGTTGCTGTCGGCAGTAAACACCTGGAAAGTCTATGTGTATCAAATCCTGTCATTGAGCCTTCCTGCTGGGATGCTGGCCCAGCTATTTCAGTCTGTTATACAATAGTATCAGCATCTCTGCCTCGAGCCAGATACAAGTCCAGTGGTTCTCTCAGTAGCAATAACAGTTTAGGCCCGATTGAAATATATTTTTATGTCTACCGAACCACCAAGGGCTTCAAAATATCATTAAAGGCCGAATGGTGTTGACTTAAGCCCCAGCCCAGTGCCATTAAAAAAACACCCTTTAAGCTTGGCAGCGACGCCCAATCACAACCCCGCCCTCTCATTAACAACGCCGTGCCCGAGCCGAGGAGTGTCCCTGTCGCTCATTCGTATCGGTAGATTTAATTGGGTCCTGTGAATGTCAATCATCTGTTAAATCCCCCTGTCGGACATGTGATTTGTGGACGTGACGAGTGGGCGGAGCTCAGTTCTCAAAGGATTTTTCTCCGGAGTGGCCAGACGGGCCGGGGGACATAGGATGGCAGCGCTAACAGGAGTATCTAACGGGACATGCGGACGGACTGATTTCTTCTAATATTTCAAGTACTGGTAAGGAATTTTTCAATACTTTCTGCAACACATTTCAACGCCCCTTATTAAAATAGAGAAGTCTGTGACCATCTCAGTTGCCTGTAGTCTTATTTGTCTAAACTAATAAGTGTACCACTGGACGAAGCTAGCTAGACCCAGTGGTCAGTCGGAGCGGACCCCCACTAGGGGATAATACACGCACATTCATTTTAGCCGAAATGTACCTTAAACATTGTCTGTTTTCCGTTTGCGAGATAACTTTAAAGGGGTTTTAATCATCACATCGTTTCTTTGGGATTTTATCACTTCGGTACCCAGTCAGAAATCTGCTTGTTTTTGTTGTAGAGGGGTGAAATTCACGGGAATCAAGTGGATGAGCAGATGTGGGTCAGTCCATCAGATACGGGAAGCGACGGTGCGGAACACTGATTGATCGCGGTTGCTAATAGTTAGCGCGCGTGCGCGTGCGTGCATGTGTCACCCTGTGGGTGAGAGATAAAAAAAGAGTGTGAAGGGATAATGTGAAAAGGTTGAGGCATGAAACTGCAAAAACACGGTGTGATTGTAAGCATAACGTTCACGTGATTACATTCCAATAGCAACTAAGTATTCTGGAATCCACCTAATAAAATACATTTTTTTTATCGGAGTTGTTGGCATTTATCATGACTTTGGAAAGATATAGCTGATATGTGGAATTGCAGTTGTTCATTTTCCATGCACAGAAAGGCACCCTTTGTTGAATCCAAAGAGAAAAGGAAAAACAAAGCAGACAACCGTCTTAACGGATTGTAATGAATAAACTGATTAGCTAACTAATGAGCCAACAATTATGTGATCTACGTCTATCCCCATTAGGCTCATATTGATGTGAATCAACATGTCCAACACTGAGTTAATTTTGATTTCCACACATTCCGCAGGCAATAATTGTAATAATTATGAGCAGAGCATATTCCTGAACGCTTTCTCTTGAAATATGTCAAATGTATTCAAAATCACATGATACACTTCAGTTCTCCTTTGTTCCACTTTAATTCAAAGTCTTCTAATTATATAATAAAAATGTATCCTTTATTATTCCTGTTGGGGAAATTCATTCTCTGCAATTAACCCATCATGGATGAACCATGAGCAGTAGGCTGCTGTCCACCAGCGCCAGTGGAGCAGCTAGGGGTTCATTGTCTTGCTCAACAACACTTTGACACACTAGGAGGAGACGGGAATTGAACCAGGTATGTTTGGTTCTAAAGACGATTGCTCCACCTCCTGGGCCGCGCCCCCCTAGATAATGTATATATTCACTGGCATTTTTCTTTACTTAAACACTTCTTGGAATTACTAATTATTCAAGCAGTAAAAAAATAAATGGAATTGTTTTTCATAGATATCCATTCACTCAAGTAACAGGAAGATAGTGGGGGTGCCTAGCCTACTCTACCCAGGATAGATTTACCTCACATTCACTCTGAGTAGTTTCACCACAGGTGCCTCATAGTGATAGGAGGATAAGGAAGGCACTCCTGGTGTAGATGCAGCGCACAGCAGAATTTTGACATCATATTTAGGGCAGTGTGACCTGACGTAATCCAACCTGCATTATTCATGACATCAGAACAAGCAAAACAGCCTGCAACAGAGGAAGCTGTACTCAGCTCATAAATTCATAATGACACCCCTCTCAGATCTTAATGGACTTCTCACATTGAAGTAAAGCCTCGTCCCTGTGTGTAGACATTCTGTCGGAGCCGTTTTTCAACCTTACTGTCACCCCTTAGATGATCAAAAACATTCCCGGGCCTGCTGATGGAGTTGTTAACATGCACCATGAAGATATTTGAGAGGCTACCTGGTGTGTTTATGTGTGCTTTTTACATGTGTGAGTCCTTCCAGTGCTGCCCTTTCTCAAGTTGCAGTACAAGTGTTTAGACTTCACTCTCGCTTTTTTGTACCCACCTCATCTTGGATGAGAGGAGGATGAGAGGAGGATGAAGAAGGACCGACCATGCTTCATGCTCTCCTGGGGGGGGGGGATAAAGAAGGTCGGAGAGGAGGAGGAGGAGGGGTGCGGATGCATGGAGCGCCGGAGCTGTTGCCGTGTGAACGGAGCACTATTGTCCTGGGAACCTTTCAGTGGCTTCCCCGAGGTCTCTTTTTTTCTACCCTCCCCCCACCCAATACGCTCTTTCCCCCTCACAGACTGGCACAAGACTCACACACAAAATACTTCATCCGACTCTTAATGCTACACACTCTCGCGCACACAGTCTCATTCACGTTCTCCTCAGACACTCTTACCCTTCGTTTTCACAGATCCTCCGTTTCCTCCACTTTCCCCGTATTTCTCACAAGCAGACGAGACCCATTCCTCCTCCCTTCCTCCCACAGTAGCTCATTATTTTGCCTCATTGATGTGATTGTCATGTCAGCAAGCCAGTCAAATAAAAACATGCAATCTTCTCATTTGCCTCAGTGCACTCTGCTCCAAGAGAAGCGTCGCTAAAATCTTTACTCACACTTCTACATACATGCTGTAGCGTTACACCGAACAAGTGTGCTTTGTGGTGCCACACGATGGTGTAATTTTCCCCTTTGTTTTCTCCTATTGGTGTGAGGCTGTCAGGGCTTGCAGGGGGTCTCTTGCTGAGAAAATGGGGCCAGATGAGGCCTCTGCTGGTGAGAATTGGCCTCAGTGAACACAAGTGTCTCTTCTCTCCCCCTCATAATTACACCCTTTTCCTGTCTGGATAGCAATCCACAATTTTTTGTTTTGTATTGAAGGTTAAATTGTGTATATCCGTCTAGTCACTCACAAAATACTTCAGAATATGCATTGATTAAGGCCACTTAGATGATTTACATTTAGTTGCTTTCTGTGGGATTACAAAAACCTATTTTTCCCATATAACCTGTAATGATGTAATTACCAAAGAATATGTCTGGTAAGGAGCATGTATCGAGCATGTTTTTAAGTCTTGTCACCTATTACTCGTTTTCTTTCACGTCTGTTTGATGTGGGTCCCTGGTTAGGCCATAAAAAAAAGAAACAAACCTAATAACACAAATCCATATTATGAATGCAGTGTATGATTGGTGTTGATAAAAATTGCATTTGAAAAGTTCAAATGAAATGATAACAGGTTTTCCATCAGCGGATGTGTTGGTTCTCCTGGTTGTGACTTGAGCTATAGCTGCATTGTTCTGTTCATCGTTAGGACAGGAAGGTGAGATGTACCACAGGAAGGTCGAAGAATCAGGAACCGGACTTAGGCCACAAAAACAGGAAGCAGGAAGAATTGCTGATAAGATGGCTGCTGTGATGCACACTGGGATTTCTCCTGCTTTCTAATTGTCTATAGTCCTCTAAATAGAGATGTCTGTCCAGAGCATTACACATTCATTTTAGTAAACCAAACTCAAAGTCGTCATGATGTCAACCAAAACCTGTAAGTGTATTGTGTGTCTTTGGATTTAAAAAGATGATTCCTATTTGACGTTGAGTTCAACACCATATGTGGCATTTGTCTGGCAATATTCATGAATCTCTGTTTGTGTCAGGATTCCAGCTGGGCCAGTGACAAGCTAGCCTGGGATTAGCTGGCACGTTGTGTCTTCCTATCCCTAATGCCTTAATCTCTCTGCTGGTCACCACAAGACTTCTGCCGTTTGGACACTGTTGGTCATCAATGTTGCATGCTTCATGTTTTCTGATAAAGTATTATATGTATAGCATTTTGATTTTAATAGTGATATCTCTCATAATTTGTCCATTCTGCATGCCATGAAATGTGAGACTCTAATGTCACATTTGGGACACACACTGAAAATGGTGTTTGTGGACCAAATACATGTACACTACACAGTCTCATACAATTGCACTGTACACAATATCACAATATGTTGAGATGTTACATTGTGACACTGTTATCAAGTACTTTCCAAATGAATGCTACTTCTGAAAAGAAATTAAAATCTATTTATTCAGCTCCCTGAAAGGTAATATATTTAACACTACAACGAGCCATGTTGTCAGAATTAGTTTCAGTTACATACACATTATCTGGATATAAAATAGATGACCAAGCAACATTTCACTGGTGGTTTGAAACAAACATTAGAATTCAAATAATATATCAATGATGTTTTATTCTTTGCAATAAAATATCTTAAACAATATCCCTTTTTTGTCTTTAAATGTGAAAATTTTACCCACTCCAAAGAAAGGGTTACTTGATATAGGATTTTTCAAACCAATACAAGGCAGCATGTTTCCTGAAAGTCAGCGCGGATACCCCATTTTAGGATTAAAACAATGTATCACTTTCTTGAGGGTTCAATTCAGGATCTGCCAATTGATTTGGATGCTAAAAATAAAGAGAAGGCTAGAACACTGCCAGAATTATGCTCCTCCACATGTTCGGTGCTGTTGCCGCATCATTCTTCTAGTTGTCTCACAACCCTTGGGTGGAGGCACATAGTTAGAAATAGCTCCAGATCCTATCATCGGCATTCCCCTCAGGTACTGTTATGGCAATCACCTTCATTTCTAATTTTCAATCTGAATTCTCATGTCTTCTTTTCAGATTTTAAAGGAGAAAATGTGAGAAATTTCAAACAGAACCCTAAGAGACCAGTTTATTATTTTTAATTTACAGCTGTTATAATCCTACAGTGTCAGAGAGCCTAGGGCACCAAATCCATTACTAATCAGTGTCTATGGAGGAGATTGAGTCTCAGCAGTGAAAAACAGGACTGTTGACTTTGAAAAACATATCGGTCAACTTTCCTAATAATGAAGCCAACCGTATGTAAGACAATCTGACAAGGACATTCTGCAAAAAAAGGAAACATTTCAAATATGGGAACCAAATTATAGAAATGTGTGTGTTTTGTCCTCTTATATAAGATACTTGATACTTGCTGTACTTTTTGTGGATTCTTAGAAACTTGGGATCTGACTGTTAGCATTGACCATGTTTTTATCACTCTTATGAAGTGAAGTGTGTCTTGCATGTGTGTGTGTGTGTGTGTGTGTGTGTGTGTGTGTGTGTGTGTGTGTGTGTGTGTGTGTGTGTGTGTGTGTGTGTGTGCGTGCATGTGTGTATGAGTGTGTTGCTCAAGACCAAGAGGGAATTTTCTTCTTATTTATGTGTAGAAAATAGAAATACTGAGATAAATGGTGCAATAGCTTGGTCATTCACGCCTAAACAGAGCTGTTGATTGCCAATAACAGCCCGTCTGACTGAACCGCTAGTGAAGTGCCCTAAAACAGCGTGTACTTGTATTTCCCTGCAGTTTTGTGGGGGTGCGAGGCGTCACCATGCCGCTGGTGAAGAGGAACATTGAGCCCCGTCACCTCTGCCGCGGGGAGCTCCCCGAAGGTATTGGCAGCGAGTTGGAGTGTGTGATGAACAACACACTCTCTGCCATCATCCGCCAGCTCAGCAGCCTAAGTAAGATACACTTAAAATCTAAACATCCACATACAAGACTGCACACAAAGATGGCCCATGAAGAAAATATTTGAAATACATCTCAAATGTAGAAATACAAAACAAAGCGTATGTTTATAATTTTAAAAGTGGGAGGTTTCAATATCCCCAGGCCAAGACAGTGACTTCATACTAGCTTGGGTATGACCACTGTATACACTATGTGTTACTTCTTTGTTGCAGGGCAAGATCACATGTGGTTATCAGCAGTCCCAAAGCTGTGATTGATTTGGGGATTGTCATGGTTACTTGACTTGAGGTCACTAGGCAAGCAGTGTGCTTAAGCAGCATCACATTTGTACATGGAGGGTTGACATGTAATCCTTTTAGATCACCCTGCACAAATTAACTTATCGGGACAGCTGTACGCATGTGACAGCACAGACACATTCTGTATGTGACTGTGTGAGGTGGGGGAGGGGGATCTCTGTTTGTGAGCAGAACTCTTTTCTATTGATCCTGTGCTGTAATGTGAGAGACTGGGTGATAAAGAAACCAAGGGCATTTGGCTTTTCACATTTCCATGTCCTTGACAGTCTAAGGCACCCAGGTCCTTTATTTACCCTCAGCTAAACAGGTTTTCTGTCACAAACAAACAGGGGGAAAGTTCCATCTTGTTTCCTCGTACATTCAAAATGCATCTTTCACTGTTAAGCCGTCACGTCCATTTGTTGTCTGTCTCTTGTTGGACTGAGTTCATTTGGTGGGAGTGGGCCTATCAACAGCAGCTGTGGGGGTTATATATAAATGTTGACTGAGGCCTAGAGGGGCAGCCCCACGGACTGCTTTGTGAAGGTTTTTATGGGCATATGGACCAGAGAAACCCTCGAGAGAGGTCACAGTTTACTGAGCCCAGCATGCCGGATCTCTAATTCTTCCTTCCTCTCAATATTTTTACTGCAGCCCATCCTGTCAGCAGGAGGGAGAGAAATAGCCCCTAGTACATGTTTGTGGAGGTTTTCCACAACATCTAACCCACGGTCTTTCACACTGTTAACACCATGTATTATAGTATATTGTCTTTCATGGACAACACTTTCATGGTATCTCTTCTCTTCTTGTAACGCCCCACTTCCTTACAATTTCATTCACTCTTAGCTAAATTTCCATGAGTGTGGTGTTTCTAGTTCTATTATCTGGGTGCAGTTTCACACCAAACACCTGCTTATTAACATCTCAAAGCAGAGCGAGTCCCCACATCGCAGTGTAGGATCACATCTGTGTAGTGACGTTAAAAACCAAAGCAACAGGATATCTGGTATCTATTCAAATGCCAATGGCTACTTAGTGGTGTTATGTGCATGTGTGAATTATAGTCGAGTCCAAAATAGCGACTTTGCTTCTAGTTATCTTGTTTTCTTTGCTGTGAAAGGCAAGAAATAAACTTGTTTCACAAACTAGTACAAAATAGAGCAATGCTGATGTTAAGTCGGTCTCAATATATATATAAAATAGCTGTAGACATAGTGGAGGTTTATTAAATTTGTACGACATTCGGTGGGGGCTTTGTATTGGTAGCTCTGTCCAGAAATAACAAAATATTTGTTATTTGTTTATTTGCATGCATTACTTTGTTTTAGGAGTCAAGTGAGACAAACATTTCCCGCAATTTCAGATCAACTCATATTACCATGTATTGACTGCACTTCTGCCTCAGTCTATTCCAGGATTTATGTGGCTTCAGATAATGATGCAAGTCTCCTTTTCCTCTCAATTTCTGCTACTCCCCTACCAGGTAAACATGCTGAGGACATATTTGGTGAGCTGTTTAATGAAGCCAATTCCTTCTATCTGCGTGCCAACTCCCTCCAGGACCGCATTGACCGTCTGGCAGTCAAGGTCACACAGCTGGACTCTACTGTGGAGGAAGGTGGGTCAGCCGTTTGAAGTGTGAGGGACGAAACAGAAACTTATCTGTCATGGTGGAAGTGCTGGGAATAGTGTGTTTTTTCATGCGGTAATGATTTGATCCATGTAAAACCGAGGATGTCGATGTGACAATAGTTACATTTCACATTTAGTTATTTCTTGTCAAATGCCAAATTTCTATTTGAACAATGGCTGCCTCTTTTTCTCTCTTCTAATTCAAGTATCCCTGCAAGATATCAACATGAGGAAAGCCTTCAAAAGCTCTACCACTCAGGACCAGCAGGTGGTGTCCAAGAGCAGTGTGCCTAACCCTGTGAAAGAGATGTACAATTTGAGTGATAAGCCCCCACCACTCAACATCCTATCACCTTACAGGTTGGTGCTCAGTGCACACACACTCTCAAAAAGTTTTCAATTTAAGTCACTGAAGCTAAACTTTTTCCATCAAGACCTTCCTTTTACCATTTTTCCTGTTAGGGCTTATTTCATACTCCTCAGGACTGTCAAAGGAACCACCCAATCATTTTGAAGGCTTACAGCGATTACTAGTCATACTAAACAAGCGATAATACATTTAATGGAAAGATGAGCAGTTTTTCTGTATTTGATACGTTGGGTTGTTTGCCACCAGATTCCGCTTACTGAGAAACCAATACTAGAACTACCGTCAGTTCTGACCCCTGATTGGTTTGAGTTGGTAGCATGCGGTTAAAGACCTAACAAGCCTTCAACCTCGTTCTCTTGTTATGATCTGGCACAACAATTTCCTTCGGGATTAATAAAGTTGTTCTCATCTCATCTCATTATCATGATGGTATTGTTGAAGTATTTTCTTAGTGCTTTCATGTTCATGCTTTAATGTACAAATAACAGTTTCAGCTGAAGTGAAGAACATGGACAATGTTTTCCATGCACCGCCCACAGTGAATTCAAAAGGAAAATGTCAAGTGTTGTCGACTATGATCAGAGGCAAGCCCAGCTTGATACACAATAATAGAGACGTCAGTCGCAGTGGTATCCATTTTCATGTAAACACAATCTGGCTGGACACCACTGAGGTGAAGGCTCAGTGGTCTCAGTAGTTGTGCCAGGTAGCCATTGCAGGCAGGTTGAACCTGAGTAAAAAATAAAGACCTTTAGTATGCCATGGCTCTGCAATCTTTCAAATTTACAGTGGAAGGACAATAACAACTCTGATGAAATTATTTTGATAGTTGTACTAAAACCTGTACCAAAAGCCTTCAGGTTTTTTTCTTGGTTTACAGTTGCATTTCTGGAAATTGAAAATATTTGTATCACATTGAATTCTTTATGGGTGAGACAGTCGATAGTGTTTCAGAGGTAATGCAGTACTCATAGTTCTCTGCACCATTTCAATGAGAATTTTTCTCTGAATAAAAACCTTTTTGGGGAGAATCTTTATTTAGATATTGGTGAATATCTCACTTACATCCACCAAAGCACATTTAGTGATTTTTCTTCTTTCTATTTGTCTACTGGTTTTATAAAACACTGCCAAAGTATCTTCAGTGCATTACATATTTAGCATGTTTCTCTCCGGTGGGGATTAAACTCCCAGTCCTTATTACATACTAGACTTTAGCTTCCCTGCATGCCTGCTTGTGTATTTTTTTTATCCTGCCATTTCCAGTCAGGCTGTCTCCGTGATGAAAGCGCAGGATCTCCAACATCATTTCAAGCTTGTTCTCCACTCGGCCTCTACCCCTGCAATATTTATAGCATCACATTTAATCACCTATTCAGTTCTCTTTCATCTTGTCTTTCTTGTTAGGCTTCAGCGAGGACTCATATGTCACATAGGTATATGATCAAAGAAAAGTGTTCACAGGTATAATCTCCTTGGCCTCTGTAGGGATGACCACAAGGAAGCGCTTAAGTTCTACACCGACCCCTCGTACTTTTTTGATCTATGGAAGGAAAAGATGCTGCAGGACACAGAGGACAAAAGGAAAGAAAAGAGGAAGCAAAAGGTATAATTATCACATGTTGTTACAGGTCATCTTGCCATGTTTATTGATGACGGTACCAAATGTACAGCGACAAACATGCGGGGCCTCGCTTTTTTATCCCGTTTTCTTGTCTTTGTCTCTCTTTCTCTCAGGAGCAGAGGCGTTGTGTGGATGGGACGTTGCAGAGGGAGGTGAAGAAGGTCCGAAAGGCAAGGAACCGCAGACAGGAGTGGAACATGATGGCTCTGGACAAAGAACTGAGGCCGGACCATCGACATACAATACACAGAGACAGAGGTCCCTCGTCTGAAGGCTCCATGTCGCCAGAGAACAGGTTGGTTTTCATGTTTTAATCACTAACCAACAAACGTTATATTTTATATATATGTCAGCGTTCTTCTTTTGTTTGTAATATAGATTCAACTTTTCTCAGAGAGATTTGTCAATATCGATATGTCAGCGTGATACCATTTTTTCTGAGATGTCATTGGAGCCAATTGGTCAGAGATGATGCCAGCCTTGTTATTTGTTATGTTACCTGTCGAGAGTAGAAACTGTGCAGAAGTTATGAACTTGCACTGTATGATAGCTCTTGTGTCTTGCCTTCCATGTTTCCTTTCTGCATCCGACTACCTCTATCAGGGGTCACGGCCCTGAACTGCAGCATTATCCTAATGCCATGAACCATGCCGGCCACGCCCACACCTACTCCGGTCCACCACCTAGCGTTCTAGCTGCCCAGATGGCCGCAGGACATGCCCTGCGTGGAGGTACCGACCTTGAGAACAGAGGCAGGGCCATGGCCTATCAGGGCGGGACGCTGGGGCGATCTCACCACCAAGTCCCACTCCCTCCTCCACCTGCTGAGGCCATGAATGGAGGCTCAATGCCCCTCCCACCAGTGGATTACAGGTGAGATTGCTGGCAAGTCTGCATGCCAAGTGCCAAGCATATTCTTATCTATCTGCTGTTTTTACTTCTTTCCATGTGGCTTTCCACAAAAATCTTAAGTTTCCAATAAACAGACGTGTGCATTCAGACTCTTCAGACCAACGATAAGCAACCAATGCAAACAAGTATGTTTGCATTTAGTCAATGCATGTACATTGAAAATCATCAGATGTCTCAATATGATTAGTGGCTTGCCTTGGTAATGGCAGTTTCATATAATCTTCTGTGAAATGAGGAGGCTGGACTCATGCAGGAAGTCGGACTTGTGAACTCTGAGACAGTGGTGCCACCTAGTGTTTCCATATGTCTCATGTTGATGCTGGTCACTACGATCATGAATGCTGAACGCTGAATTCACTTTTGCCTAAGCTCCTCACATCTTCTCGGATTTTGTCACCCACATAGCATGGACGGTTACGCCAACACCGGTCCGCCACCCCCACCCCCAGCCCTGCTCATCCCTTCAGCCCAAACTGCCTTTGCCTCACCTCCTGGAGGTCCGATGCCTCCTGGGCCGATGTCTGGCACTATGGGCTATGTTCCACCACCACCACCTGTATCCGGAGGCCAGGCAGCTCCACCCCCTCCTGGTCCCCCACCTCCGCCTCTTCCAGCTGGTGCTTCACACTCCACAACCCATAAGATTTCCTCTGCGCCTGTCGAGACCACAGTGGTAAACGACGCCCGCAGTGATCTGCTTGCTGCTATACGTATGGGTATGTAGAGCTTCTTATTTTTGTGCTGACATATTTTACATAACAGTAGAAAGAATCCCAGTACTATAAATAAGTATTGTACTGAAACATGAAAAATTATAGTCCTTAAACATAATGTGTAATTTAGTGTCATTCTATAAATCTAATCACATTTTCCAAAGCAATAAATTCACATTGTTATTTTTATATTAATTGGTTGAATTTCAAGCAGTAAGTATACTAATTTTTATTGCTGTTGATTATATATTTAAATGTATTTTGATAGTTCAACATCACTCTTATTCTGAAACTGCTTTGTCTAAATCAACTCTTATGGGACATTTGTATCCATCACCCAATGATGTTGAGGCTGTTTTTAAGTTGTAAAAGTCTTGTAACATTGTCTCACAGGTATCCAGCTGAAGAAGGTGCAGGAGCAGCAAGAGCAGCAGGCAAAGAGGGAACCGGTAGGAAATGACGTGGCAACCATCCTGTCCCGGCGCATCGCTGTGGAATACTCAGACTCCGAGGACGAGTCCGAGTTAGAGGACAATGATTGGTCTGATTAACGTTCGCTCTACACAAACAAACACACACACACACACACACACACACACGCACACACAAAGGAAGACAGTTATAACCGCACTCACCTGAATGAACAGCCACTACCCCACACTGACACTTTGTCGCACACTTCATTGCTGAAAACAAACAAACTTCACCTACACACACAGTCACATAAGCTGATGTGATATTGATATAAGCTGAATGGTCCAAAACTGGAAGTCTTGGGGTTGTATTCAAGCTGAATAAACACTGTAATGAGACAAGTAATATACTGTAATGCTGACCACTTAGAAACCCTCATGTCCAACATCTATCTCAAAAGCACTGTGAATAGAACCCAGTGGATGTTTCTCTACCTGTTATAACACTATAGACACCCTGTCAGGTGCTCGTTTCATGTACATTTCAGGCTTAAGAGTGTTAGAAATACTAGAAACTTTGCTCTTGAGCTAACCAATGTCTTTTTTTTAACTATCATACAATAGACGGTGAAACGAGTTATGTAGATGATTATTAACTGGAAGTGGGGAAATGAAATGGATTCTGGTTGACGCTTTAGAGGAGGTGAATTGAGAGGGCAATGTGTAAAAAAGTCCTGCAAGTGATTGAGCAGTCTGTATCTGCTGTGCAGGAATGATGGGGGGTGGGGGGGTTGTATCAAGTATATGTGTGACCTTTGTAACCTTTGACCCAGAAGAAATAAAAAAGATGACTTGAGGATCTGTCTGGTATGTGTCTTGTTCCACTGTAGTCATATGGCCATCGCTGTACCTGGCTCTAAGACTTCAGTTTCCATAGTAACAGTACAGCTAAGCAGTGAGTTGCTAGGGAAACAGAGGAGTGCTGGGTGTGGGGAGGGGATGGAGCTAGGGTGAAAATGAACAAATCAGTTTAAGCAGGAGTTTTATGCACAGCACATATTTGTTTTTAATACAAAATTAACAAGATCTCTCAATTGAGTGAACTAACCAAAGCAATAAAAAGTACAACTAACACCTTGGAAAAATAGACAACACGTTCACACAATGTTTTTACAATATCTCAGTTAAGTTAGTGCATGTTGATTATCATTTATACATTTCATTTTGCAGATACATAATTTTTTGTGCCATTTTCATCCAAAAAATAAAGTGCATTTCACATTGAAAACTACGCATACGTCGACACAAGATGCTGTTACCGTCGCGTCCCCCATCCCCAGACACACAAGACATTCACAGGCCCTTGAGTGTTCTCATAATTAGCTCTAGATTAGTAACCACCCTAAAGACGCCTCCCCATGAACTCAGAGTCCATCCTTGGCTACACATTTTACAAAGTATCCCAATTTTTTTTTTTGCACACAACCATTACTTTGTGCCTGTCGCACTGTGAAAGCATTCGGCGGATTTTTGTGTATTTGTTATGTTGTTATGACATCCTAATGATACAGTCTCTTTCTATTCTTAGAAACAAAGCCCTTGTTTGCGCTCACTTAACCATAAAAATGTTAATGTTACAACTTCTGGGTAGACAAGGCTGTAGGCTCCCCAGGAGTAAAACATTCACCAATCAGATGAATGAGTTGTGTGCAATTTAGTTTTGTTTTTGTCTTTTCCCTCTCAAATATCTGTGTAGCCGAATCCACTCTGTCATCCATTAACCGCCTTTTACAAACTGGTGCATATTTAAGCAAGAGACGGGAAACTGAATGGAACAAATTCTACATTAACAGCCCAGGTGGAGAAATGTCGTTCAAAAAATGGTGCAGTCCAACTCATCCCTTCGATTTACTGGCTTTGGTAGCACCATGCATGGTGGAATAAAATCCCCCTACTGAAGCATGCCTTATTTACAGAAACAAATTAGTCAAGAGGAGGGTATTTAGGAATTTGATTATTACTACATTCAGAAAAAGGCTTCACAGCGCCGTGATATCATACAACACCAGAATCTGGATGAATTCAGGTCAGACCACAGTGGAAAAAAATAGAACTTTTTCAATGAATATAACAAAATAGACTTTTCTCCAAAGGTAAAAGTAATAAGAGTTTGTGATGGTGTGTGATGTGCCAGCCTGACCCGTTGGCGCCCATCCAATAACTAACAGGCTCCGGTCTGACACGGTGCACAGGTTCACGCACACTGGCCACATTCCAATGCTTGGAAATGCAATTCTTCTGCTTTGCTTACCTCCCTCAGACACTTTGCGCATAATCTAAACCAAAAGGGTGGAGTCTGGAGTGCCACACAAACCCTCCATGGGGCTCTTTTTGTGGCCAACGGAAAGGGGAGGAGGTAAGGAGAGAGAAAAGAGGCATTATCTCTGTATTTGGAAGCGGCCATTTTTAGCTCATTGATTCATTCAGAGGTCACTTGACGGACAACTGCCTTGACCAGACTGGATTGATTTAATATTAGCGATATCAGAGGAGATGGAAATCACACAGCAGGACAAGGATCTCAGTTCATTCAGTCCAATTCACTTTGGCTTGAAGTGCTAGAGCATCCACATCCCAGTCCTGTTTCTCCACAGAAAAAAAAAGAAAAGAAAAAAGACACGCCGTAGAACAACCAGGAAATGAGGCCACTTCTCGCAGAATTGACAGGAAGACTGGCAGCATTATCCTTGAAGGTCAGGGGTCATTAGGAATTGATATTCCTCCGATTTGTTTTTTAACACCCCCTGACATCACAAGGTGACAGAGTATGGTCCGCTGAGCTGCTTGCTCATACACACACACACACACATGCGCACACACACACACACACACACACACACAGACACACGCACGCACACATGCACATACCCAGAGGCCATGCAACTCATACCGTATGCACAACGAAAAAAACGTAAAAAATAAAAATACGGTCCCCAATCACGTACAGACACTTGAGGTTACAACACTCAGAACAGTTCATATGCTCACAAAAGGCAGAGGCAACAACAACAGCAAAAAAAAAAAAAAAAAAAAAAAGTTCACCGTTTCATCCGGGTGTGATAAATGATCGTAGCCCGATCGGGGGTCCCGAAGAACGCCCTTTGCAGACGAATGAGGCAGTGGAGTCATCAGTGGCAAATGTTTTGTTTGTTTGCTTTTTTTTCCCCAGACCAGAAGCTATATAATCCTACTGTCTATTTGACGATGTCAACAACAGCACGTCCCCCGAACCAAGCTGACCTTACTGGTCCTTCACTCTGCAGGAAGAAATCATGGTGGGATGTGGATGTTATTGCTGTCTGAGTATTGCTTCACCTCTTAAAAAATAACTACCATCCAAAGGCAGTTATTGCTGACTGGAGCGCGTGTATAAATGAAGATTTAGCTTGCATGTTACTGAATTGTTTACCGTTAAACTCAGAGCAGCTGGTAAGGGTTACTTGAGCTTCCGCTGGATTATTACTTGAACTAAAAACGCCTCTCGTCAATGACAAAAAAAAACGCTGCGTTTTTTTTTTCAATTGACCCAGACGGTTGGGATGGGGTTGTCCAGCATGAGGGTATTTGGGCCTTTGTTCCGAGGGTGGGGGGTCTCGTTGGAATCGGGGTGACACACAGCGCCCACGGCGACCTGTGTGACCTGACCCGTTGAGCTCGGGTTGGGGGGATTTGTGCTTGTTGCATGCAAATTACACTGAAGTCAAGCATGCAGATCAGATATCAGCTGGTTGAGCAAGGGGGGGGGGTCCATGAGAAACACCTTAGCCTTGAGGTGATTTCATAAGAGTTACTTAATTCAGTTATAAAATGGATATTTTGTCAACCTTTAAAAATAATAATGATAATAATAAAAATTGGATTGGTAGGATTTTCATACATAAAGATCAAGACAATCTCACAATAAGAAAAAGAAAGGGTGTGTGGGGGGGGTTACGTAATCCTTTGGATTTTATACCCAATCATGAAGAGAAATGGAAGAAGGGGTGGTGGTGGTGTGTGTGTGTGTGTGTGTGTGTGTGGGGGGGGGGGGTTAATGCCTGGGCTCCAGAAACGGGTTCACACCCGATCCAGAGAAAACAAGAGGACGATGGATGGGAGGGTGGGGTTGGGTGCGGTGGGTGGCTTAATTTCTTTGTGTGCGTCTGCGGATCAGAAGGAGAGAAAGAGAGAGAGAAAGGGAAAGAGAGAGGGCCGGTGGTCTATTTTTAGCCCCTCCGTGGCTCTTCAGCTTTCGATGCACGTCCAGGGTGCAGCCGCAGAGCGCTGGGATGCTGCTCCAGACGGGAGCTTTTTTTCCCTTTTCCAACCCTTAGAGAAGGCCTGTGCACGTCTCCTCTGTTCATCTGCACCCCCCATCCCCTCCCAGAAAGACGGAGCACGCTTCCATCAACGAAGCTTGTTAATGACATGCACATTCTGTGCACAGCTGCTGCCTGGAACATGGGATGCACTAGGCGCCCTCTGCAGAATGGGGTGGGGTGGCGTGGAGGCGTGGCATGGATGGGGGAGGTCGGAAGGGGTGTGTGTGTGTGTGGGGGGGGGGGTTGCGTGATGGCCCACCTTAACTGGGGAAGACAGTGAGAAAACCTCACCCTGCAGTGCACGCACGTGTGTGTGTGTGTGTGTGTGAGTGTAACAAAGGAAAATGCAGCCTTCCATCCGCGTGAGTGGTAGATACCTAAGCAGACTGCTGCTCTAAGACCCTCAGTCAGAAGTGAAGCCTTTAGCCGCTTCCTCTCTTATCGTCTTGTCTCCCCCCCGCTGTTGCTGCTCCCTGCGGCGCCGGACGCATCCGGCGAGGAGCAAAGCCGACCCGGGGCGCCTCTCCCAACCCCCTCTCTCTTCCCACCTGGGTCCGCTCGCTCAGACGTCACTCGGTGTTCGAGCGCGGTGGGTCACGCCAGCCGGCACGCAGCCGCAGCACACCAGCCACAGGGCCTTCTGGATCTCCTGGTTCCTGAAGGCGTATATGACCGGGTTGATAACGGAGTTGTACGTGGCAGGCACCAGTGTGGCGTAGGTGTAGAGCGGCGGGTAGGTGTAGTCCGCGATGAGGGAGTAGACAGTGAATGGCATCCAGCAGGCCGCGAAGGTGCCCAGGATGATGGCCAGCGTCGACACGCCCTTCCGCGTCGTGACGTAGTGAGGTGTGGCCGCCAGGAAGTGATGCTGGAGGGCGATCTGGTGAGCGTGACGCATCACGATCTTGCAGATCTGCACGTAAAGTTGCAGCATGAGGCCGAAGAGCAGCAGGAAGGACACGGAGAGCACGGCGATGTTGTTCTTGGTGAGGGGCCGCACCACGCTGCACGTCGCTTCCTCTGCCAGGCAGTTGACCCCCGTGACTGGCAACAGGCCCAAACACAAGGAGAGACCCCACAGCAGCACCAGCATGGTGTAGGTGAAGGCCGCTGTCCGCTCCGAGTTGTAAGTGAGGGCGTAGTACAACGACAGGTAGCGGTCGATGGTGATGGCGAGCAGGCTGAAGACCGAGGCGGAGAAGGAGGCCACCACCAGGCCGACAGTCAGCAGCTGGGCGGAATCGGAACGGAGCAGGTAGGCACAGGTGAAGTGGAGCACAAGGCCCAGGCCGGCCAGCAGGTCCGCCAGAGCCAGGCTGCCGATGAGCAGGAACATGGGCGCCCTGAGCGCCGGGTTCTGCCAGATCACCAGCACCACCAGGGCGTTCTCGCAGGCGATCAGCGTGCCGGACGAGCACAGCACAATGTCCCAGGGGTTGACCAGCAGCGGCAGCTGGCCGGGAGGGAGCGGCTCCTCGGACGGGAACGTCCCCAGGCCCGTGCTGTTGTCCATCAGGCCTCCTCCTCCGCTGGCCCACGCTGTGGGGTCAGGGGTCAGCCAGCTGGGGGTGACCGCTGGCTCTTCACTCATTGTGCCCCCCGTCTAAAAAAAAAAAAGAAAAAAAAAAGGGGAATTTAACATGCAAACTCTAACATCAGATGTGACACGACGCACCCTTCCGGCAGAGTTGGCCCGTCGAGCCTCTTTTTTTAATCTCTTTTGCTGCACAATTTACAACAAAAACGCTGTCCCACCCCCTCAGGACCTGCCCTGTGTGTTTCTAATCTCAGTGTGTCTCTCCATCTGCCGGAGCCTCGGAAAAGCACATTATGCAGGAGCACACTCCATGCTGATGGGTGTCGTTTCACCTGAAAAAAAAAAAAAAACTAGAGGCTGCAAGCCTGGATATTCTCCTTTTTTTGTTGAAATGATAGAACCCCGCAGTGGACAACCGGTCTGCGTGGAGGTGGGGGTCAGTGACTGTGCAGGAGTGGGGAGAAAAGAAAAAAAAAAAAAGCACCGCAGGCTTCTCCGGCACATCAGGGCCACGGTTTCCCTGAGAGGAGACACACCGACGGGTTGCCTGCGCTGCTGCTTGGCCCCCACCGGTATCGGATACACGGAGCCCCCCCGGACACCGCCGCGCCCGTCACGCAAGGGGGGGGGGTGCATCCACGGAGCCCGCAACGCCAACGGCCATATGGAGCCCCCCCCCCCCCCCCCAACACACACACACATTATGCACGGAAACGCGGTGGCCGCTCCACGTCAGCTTAAAAAAAAGGGGGGGGGGGATGCTGGAAAGAGAAAGGAGGGAGCCTACCTTGACCGTGAGAGGTGACACTTCAAGTCTAGATGGAGGAGCTCCAGCCTTGCGTTGCCATGTCTGGGGGGAGGGGGGGCAGGGTGGAGGCGCAAACCTGGGGGAGGAGGAGGTGAAGAAGGGTGGTGGTGGTGGTGCTGGTCCTCTTCTCCGCGGCTGGAAGCTGCGAGGATGCGATGAAGAGGGGGGAAAAAAAGGAAAAAAAAAAAAACGACTCTGCCGTTAACGGCGCATCGCCGTGGACTGCGGCTGTGAGGGGAGCAGAGGAGAGGAGGAGGCGTGCGGGGAGTGGAGGTGCGGGGAGGTGGTGGAGGGGAGTGGTGGTGGTGGTGGGGGGGGGGGGGGTCGGGCGGTGCGGGGGTCCCTTGCGCGCAGGAAAGGTGAGGGAGGGGGGGGGGGCGGACTCCCCGTGAAGAGCCGAGCGTCTCAAGGACAGAGTCTCCAGGTGCGCACGGCTTTATCATTCACAGCAGCCACATAGGATTCTTCTTCTTCTTCTTCACGTCTCGCTGTCGGATAAAGCCGGTTCCGGCGCGTGCACGTTTGCCTCCGTGCGTGTGATGCCCTCCGGACTCCGGTTGCGCGAATTCGGAGACGGAGGATGCTGTGACGCCCTGCTATTCTGGTCCCGTCTGTGCTATTAAAAGGCAAACGATGTGTGTCACCATCCTCCAACTCCCCCGCCCCCCAACCTCCATCCCCTCATCCGCCCGTCTCCATCCTCCGTGACACCTCCGCTGGTTAGTGAGTGTGGGGTGGGCATCGCACATAGTTGGTAAAAGTTGTTTTCCCACGGTAACTTGACTTCCAAGGTGTGAATGAAGTCAAAAATAGTTTCTATTGCGGTGGTGGAGTGTGTGTGTGTGTGCGTGAGAGAGACCAGGTATCACCGCTAGGGGGCGACGTCGAGCTACTATGAGTCATCAGTGTGCACCTGTGGGGCAGAGGAGACAGACAGTGGCGCCCCGCCTCAATCTTATTGGCTTTATTTCTTTTTCTTTAAAACAGAAAATGATCGCTTCACAACAAGCCTTTTTCAAGCGAACCCCCCACCCCCCACCCCCACATTGAACTTTGCCGAACATCTACAAAACTGTATCAAAAGTGCACCATAGTGTTAATACGTCTTCTCGAGAGCTAACATTTTTCCAGTAATATTATCTTCTAGTAATATTTATACAAATACCATTCTGTACACTGTAGAAATACACAGTCCAGCGCCTTCCCCCCCCAATCCTGACACTCACATCCCCCACCGGTCCTCCTTTACATCCACTCTAAAACCACAACCCACTCAACATAAATCCCGGTGCAGAATATCTGAGCGGGAGGGAGGGAGGGGGGATAGGGCACAGAGACACTCGGCTAGTATCACGTCATAAGAATGATTAAATACTCTCTCAACCCACACCCAAGGCAAAAAAACTAGAACGCAACTCATACAAACAACCCGATATCTGTACAATCCTCATTCGATGTCTTTAAAAACAATCTTGACACAGTTTTCATTCATTAACGTCTCATTGCAGCAGCAGTGTCCAGCCAGACTGAATGGAATGGGAAGGGGGGCTGGGGAGGGGATGGAGGAACAGCCAGTGTGTGGAAGGGTTTGGAGTGGGGTGGGTGGGGGGGCTTCCACGGCTGAGCTGCAGAGCTGAGTGCGTAAAAGCACAGGTATGAGTTACAGCTGTGCGGACAGGTGTCACACCATGCAGGGTGCCGTGGTGTTTCTATGGTCCACACGTCCACCCCTCGGGGGCGGGGGGGCGGGGTGCGTCTTCCCCCGATATCCGCCGTCAATCACTCCATCCACGATCAGTCTCTGGACTGGTAAAAGAGGATGTAGCCTGACTCAGAGTTCTTGGAGATTTCAGAAGTGAGGCCGTAGAATTCTTCTATGGCCTGTGCATCTATTTTCTGCAAGAGGAGAACGATGAACCGCAGTGGAGTTATGAAGCCGGACAAGAGGCATAAACAAAGCAACATGTCGAAAGGTTTTAGAGTGAATGAACTCACCTCCACGATGTCATCGTCAAACAACAGCCAGAAGTCATGACTTTTCACAATGGCAATGTAATGACCCCTGTTTGGACCACTAGAAAGATAAGGAACACTGAATCAACTCAACGGGCCGTGGACAATCTTTACACCTGAAGGCAGCACATCCTGCATCATCTAAGTGACTCTGTTATGACATTACACACCAGACCGTTCAGTCAAGGGCAGGACACACTTGGCATTTATTTTATATGATTATAGGGTGGAGAGTCCAATCACATAGAAACCTGTTTGATGGCATATGACGTCAGAAAGCAGCAGGGTGGGCTGGAGGTGAGTCAAACTTGCTTATGTGTTAGCAGAGTTAACACCAAAACGCTAGATGTTGTTTCAGTTATGATCCCCTTCAGCGAATAATCACAAGTTATTTGAGAATTCAGATCAATAACCTCCTCATCGTTTCTTTCACAAATCAGGATTTCAGCCAGGGCGGTCAGTGAGCAGCAGCAACACTGTGTTAGTGTATGTTACTGGTGAGTCAGGAATCAGTTCTGATCAACTTAAAATTGGGAAACACTAATCTAAAACACTGAATCTGACCACAAAATAAAACAAATATCCTTTAGACGGGATTGGAAAGGCGGTAACTTCATTTTTGATTTGGCTTTTTAATTATGCATTTCTTTTGGAGAGTATAAAAATGGCCTTACATCAGGGTTTCCTTTTTCCTTTTGAAAAGACAAACAAACAAAAACTTATTGGGACTACTGAGATTTATTTTGTTGGACTAAAAGACTCACTGTTAGTCTCGCAGAATTGTGCTTTTTATTTGCTGCGTTTCAGCTTTAACTCAAAAGTAGAAGA
The DNA here is from genome assembly GCF_037954325.1 of Fistularia commersonii. Classification (NCBI taxonomy): domain Eukaryota; kingdom Metazoa; phylum Chordata; class Actinopteri; order Syngnathiformes; family Fistulariidae; genus Fistularia; species Fistularia commersonii. Next base: position 14,249,321 of record NC_141291.1, on the reverse strand, counting down.
GCAGAGTGCCTGTCCATCTCCAATGAGACTGACATTTTCCTTTTCTCTCTTATAACTTGATTTATATGCAATGCTCCACTTTCAGAAAACAACATACTGTGGGTAAAAAAAAATCCACAGGATGCCAGGATACACGAGTAACAGTGTCAGTGAAAAAACAGTGGAAAAACAAGTTTACTTCATCAGCAGGTTTCAATATTATGTAGTATTACCAAAAAGCCCTAAACATAGCCACAGAACAAAAAGAAACACCAGAGGAAAAAGGAGGATTTAGACTGGCAGCCACTGATTGGCAAGAACATGTCATCACTGAGCAGTCCTCAACACAAGAACTGAAACTGCCATTTGGAAAAAAAACCCTGCAGGAGCACTACATATTAGCATTGGTGCTATCTGTAGCCTTCGCTGGCTCTCTTCTCTTGCTTTGTGTGTGACAAAAAGCGAGACCAAGCAACATGTACACCATCGCCTCCATTGTTTGTGTGTTTAGTGTCACATGAAAAATGACATCACGGAAGTTTCTTGCTGCCATGCAATGAGGACCCCCCCCATCCCCATATTGAGGAGGTACTATGAAGTAATGGAAAACCACCCAAATGGATTCATTCATGTTGTGCGGAAACTGTGAAGTAGAAAGCAGCCATTATTTACAGAAAAGTCCCCAACTGAAACGGAACACACGACTAGACTTTTCATCTTGTGATGGACCGTTCTCTTATGTGTTCCTGTTGAAAGTAAAAGAAAGAAACATCTGAGGATGCTGAAGCACCAAAGTGATGATTTGATTCTGGCTGTCTGCTGGTCAGAAATGACCTCAAATGAAGACACATTTCCTCTAAATCAGAACTATTAGGGGTGACATTGTGTCTAAATATCTGTTAAAAAGTGGAAACAGTGAACAGAAGTTCAGACTGGAAAACCCAGACTTAACCCACATACATCTAATAAGCAGCCAAGATAAAACAATGAGAGTAAGCAGACTGGTGTTACCCATGTGAGATGATATTCATAATTAAAATGTTTCTGTACTTTTGTGCCAAGAAGTAGGAATGTGGTAAGAGTTATTTTACTACTACTATATTATGGTCATGTGTTTCAGACTCACCTCCCACAATGCACAACTACAGCAACCAGATCATAAAGCCTCTCAGGATTGGTGGCATCCCCAGACGTGTTGAAGAGGCGGAGCTCCAGAGGGAAGACGACACGATAGGACAGCTTGGTGTAGCGCTGCAGCTGCTCCATGTACTTAAAGCGCTTCAGGTGCAGTGCCAGGATCATTGGTAGCTTCTTTACGCGCATCCTACACCACAAATATAACAATGTTTGGCACTAACCCGAGATGCATGAGTAGACAAAGACATACATAAAAAGTTAATAAATCTAATTTATGTTGGAAGACACCGTACCTCTTGTGTGCCTCCTGCTTGCTTCTACATTCTTCACAGTAGTATTTGTACTCACTGCACAGTGTCTCTGTGTTACTGAAACCTCTGAATGGAGACAGAGTGAGAATGTTGGACCACTGTCTCCACCACTGTGAGGTGCACATCTTAGTTTTTTAATCAAATCCTCCTCACACTAGCGAGGCACAAGTGCACTATCACAGATGCAAAAATTGTGTATTTCATGTACTTCTGTGATGCAACACTTTACTTCTACAAACAGTAAATAAAACACCACTTGGGTAAAAGTACTTACAAGCACTCTATTTTTGAGATTTGTCAATTCGTCATGGAATATTTGCAACTTACAACAACCAATGTTCTTCAAATTGCTCTGACCTAATGTCAATAACCCAAAGGCAGACTGGGGAAAGCCCAAAGTCCTCACATCTGGTTAAAGTAATTCCTCCGTAATGGAAAATTCTAAAAGATACTTTCACTCAGTTGACTGACAAGGCACTGTTCAATTACCTGAGGCAGTGTGTGATGGAGGTATTCTGTTCCACATCCACAGAGAGGTCAAGAAAGTCCTCATCTTTGCTGCTTATCTAAAGGATAAGCAAAACAGAAAAACCATTAAGTCCAAAACACTGTGATACTTTATTATTACCTGGATTACCTGGATAACCCAATATTAAGAGAGAGGTTTGATGTAAAACAATGATGGTCACTGACATATGGATATAAAATGGTTCTATTTTTGGAAGAAACAGAAAAAATGGTGTGGATCCTCTTAATTTGATGAGTGGAAATATATTTTACCCTGAATTCTACCATCCATGTACATAAGCTGCGTGATATCTTACAGTTTCACAGGTGAGGCACCGTGTCTCATTTGTCAGAGTGCCTTGGAAGATCTCATGGACCCAGGTAGGGGCAGGCGTGGCATTACTATTGTTATTCTGAGAGTCCAATGTGCCATTGGCAAGGCGGCCATTGGTCTTCTCCTGCTTCCTCTCCTCTTGAAGTAGATCTGCGATGGTGTTGAGCAGGTAATTCAAGAACTCATGGGCGTCCTGTTGCATGTAATTATCAAACAACTCTGTGGGGGGAAAAAATAAACCTGCATTTCACATACTGTACAGGCTAAATATCCTCTGGCCATTGCAATGCTGTTGAGCTTTGATTATAGCAACAATAATATGGTGCGCATTATTATTAGCAACAGTTTGCATTTGTAAATACCAGTCGCCCATTCTGTTCTCAATCTCACCATTCTCCTTGCGTAGTCTTGTGATGAACTTCTTTGGTTGGATGACGCCCACTTTCTTCTTTTGGTTTGCAATACTATGGAACAGGTCAGCCAGGCAGGTGAGCAAATTCTCCTTCCGCCGAGGTTGACTTCTGTACGCCAAGATCTTCTCACGGAAGGGCCTACAGAAGTAGAGAGCCTGCAGCACCGAGTTGCAGTAGCAGGTGTTCCCAAACTACAAAGGAGCAATCACGTAAGGCTTACAGGAATCAAGAGTACCCAAGACAGTCACAACGGTAAGGAAAACACTGAATCAACATCGTATGAAGACCACTTACATTGACAAGGCCAAAGTAGTGCTCATTGACAGGGAATTGCTCCGATCCAATCTCTTTCTCCAGAGCAGAGGCATTGGCGCCCTGTGAATGGCAATGTTATGCTTATCAAAACACAAGAAAAAGCCATGATAAGAGAAATGCAACAGGTAAATCAGTAAGCGATTTTTGAATCATTTGACTGAGCTTGGGACTATCGAGGTCATTTGTTAGAGGGAGGAAAGAGAAAATTGAGGGGTGTTTCAATAAAATACATCAAAATCATCCAAAGATGCTTCCAAATGAGAAAAGATTGGTCTATGATTGCACGTGTCAGGAGAGAAAGTACCCAAGTGGGGAATACAGCTGAAACTTGGTGCAGGACCGGAGCTCTCTCGACTGCAACTTGAGTTAATGTGATTTTAACGAGTAGTTGTGAGACGATGCAATAAAGTATATACAGCGGCAGCCTTAGCGGAGTGGACAGGGACCTCGACAGAGCCCACAACTGCGCAGCTGATGTTAAGCCATGTCGTCATCGCCTGCGAGAATAATATCTGGAAGCTCGTCAGAGGCCAACACTTAACTTAGCCTCTGTACACGATTTCCCAACACCTTGTGCGGAACGGCAGCCTATCGGCGTGAAGTAATGTGCTAAGCAGCTGCATTCCAGTTGCTTGAAAGCACTAATACTGTTTTAGCCCCAGTTGTCTTTACCTGAGACAGTTAGCCACGAACCAACTGCAGCAGGTGCCCTGCCACTACACTCAACAAGCCGTCGTACTAGTTATTGAACGAAGTGGTCGTCAATATACGAGTTAAAAAGTAGTCGACTCTCCCGTGTGACTATCGAATATCCCCAGCAGAGATAGCAAAGCTTGGAAGGCGGTTTGTCGCTTCTTGCTTTGCATTGGGTCGGAAAAAAAAACTGCTTGGCTAGCAGAGACAACATTTTCCAGTTTTAATTTAATAATAAGTCCACGGCTTCAAACGGCTAACAACAAACACGGCCAGTGACATCCCCGCACCGGCGGACTGACTGGTAAACTCACCATGGTACAAAAAGAGGCAAATTTTGAAACTGTCATTAGGATTTCCATTCGCCTAGCGCCATCTTCCACAGCACCACCGCGCGCACACCGAACTGAGTCCCCGCGTGAGGGCAGGACGATTTTGCTGAGCTCGCGACGGAACGTCCAACGGCAGGATGCAAGAGCATTCACGCTACGTCGCTTCCCACTTTGCTTGACCCCGGTTTGTCGTGTTTGTGTGTGGATTCCCGCTGTGACAGTAACATCCTACCAGTACCCGACCTCCTGACAGCAACAACTGACTTGATTATCACGTCGGGAGCTAAGAATTCCCCAAATAAATCGAATGATAGAAAAGGAGAAATTGATTGGATTCACTCAGCTGTTGCGCATGCGTTCCACTGCAATGGCTGTGACTGATAGTTATAACCAGGTTTGTAAAATACTCAGATGATTTTTCAGAGCTGTTTCGACAAAAAATAAAACGTAGTTTAATCTGTAAACGTCAAAGGGCATTTCTCAATATTTAATATGCAAGTAGCGTATTCATACTCTCCGTAACTGATGGCCAGCAACCAAATCCCTGGGAAATTTCCCGGTGGTATCTGATTCAGAATCTGTTAGCGCACAAACCGGATGTGGTGATTTCGCGACGTTTCTCAAAGGAATCGTTATATATGCTGATCCTGGATCTGCTGTTATGCCGGGTCTCTCATTTTGGTTCAGGCATTTTCACAGCCAGCCCCAATTCTGCCCAACAAGGCGGAGTTAGTGGGCCTCCGCTCTTCCTTTCCGCCGTGCCCGCCATCTTGCACAGACCGGGGGTAAGACTTTCTCTCTTCCAAATATGAGTTTTACCCTACTTCTGCCATGATTCGTTGATATATACATAGACATAGAGACCGCAGCGTTTCCCCGCACACGCCAGTGTGTAAATATGGTCTGTAAGTCCGTCCCATTGAGTTTAGAGCGGCTGTAAAACGGTGCCAGGAGCCGCGGCGTGGCTGTCCATGCGGGCCTAGTGGTCGGAGCAGCGATCGGCAAAAGTGGCATATTCCAGTCAACTTTTTCTGCCCCGTTAGTACTAAGGGTCAGTGTAAGAATGGCCAGAAATTGTGTATAATTCGTCATATCACTGTGAAAACAACAACCTATTGCAGTTCCTTGTTTCGTCTTGTGGTATCTTCACGACAGCATGAACACACCCGGTCACACTGACCAGCAGGCTCAGTGGAGGGTTCGTTATGCTAGCCTCTGACCCATCTCACAAAACATATCTTAAAACTGTTATGATCCGTTTTAATTCGCAAGTTGGAGCCCCCGGTGCAGCTGGACACTCGTATGAAAATTGCCTCGTTAATTCAAGGAGACGGTGATAATATAAAACATTCGAGATATACGATACCAACTACTGGCCTCGTTCAGTAAAGACCAAGCTAGATGCAAAACGTACCTAGCAAAGCATAGCCCTTTTTAACTATTTGTATCGTGTCGAAGGTGAATTGAAATCTTCAAACCCTTTCAATGACGTTTCAATTGTTCCACAGTAATCAGGCATCATGACGAATACCAGAGGCAAGAGGAGGGGAACTAGGTACATGTTCAGCAGGCCATTCCGCAAGCATGGTGAGTATATATTAAAAGTTCGAACTTATTTGACGTGCTGGGCTTCATTGAATTAACTTACATCCACTTTACAGGCCCAATTCCCCTGTCCACATACATGCGCATCTACAAGAAGGGCGATATTGTTGACATCAAGGTAAGACTGAGTAAATGTTCCACTTATAAGGATCAGGGTTTTTTGAGCATTGTAGTGATTAAGTGCACTGAGCATATTTTTACATTTTTTTTAATCAATTGTGCTTTTATGTCTTTGCACTATTTTTATTGGGATAAAGTTTGGGTTAGAATTCAGTAGTTTTTTGTTACTCCTAATAGATAATGGGTCTTGATTAGACATTATGGCATAATTATAAGGTCAGATGATAAGTAGCTCATTTTTGCCATTGAACGGATCTGCCATTGTTGGATAAGAAAACATCTTAAAGCTGTCTCAAGTGTAATTATTTTTTGCTGAGGCTTTGTTAAATAGTTTTTTGAAAATGCTTGACATGTACATGTTGTTGTCAAACTGTCATTTAGTACATTTTCAAGGTATAATACTGTAAAATCACCTGTTTTATGTTGAGATTAGAAAGCAGCATTGGTTTAGAATATGGATAATGTTTGCGCTGCTTGTGAATTGTTTGTTGTCATACAAGTCATGTTGTAGGAATGAGTCAGTCCGGGTTATTTAAATGACTGCTTTTCTATTAGTTGTACAAGTATATTTCAGCTTTGGTCTGGTTTTTATTTATTTATGTGTTTTTACCAAACATAAGGCAGAAATCCCATGTTGCACTACTGTCTGATTTGTAAACGGGTCCTAACAGGTCAGCCTTTATTAATTTGGTCTATCTGCCATTATAACTAGTTTGGCAGATCAGAAACTATATTGGCTGTAAATTACATTACATTACAGTCATTCAGCAGACGCTTTTATCCAAAGTGACTTACAAAAACCAAACTTAGAACAGACAATAGTCCTTACACTTAATATATGACTTTAAGACAGCTGGTTTTTAACATTTAGGCTCACGGTATATTATTTCAAACTGATTCATACAGAACCATGCAATTTGGGGAAAATAGCAACATCTGCGGTGATGTTTGAAAGTGTCAGTGTTTTTTTGTTAAGGGGTATAAATTAAAAGGGCCTGAAATCTTGCTTGCTATATGGGCCAAAACCAAGGACAGGCACAAAAAATGAGAATGCTTTAAAATGAACTATTTTGAAAAAAGCAGTTCTTGGTGGCTCATTTAAAAATTGGTCAAAGTTGATCAGAATCTGAAACACTTAATTGATTCTGCCGGGGGAAATTGCTTAAAGAATAATAAGAAGAAAGATTAATAACTACAGATTTATTCAATTACCCCCAGGATCAATTAAGTATTAGTAATCAGAGTGATTTTTGCCCATTTATAACTTATTTATACAATGCACATAATTATGCACACACGCCACATCAGACCACACTATGTGCAAAACTGTTAAACATATATGTTGTGTGAATTGTCAATCATACATTGCTGTCTGGGTTCTTCACAGGGTACAGGTACCATTCAGAAAGGTATGCCCCATAAATGCTACCATGGTAAGACAGGACGTGTCTACAATGTCACTCAACATGCTGTTGGCATCATTGTCAACAAGCAGGTCAAGTAAGTATAACAGATTTGATTTTTGACGTGATCTGGTCATGGATTATCATCCTATACAATGTCATCTTTTTATGCCATAGCTTGGTTGCCTAATCAAGTAATCTTAAGTGTGGATGAAATTTGTTTCATGTACACTGCACATCATTTACATTATTCTGGAAAAATACTAAGACTGGCACACTTGCTCATACACTTAATCAAGGAAGATTTTGGGCAACCCCATCTTCACTTTGCCACCAGGGCCATTTGATGTCCTCAGTGGTCATTCACATGGGGAAAACTACTTAATCCTTTGGCACTTCCAGCCTAACTCATGTTAGTGCTGCAGTCCCGACAAGGTGACAGCTTTAGGTGTTTAATAAGGCAGCAGTGCTCGCAATTTTTGAGTGTGTAACAAGTTCCTCCCAATATTTTGGTTGTAAACATGGCTGTTTTTTTTCACAGGGGCAAGATCCTGGCCAAGAGGATCAATGTGCGCATTGAGCATGTGAAGCACTCAAAGAGCAGAGACAGTTTCCTGCAGCGTGTCAAGGAGAATGAGGCCAGAAAGCTGGAGGCCAAGCAAAAGGGTACATGGGTGGAACTGAAGCGTCAGGTAGGACTCCTAAAAATATGGGATGTCATTGTATTCTTTAATATTATATTACTATTATTAAAGAGAAATGAAAATCAAAGATTTGGTTTATAGAGTAATGTATATCAGAGTTCAGCTGCACAAAATGCCATAGCTTTTATTACACATGACATTTAAGACTGACTGAAGTGTCATAAATCCTATTCTTGCATAATAACTAATCAAAGTTAATACACAATTTACCATATATTTTGAACGATAGTTACAGGTTAAGTGAACCCAAGTAATTCTGTTTTTCTTTTTCCCCCTCTTTTGTCTTGAATGGATCTTCATGCAGCCTGCTCCTCCCCGTGAGGCTCACTTTGTAAGCACCAAGAAGAACCAGCCACAGCTGCTTGAGCCCATTCCCTATGAGTTCATGGCATAGAAATGCTCTCCAGAATAAAAAATGTTTATACACACTGTGCTTGTAATATTGCCTTTTTTTAATAGCATGTTGCTGTCATTATGTGCTCTTACTCTGTGATGATTGTCCATAACCAATTGATGTCGCAAAATGAAATCAAAAGAACAAATTTCACCGGCGATCTAAGAGCGATGAGCACACGTGGCTCAAGCATTCACACCTGAACACATCTGTTTCAAACATCACTCATGAGCAAGCCTTTGCCCAAGGTTTTCTGATTTTGTACTGGAAGGGAGTGGCTGTATTGGATTTGTCTTGAAGAAGGCCTGTGCAGCTTGACAAGTACTGACATCTGATGGTTTTATGTCAACTCACTGAAATGGCATTGGAATGTGGTAAACAAGCCCAAACAGGTTGCATTATGTGATTACAGAAATAAACAAAGCTCAGCTGAACATACGGAGTCAATAGCATTTAAACATAATTTTAACATTTTTGCTTTATGCAAGATCTAAAAGTCAATAGTCGATGGATCCTGAATTGGATGGTCCCAAAAGGTTTCCAGGCAGCAAAATTAGGTGTCCTGTTTCTATTACAAATTTGTCATTCTTCATTCCAAGAAGTGGCATGAGCTTCCAGGGCACTAGAATGATTAGGGCTTTTAGTTTAAAAGGAAATCGAGAATGGGGCAATTCACCTTAAGCAGTATCCAGAAGAATTGTAAACTCAGTCTGCAGCTCTGCTTTCAAACCCGCAGGGGCTTGGATGGAGAATAACCAGCAAAAAACAGTCACGATGCATCAAATCCAGTCACTTGATGTATTTTCAGAGACTACATTTGAGGTCTGGATCCAATCCCGGCCTGTTTCATACAAGCACCAGCCTCATGTACTTCTGTGTTTATTTGAAAGCCTCAGATCCGCCAGACAAGGGAGAGTGAGGTTGTTGTCCCTCAGTGTTTAGATGATAAATCGTCAATGACTCAAGGCTGTCACTGATCTGATGAGTGATACAGTTGATGCATTAGCAATACGCGCAGGGCTGCTTGTTGCAGCAGCTGGCCAGTAGGTGGTAGTGTTTGTCAGGAGAAGTGATCCGCAACTCCGCTCAGCTTCAGCACCTCCAGCTTGATGCCATTGTCACAAGATACTGAAGTTGTCTCATAGAGGCTTTTTGTCAAAACACTTGATTTTTTGTTTCGTGTAAAATAAATAGAAGATGATTTAATGAAAATAGGAAGAATGTAAATCTTATCTGTCTTCAGTTTTGGTGCATATAACTGAGTTTTAGCAGAGCACCTTATAACAAGGACTCAAAATTCTTAGTTTTGAAGTCCTCATTGTTGACAGTTTATTCAGTAAAATAGCCAATGAATTATTTTAATTCCACTACTTTTAAATGAAAGAAAAGTAGCTGCAAGATCTCTCTCTCTCTCTCTCTCTCTATATATATATATAGAGAGAGAGAGAGAGAGAGAGAGAGAGAGAGAGAGAAAGAGAAATTCTTAAAAGAACTCATACATTATTATTTTTAGCTTTTTTGTAAAGATCTGTCAGACATGCCTGTCCTGATGTTGCACCTTTGTGTGTGTGTGTGTTTGAACCAATTGATGTGTGCTGTTTAATCAGGGGAGGCTGAAATGATGGTTGGCCGGTTATGTGACAAATAGGTTATCTCATCCCACCTCAGTACTTTATCCAATATTTACTCAAATTAGGACGAGTTTACAGAGATAGGGCCAGCAGCTGACAAGATGAAGTGTGTGTGTGACAGACCGAGATAAAGACATCTGGATGCATAAGGCCAGCAAAAGAAATTTTTTTAATTCACATTTGCATCCTTTGATATCCTTATAAGATCAATTCTGAGTGGGCTAGAAATCGCACTTCAGAATGCAAAAAAATGAATAAATCAAATGGGTGACAATTTGCCCGTTTGGCAATTAGTCCTGCAGAAGTTGACTTCACCCTCATAACCCCTAAGCTCAGGTCAGGGAAAACTCGGACACCAGGCCTTATCAAGGTAAAGTAATAAGTATCCAAAAACCCATAGAGATAAAACCAGGAAGAACAAATAGAAAAGTAGAATGTGATTTATCAAACATCAAGTTGGCAGGCAAAGCCCTTGGTATTGATTGGCAAGGTCTGTATTTTCCTTGTAGTACTAAGATAAGGCCAAAGATAGCAATGTATTTTTGTACACTCGCACTGTCTTCAGCAGTGAATCTATTTATTTTCAGTTCTCTGCCTAACTTCCCAAATATGAAGTGCCTGCCGATATTATAACCACATCCGGCAAGTGCTAACATTGCATTTAAGTGACACGATTCCAGCATGCACACCCACAGCAGATCCTGTGAGAGCGTGTGTGTTCTCAAAATACACCTCTGAGCATCGTGTGTGACTGACTCATAGAAGTTACTCATTGAATAAGCAAAAAGTAAACAGACAAGAAGAGAAAGCAAGCGGGGGGGGGGGGGGGGCAGAAAAGAGTGTGTGTGGGTGGGCGGTGGCGTTGGGAGGGGAGAAGGGGGGTCTTGTGGATAAAAGCTGCAAAGCACTATGGACTCTTTAATCACACATGTTTGACACACACAGATTGAGTCTGTCAGCTCAACCAGCAGCTCCGAGCAGCTGTATCGACCCCAGGTGTTACATATTAACCACAGACACACAGACACACAACCTGCGTATAATTGGTTATAGACACAGACAAGCTCGCACCGCTGATGCAAGAGGAGCCGTGTGTGGAAATGTTGCATGGCACGAGGGGAGATTTCACAATTTCCCACTTCTCAAACCTGATCAGCTACATCAAATGAAATCGAAAATGTCAACTCACTCGTCGAATTTGGCATGTTGAGGAACTTCAGGTTGTGTGAAATAATGTGAAACAGAAGAAGCGGGTGATTTGTTTAATTAACCCTTAACATCTGTATTCATTTTACTTAATTTAATTTTACCTATTTACTTGCTCTGATGATAAAAGAATGCTAAGATGTCACAAAAGTGGTTTCTTTTGTTTTATGTGACTCGCATTATTTTTTCACTAAGCTGACTTCTGGTGTATTCTCAAATAATGTCGTTGCAAAACGGCTGTGTGCATTCATGTCTGACAAGGTGGACAATGATGAATGAGTAAGAAATTAAAAGATTGCAAATATTGAGACAAGTTCCAATCTGTAAATATCCTGCCAGAGAAGTGTGGGACAGCGAAAAACGAGAACACGAGGAACTCTAAATAAAGCTTGAGAAAACTCTCAAATACCTGCATTGTGCTAAAAAAAAAGATGTAATTAATAATGTATAATTTTTGTTTATGCCCCGGGGCCTCACAATCCCTCTCATGCCTATCAGCTTCAGAAAAGATAGATGCCTGAAGGTTTGACAAAAGCATAAGGAAATCCCAGTCTTTGCCAAACAGAATCTGCATCTGTGTGTGTGATAGGTGGAGTGGCAGTGTGTGTGTGTGTGCGTGGCACGGTGGTTATCAGAAAGAGGGAGAGGCACAGTCATATACGTGAATACTGATCCTGACCCTGACAGCATGAGGTGAGGGGGGGAGGGGGAGGGGGGGCGGATAAGGTTGATAACCGTGTCAACTGACCCAGGCGCGCTCACCTGCAGCATGGGAGGGCACTGAGGTAACGTCCAACAGGCTCTCAATAGGCCTCATTCATAGAAGTCAGTCAAAGGTTTCACACGAGAGCATGGCATGGGAGCAGAGGGTGAGAGCTAATGTTTAGACAAGCAGATAGCATTATTGAATTGTCAGTGTTTTGCGCTTTGTTTTTAAAGCTGCCGGGTAATTTGTTAAATATTGGAATTCCTTTCGACAAAATGAATGACTGCGTAGCAACTTTAACTTTGATGCAACGCGCCATTATAGCTCCTAAAAGAGGTTCGTGCTCAAGCGGCCGAGGCACTCGCCAGCACGCGTACCCGCTGTCACCACAGTGCAAAATGAATTCCTGCCACAAAGCTACACTCAAAGCTCCTCAAAATTAGAGAAACATTTTAGTTCACATTGCAGGCAAAAGCTGTAATTAATAAGGTCTCTACATAAAGTATATCAACACGTACTAATAGCTTCAGCCATAGAAGTACTCCATTTGCATGATGGTTCAAGTATTTTCAAGTCAGTAATCACTGGTAAAATTTTTGTAAGAAATGCATCTGAATAGTAAATAGCTATATGAATGAACTAAATTGAGGCAATGATTTAATAAAAGTGGAAATATATGTATGTTAGTAAATACATTTGTATGTTAAAATATACATATAATGCAGTACTTGACAAAATAAACTAGTAATAACTCACCATAATGCGATGCGTATAATGTGTAATTTAGCCAGTTTGTGACTCTGTTATCTATTACATCTATCACATGTGGGTTTTCAGCTGACAGTGCAGTTTAGAACTGAGAAATACTGATTAAGTTTGGATTATAAAGAATGTTGATGGAATTCAGACTGGAGCAGTAAATTCTAGATTGCTGTGTGTGTGTGTTTGTGTGTGTGTATGGGTTTGTCAGATTGATGGAGACAGGCGGTTGCCTCTCTCGGCACATGTATCCTTGCAAGGGGCTGTTTAAAGCCTGAACAAATAAACCCAGAAAAAAAAAAGAGTACAAGGCGTTTACAGTGTGTGAGACACAATGGGGTAACTATGATGCTGTTTCCTCTTCTTCCTCTGTGATCGGCTGTTCCGCTATCTCATACTATCATATGGAACAGAATGTGAGTGGCTAATGTGCGCTGCCGTCGAGAACAGCAGCATAAAAATACATTTGATGAGAATATCACAACTTGTGATGAAGATAGTTCTGTGCTTTCATAATTCCACTTTTACTGTTAACATAACCTTGTGCAGCCCTGCTCTCCATTGGTAATGGTATGGTCCCATAACATATTTAAGCCCAGGTAAACTGTCGTTTGTAGGTCATCATATTTCTTGCTCCCTTTTAATTTTTATTTTTTTTACCATTGACAAAAACACCACATCTGACATTTGTTTTTGAAGATGGGGGAGATGTTGGAACGTGAAAAAAAACAAGTTTGTTCATATTTTGACTGCAGAGCTGCGTTTGGGGAGTCCCTGAACCTGTACACTCGTACTTGCAATCACACGGGATTGGTATGGGATTATGGAGGGGTGGGAGCCAACAAATTATTTCTAAGTGTTACATTAATCATTCATTGTATTAATTCCCAGTTAATGTAACCAGGTTAATGTGTCCCATGCGTTTCCACACAAGAAACCATTCTCCTGTGAATGCTGTGACAGAAGCTTCTGCACTCACTATCAGCTCACCAGACATGAGCTAAGTCATGGCAGGGGAAAAAAACTCACAAGTAAGCTGCTCTTCTTGAGCCATTCATGTTTGGTGTGTATTCGCCGGAAGCCCAAACTGCCCCGGTTCTCAAGTGTCTTGCTGATGGATGCTCAGAGGCCTTTGTCACCAAAGGGTTCTCCAGTGCCAGAAGAAACAAAAGCAAGTGCAGTTTCTGTCAATTCCACTTTAAGCCCCCCTCTCCTCTGAATTGCCTTTTTCAGTGAAACCATCAGAAATGTGAGCGGGATTTTCACAAGATGCACCACCGAAAGGCTCATATGTGTGAGCACCAACTGCTTTTGCCATTTTGGTGAGGAGCTGCCCACTGCATGCAAAATCACGTGTTTGTTTATTTATTTTGCGCTTCTCAAAATTAATCTTCTTGTAGTTGTGGTCTGATGACTCAAGCTCCATGAAGGAGTGCACAAAGGTTGGTGCTCAATGAGTACCATGGCACAAGCAGTCGCTGGCAGAAATGCATTTCGGGTTTGTGCTGCAGGTTACCCTTGTGAGGATGAGGGTGAAGACCATGGCATGATATTTGAAGTACAGAAAGGAATATAAAAATATAGATGAACTGCTTGTCATGTTGCTCAGCCACTGCAAAATGCAAACACTCCTTTTTTATTGTTTCAGTCAAACTTCAGTGGGGAATGTGCAAGAAGCAGTTTGGCCATGCTTGCTTCTTGCAGCAGCATGAACTCTGGGCCAGAAGAGGTGGTTCCTTTGTCTCAGGGAAGTCTCACAGCTTGGAGGACCACGGAGGCAAGAAATGCCTTCAGCTTCAGCTCTTGCACACTGATTGCGGGAAGACTTTTGCCACATAGGTAAAAATCTTTGCCTGTCTTTCTGTGGATCTGACCTAAACAAATCTTAAACCCTCTACATGTATGCATTATTCAGGATATGTATTATTATTATTATTATTATTATTAGGAGATCCTGCTGATAATACAGTGGAGACAAATTTGGTTATAGCACTGACTGTGCATTCCAGCATAATTTTGTTATACTTCAGAAATAATGACCTTATCATGGGTTTCTTGTCCAGATTCAAAGGGATTTATGAATCGTACTTTGTCCACATTGAGACTAAACTAAGACCGAGCAGCTGACCTATCCCCATCTTGTTGATTTAGGAACATCTGTGGTGACATAGAATGGTTCATGGCTTAAAGAAGAAGAAGCTGACGGTAAAGGCTTTTTTGTTTTCTTTTAAATTAGTGTCATCAAACTCACGTCATTCCTTCCAGAAACTGGAACCTAAAAAGAAGCAGTCCCAGCGGCTGCTGCAGACCAAGCAGAGACTCACAATCTCATTGCAGTGATGCACAATATAAGATTAGAGGATAATGAACCTTGATTCATCACCTCAGATTTCTGTTGAGTCTCTCAGTTTGTGCACAATAAAACCTCCATTCACTGCAAGCCGCCTTCAAAAGACGTGACTTTTACAGACAAATCTATTTACGGAGCGTCTTAACTTTTTAGGTCTTGACCTTGAAAATAAATCGACCACTTTCCTTTTATCCCCACAATCAATACAATTCTCAGAAAACTGCAGTTGCTGCTTACCTACACATTTGGCCAAACTATAAACCTGGCTTTATGCTGTGGAAATGACAAATATATGGCTGTGCAAAATATCAAATTGGTTGGATTTTACCTGGGGTTGCAGATTCCGTATAATTTGACTGCTACTACTTTATTATGGTTAAAACAAAACATCCCATCCGTGGAGCCCTTTGAAAAAACTCACTACAATTTCTGAAAATGAAAGCGGAGACAAAGTTGCAGGAAATGTTTATTAAACAAAACATTCACACACGTATAAAAGTCCAGCTGATGGGACTGCTGGTTGTCATGGTGATGATGCCTGAGGGCAGCTGAGCCCCCAGAGGTGTGGCAGGATTCTAATAAGGCCTCAGGCTTATTCAGCTGGATACAGCGCTGGTGTTGCAGAAAGTCTTGATTAAAAGTGATATCGGGATATTCTCCTAGATGAGGGAGGATCACAGGCTACGTTTAAATATTCTACCCTCAACGGTGCATCCACCTGAATACAGCCCTGGATTCTACAACTGCCTGGTGAGGTGAATACAGCACAGATTGCCTGCTAACGGTCACCGCATCATTTTTCCCCCTGCGGGTGTGAAGACAACATGACCATATGAACACAGCAGTGTGTTTGTGAGTGCAGTCTGTCGAGGGACATGGCACAATCTGGATCAGTTTCCCCCCTGGACAGGACAGGCTCGGTCCCGCTTGGTCTACGAGAGTTCTGTATGCTTTTGGTCCTGGATTATGCCCAGTATGGAGCGATGTACAGTAGTGTGTACCACTTCACTTTGGCCAAGGTCGTTCCAAATATAGAACACTGTCAGGGCACGGCCTGCTTCGGATCCAGCCCAGCTATACCAGGCTGCCGGGCCAGGAGACTACAGTAAGTGCCACCCTGCTGCGCTGCTCCTTTAGCATTGGCACCAGCGCCGAGTGGCTCATTCCTGCTGTTGACAGGCCGTTGACCGCCACAATCATGTCACCGCACCTGGAACGACAGCGGCACTCAGTAAAGAGCACATTAAAACGTGCTTCAGAAATGACTCGCAGATTGACTGGAAGGACGATATTAGATAAGCAAAGTCGATATTCCTCAAAGGTCAGAACAGGCGTCAGCACAAACCAAGGAAAAAATATGATTTTCATACATTTCTTCGGAGTAAATAAGACAATCTCAGTGGCTATGCACAGCCTTTCCGCGATGTATTATTTTGTTTGTCCTTCACATCATTATAAGCTACATACCAACAGGCACATTTGCTTTCACTACCTCCCCCCATGAAGAAACACAACCCACTTTTAAAAATCAGGTTACACTTATTACCCTGATACATTTCTTGTTTTGCAAGAAAATGGGTATGAGAAAAAAAAGGTGTAAAGTCAGACAAAATGGTTTTGTGTAAGGACTTTGAATTTGATCTCTAAGTTATTTTTTTTTAATAATCCGATTAGAAATACGATTGAAAAAAGCTGTTTTGCTCTTCCCGGCAATGTCGCAGCCCATGTGGTGTCATGTCTCCACAGATGTCATGTGGAGAGCGAACGCTCACTCACTTGAGGCGCCCGTCATAGTACGCGGGCGTGCCAAGGACGATGGTCTTGATAAAGAAGGCCTGGTTCCCGTGGCTCTCCTCATACCCTCCGACAATGCTGAAGCCCCAACTGCCAGGGTGACTCCTCCGCAGGACGATCTCGTGACTGCTGTACAAGTAACTATGAGCAGTGGGGAGAGAGCGAGACGATGGGAGGGCTGGAAGTCTTTCATCCGACTGATCACAAGTCTCGAAACTGGTGCAGTAAAACATCCTGCGTGTTCTGTTCTATAAAAATGATGCCATCATGAAGATGTCATTTGTTAAAATTATTGGTGTATCCATCGTTAGCGATATGTCTATCACTGGAATTCTTTAAAGAAATTTGATCTAAGTGGACAATGTTTATTGGTAGCACAAACGACTGTTATGACTGAGGTGGAGTGTGCAAATAATGTTTCACCATCCACCAATCAAATCAGGCCACTCATATCCAGAGATGCTGTCATTATTTTAGTATTTGCATTGATGCATATTCAGATCAATTTGTCCTGTTGGATGAGGAAAAAGGAGTAAATCCCCTTAATGAACCATGTAAGTACATTCTCACACAAAGATGATCCGCATCTGTCATTCAACCTTCCAACATGACTGCACTAATCACGTTGCCACAGCAACACAAATGTTTCCAACTATAATTCACAATTTGGCGACCGACGCCCTTCCCCTAGCGCACTCACCTGGGCAGGCCGAGCCACATGACCCACGATGGGGACCAGTTGGCATCAAACTCGCTGTCGTGGCCGTGGGGCAGCAGCTGGTCGTGGTCCTCCTGCTCCACCATACTGACTTCCAGCACCCGCAGCTGCACGGAGGTCGAGGCGGCGCTGGCCTTCAGGGTGCCCACGGCTTCGCTGTGGCTCAGATAGGTCAAATCCTGCCCGTTAATACTCAGCAGGACATCACCTGAGGGGGACAGGAAGCTGTAGATATGAGCCTCTCAGCTCATTTTCTTATTTTTTCCAATCACTCGGTCTGAGAAAGCCCTCACCTCTTTTGATTCGGCCGTCCCTCGACAAGCAGCCGTGTGGTTGGACACTGGTCACAAAAATGGGCAGCTCGCCGCTCTTGCTACCACGCCCTCCCGCCACGGTCATGCCCAATGACTCATGGGGTTCTTTCTTCACTGTGATGTGTTTCTCTTTACAGGTCACACATTGAGACAGATCCTGAGGGGGGTAAATCACACACAGATGAAAGTTAATGCGTGTGAGTCTCCTTAACCCACGTGGGTGTGTTTTTATTCAAACAAAAAAAACAACATGAGAACAGGCATACAATTCAGGACTGTCCGTCAAAAAGAGAATTGAGTGAAAGTTACTAGAATATAATATTCTATATTCTATTGCATATTTAGAGAGTGTTTTCAACCGGAAATTTTACCTCTGACAATAATAATTATAACAATAATAATAATGATAATAAAAATAAATCTTAGTGTTGACTGATTGTTTGCTATTTGCCCCTGTCACTTCAGGGGACCGGATAAAACATACAGCAGCCTCAGCGTGTAAAACCCAAACGTTTTTCCCCCCTTCTACAAACACAAACAGAAATAAAACTGAAACTTAATTGTATCGCATTCCATTTACCATTTCCGGGATCTTTTGTATACACAATCATAAGGACTCCAAGATAACGTGGTGAAGAACATAGGAAATGTATATGACACAGAATGGCCATCCATGGTAGCCACAGTTATATAAAAATGTCAAATACAATGGAACATACAATGGGTTTCTCTGGATCAGGGTGAAAAAACACAGAACATACTCACCCTGTGGGTACTGGTCCGGGAGAGATGAAAAGGAACAGGGCTTGGACTAGAACTGTGGTTCGGCAAGAAGTGATCGAGGCAGTAGAGATCTCTGGTGGAGCTTGATTTTGGTGGCGGCGGAGCCGGTTTGTTGGGTCGGCCGATCATGAGGTGAACTCGCTCTCCACTGGCCTAGAGAGAGTCAGATATTGTGCTTTAGGGATGTGAATTTACACATTAATTTAAATGTGGCGAGGTGTAGCTGAATGCAGCTCCACCTGTATGATTTGAGCAGCCTGCTCCGGGGTGCCGTGGCAGAGGTCCTGATCGTTGACGGCCAAAACGCGGTCGTTGCTGCGAAGCCTGCCGTCCTTCGCCGCCAAGCCTCCCTTTAGGAGGTCTAACACAAACACCCCTGACTCATCTGTTCGCCGCACTAGCTTGATGCCGAGCTGCTCTGCCGAGTCACGCTTATGCAGGGTGATTCTGAGCGTGGCCGGGCTTGGGGGAGTGCCCTCCGGGGTGGAGCAAGGGGCATGAGGCACGGCTGGGGTGGAGGAGGAAGAGGACGGGGGTGCCCGAGAGGCACAACGGCGTTCTCGAAGCACAGTCAAGTGCAGAGTGGTGCACGGGCGTGCCAGAGTCGAGCGGGCAAAACTGTGGGGCACGTTGCTTATGTCCACATTATTTACCTGGAGGATGAGAAAAACACAAAGGGGGTGGTAAAAGTTTATACCTGTGTTAATACATATTTATACTGCATCACCTTATGAACCTAAACAGTGATGAATATGTTTACAGGTTTCCTCTTCCAGGAGAGCTACGTCAGCATTCTTTAGGGCCCCAACAGGGAAACAAAGTAGCACAGCGGTGAAACTGTGCAAAATGATGCAAAGTGAAATGAAGGTTACAAGCTATCAAGACTGCAGAGGACGGTAAGTTGGGTGTAGGTTATCTGTAGGTTTGTCAGCTGAGACTTTGGATGAGGACAAAGTAGAATTCAAAACAGAGGAAATCTGTGGGAGACAGGAGATAAGGTCCTCAGGATCATTAGTTTGTGTTAACTTGATTCTGAACACCTTTGTTTTTTTTGACAGATTTACAGTTGTGCGATGTCATCTTTTTATTTTTTCTCTTATTTTTGGCAACGCATTTTTTTACCTTCCTGTTTTGACCTTTGCAGAGGCTAAATTTTAAGTCAACTGCCATATTATATACTTACATTTTAGTATATATTGACACTTTCTTTTTGGATTGTCTTACATGCACTTTTATCCTTGGCTTATAAGTTTTCTATTTCTTCTGTTTGCCCCGATTTTCTCACTGCTATCATATTTTGTTTGTTTTTAATCCTTCAAATCCAACTGTAAGCTTCGCTTTAAATGTACAAAATAAAAAAAGACTTTACAGATGTATTTAAATTATCTTTAAACCCAACCACCAGGTATCCAACAAGGCAGCATGAATATTGAGCAAAGAAATCATTTATCCCAAAAGTAAAACTGTATTATAAGCAATTTTTCCAGAAGTTCAGGACATGGAAAGGGAACCTCCTAACTTGGCCAACAAAATGGAAACACTCACCTGCAGGATCTGGTCTCCCGCGAGCAGCCTCCCATCTCGGGCGATAACCCCGTCCCGGTAGACTTCTTGAATCACAATGTTAATTAGCGGCGTCTCGTTTCCACCGACAATGCTGATGCCCAGCTCGACGTAGGGGTTGGCCCGGTGGACCTCTATGGCAGTAATCTTTCCTTCTGGGAGGGATGGTAACTTCACACAGCCTGACAGAAAAACACAAATGCAGTAGCTTAATTTCCCGAAATTGCACAGTTGCACGGAGGGGAAATATTTTATATGGAGACAATCGATTGGAGAATTGATGTCATACCCTCCTCTGCGGACAGAGGGGGGGACTCGGGACAGTCCCAGCCAGAGGAAGTGGAGCTAACAGACCGGAGGAGGTGGATACAGGGATTGCTGAGGGGCCGTTTCACTCTGGGGACAACGCAGTCCAACCCTATCACACCTGAGAAAGAGGGAGGAGGAAGAATTAATGCCTCACGTATTGAGCTTCAAACCAAACCTCCTGTAGAATCTGAATGTCCATTTTCAGCACTTACTGTCTTCCTCGGTGCTTTCCTCAAAGGCGGGGTTGTCGAGGCCCACATCGTCCGTCCACGAAGGGCCATTGCTGCCGGCGATGTTAGGGCCCGAGAGCGGGGAGGGGGTTCCGTCCCTGAGGTCTGTCTGTGGGGAACGGGGGGATCTGGGAGGGCTGGTCACCATCGCGCGATCGTCCCCGCTGTCGTTGCGCGGGCCGTCCGCACTGGTCTGCTGACATCGTGTCCCGGGGCACCTTTCACCGAGCAACAGGCATCATCAGTGTGTTAGTCCATCTAATGTATAAAGGAAAATAATTCAGCTAAATATGACATTCCGCTACTTGGAATCCAACAAGGGATTTCTCTGCACACCTCAAAAAAAGAGGTAGAATGCATATTAATGAAGTATTTGTAGAGGAAAGGTGAATAAAAAAAAATTAAACAGAAAACACCCCCTTATGCTTTATAGTTTGACAGAAACACCTAATCTTTCACCCCTTCGCCTTTCAGGGTTTGACGATTGCTGTTCGTCTGGGACATATATATTATTTTAGCTTCCGATAGTGAACAATGTAAAATGAAAAAAAACATCATAACCAAGCAAAGTACGCAGTTCAGTCAATATATCCCCCATATTTCATATCTCATTCAGACATTAATTTAAAAAATGCAAAAGTCAAAAAACCGTCTGCTATTTCTTGAGTTTGCTGGTTGTATTTATTTCTAATGACTGCTAATATGCCTAGCGTTGCTTAACCGTATCAGCCGAGAGCTTTCAGAGTGACACACATTTAGGAGGTCAATCGTGCATTGATGTAACAGCATCCGGAGCAATCCGAGCGCATCTTTCTAGTCTCTGCTGCGGCTCGGGAGTCGATGCCAACAGGCCAACGGCAACCTCCCGATTACAGCCTCTCGACCGTACATGGGTTTTTAGCGAACATCCGAACGTTGATGTCTGCTCGACCTGAAATCTCGTGTCTTCTGAAGGCCAGAGTTTATTGGCTTTAAGCCTGAAGTCGGACTCTGACAGGCTGGCTTAGCTGATTTCTATTTACATCAATAATTAAATGACTGTCTGACTTCAAGTCCGGAAATATACTCTGGTCTTAAATTTTTCCCTGGAGCTAAAGTTTGCACATTATCTAACAATATCATTAGTAGTAGTAGTTAATAAAAATGCTGTACTAGGAATGCTTTTACTTTTGAATATGAAATTAGTAAGTGCATTGGATCCAAAAATGTTGTGGCTTAGAGTGAAGATATTTCCTATTCCCATTAATACCACAACTATGTCATAGTTTTGGTTTATTTGCCTGGTGTCATATTTTGACCTCTGAGACAGCCAAACAGAAAACAGAACAGAAAACTAATACACTCTAATTATACAGTATATAGGTTGTCAAACACAAGTGCAATTATTCAACTAAAGCAACAGTAAGGTGACGCTGTGAGCAAGAACACACAAAAAATTCTGGGGTTTTCATTGTAAATGTCTGCCTGTAGTTAGTTTTATAAATTACAGAAGTATCTTGAAAGTTACAAAGGGTCATCCAGGATGTGGACCCAACAGATGAGCTACACATACTCTATTCCTGCAAAATTTGGGCTCCAGAACCAGTCACATGGTTACGTAACCTTGAGGCTCATCTGACTGATCATACAAAAAACTGCCTTCTCTTGTCATTCAACTTGCTCTTAGCAAAATACTCTCCAACTATAATAAGCAGCCAGTGCATCAGTAACAAGATCAGCCCACCGTGGTGACCCCTGAGGGACGCCGTGGCCCGACGCAGTCATCTTTAAATCTAGAATCCAGTGTCTGAGCCCTAATCTTCAAAATACACAATGTCGACCGGCGAAGTGACAGCAGGCTCCTGGCTCTTGTTTCTATCTTAGACCTAAGTCAGCAGGCGAGAAGACAGGGAGAGCGCACGTGGGTCAGAGTTTAATCTTTATTAAAGAATCACGTTATTCCACCGTGACCTCGTTTGATCTGTCGCAGAAAAACCTTTCTGCTTCTCTGGCTTCAAGACGTGGGCGACATTTGCAGGGGAGGTATTCATCCGTAAAAATAAATCATCACAACAAGGACGCAATACAGAAATGTGTGCAGGTCAAGCTGGGAAACAAGAACCCCTCTCTTTTCGATTTGCTGTTATTTCTTTTTCCGATTTTTTTAAATCCGTATAGATGAAACTGTTTTCCCCTTGCAAAGGTTGCCTTTATAAATCATCCCAGCACGCTGTTACTAACATGATCCCGCTCCAGCTTTAGGGTGCTCCACCCTCCCTTAGTCTGGTATTAGGTGTAGCTAATGTTAGCTGGCTTTGGATGTAGATACAGTATTACTGTGTGACTTCGCTCTGCATTCGCTGCTTTTACATCGCGCATTGGGGAGTAGACGCGGGTGGGCAACAGTGGATGTAATTAACCAGACTTTACATAACCTCGTGTTTAAGGTGAAACTTGAGACACTTTAATCGGGGGTCTTCTATTAAAAAAAAAAAAAGCTGACTCAGGAAAGCTCTTAACAGGCTGTCAGTGTGAGCCTTTTAATGAATATCCCCTTAACCCGACAAGCCGTTTTGGGCTCGACGGGATATCCAGTCAATAAGCGAGCATCAAAATACCATTGGGTGGTTCCTTAGTGACAGACAGTCTTAAGACTGTGTCGTAATCAGTGAAAAAATTCACAATCTCCTTCCGATCTTGCGTACCTGTTTTTTGACACTTTCACAAAAAGATTCAAAGCAGGCAAAAGTAAAATTTGAACGGAGGTGCTGAATTTATTTTGCTTTCGCTTGCGGCAACATCCCTCTAACGAGCTCTTCATTAAGCAACTCCTAAAGTGCAGATACACAAATATTCACGTCTTGAGCGAGAAGGTCGGTAAAAGGCTGCCAGCAGAAGACAAAGTTTATAAACATGAAGCAAATGGGCGATGTAGAAATTCAGCGATGAGTTCCGATCTACTCACCACAAGCCAGGGTTGCCCTTGGCTGTCTCACAGAAGAAATGGTTAAAAAGATCTCGAGTGTTGAAGTTGCTCAGCATGATTGCAGAATGAGAACATGGAGCTTCTGGTCAGCCAACCCATGACTGTGGTAGGGAACCACTAATCCCTTGTCACATGACTGCCAGCCCAATAATCCCCTCAGGGTCTCACAGCACCTGGGCCAAATGGGCCGAAACGTGTAGACGGATGAGGCGCTTTGGCGTTGGAAGTTATCGGTGTGTTAATCGATTTTGGAACGCCGTCCCTGATGTCTCACAAGGGGAGCATCAAAAAGTTCTAAATGACAACGAAACTATCACTTAATGGGAAAAATATATTTGTGAATATTTCACAGACGATGCAGGGCTGCAGTTTTCATTCACGGTACATTCGGGAATGAAACACAGGATGGAGCCAGAGACAGTAGACGGAAAAATGTAAAAATAGACAAAAAGGGCTACTTAAGATCAGACTGACTCAACATCATAAGCAACAGCTTATGATTTCCTTTATGAGACGTTTGAAATACATCACATGGAAAAAAGTGACTGCGTGACTGACTGATAAAATGAGTTTCACCCCTCCCTTCATCAAACGCCGATTCATGATGTCTTCAAAGACAAAATGACCGATCCGCTGCTGCTGGTCTGGATCCCAAATATATTTATTGATAAGTGCTGCTCTGAACAAGTTTGTGGCTGCTTTCTGTGTACATGTACACATACATATATGTATGTGTGTGTGTGTGTGATCGGAACTCTTTGTGTGAAATCTCTGAAATGATTGTATCAAAATCCACGTTGTCCAACTCGGAGCATTATCAAAACGCTTCGGCTGTAATTTTATGACGTGCAGCTCACACTCGTGCGTGGCTCCATCGACGTGTGTCTGAATGTGGTTACCTGTGTTTCAAGTGTGCCTCTAGGTCACAGCGTGGCATGCTAAGGGAGCAGACGGGGGTCAAAGGGCACGATACGGACAGCTTATCCAGTAGCTTGTGAACCAGTATGCTGGATCTGCGACACGACTGCAGCTGTAGCCGCATCCTGTCCAGCGGGCAGAAGTCCCTCTCCTTAAGGAAACTCCGCAGGCAACGGGCACAGAAGGTGTGACCGCACGGCGTGTCGAGCGGCTGCACCAGCGGCTGCAGGCAGATATGGCACACGAGGTCGTCGTCCACTTCCAGGCGGTAGTTGTACAGGTGGTTCTCTCGGCTGCGGTGGATCTGGCCGCACTCAGAACACAGCACCTCCAGGGGCAGCTCCGGCGGCCCGGCAAGACCGACATCGCAGCCAGGGCTGCCCATCTCCGCTCCGTCTGCACAACTCGGCTTTGGCACAAATGACTCCAGTGGGGCGGTGGTGTTGCGAAGGGGCGCGCGCGCACACACACACACGCTCCTATCCCGTAAGATTCAGGATGTGCCAGGTGCAGACGGCACGGACGCCCCCCGGCGGCTGATGGCACATCACCCTACAGGTAAGGGCAAAGCAAGAGGATTAAACAGCTTCTATCAGAAACACAAGTGTCAGCAGTCATCCTTTAATTAATTCATGCAGCAATTTGGTTGCGCACGTGGCCCCTTGTGTCTGCGTGAGTGTCTGAGTCGGCATGAGAGAGGGAAAGTGGGTGTGCGCGCGCGCATGCCTCTGAGAGTGCGTGCACACGCCTGCTGAGATTATGTATTGCTGCTCCTGACCACTAATCTGGCAGTATAATCTCTCTTTTGCTCTCGCCTGCTGCAATCTTCCAATTCCACAGAGAGGGAATTATCTGGGATTGAGGCAGCAAGAGGACACAGATCAGAGGAAGTCGGATCGGGAAAGCAACTGAAAGAGAAAAAGAGGGTTGGCTAAATGTAGAAGGAAGCACATGAGGAGAAGCGATGGAGACAAACAGCCGGGGCATGAAAGAGACAAACGAGATGTAGTAATCAGCAACCAGATAGAAAACGACGAGGAGAAAAGCGACAAGTAAGCGTTAAACGGGACAAAAAGACAAAAGTAGCAGAATATATGAACTACTCCCCAGAGCCAAAATGACATTTTTGGCTCAGGACATGTAATGGCAGCCACTCTCAGTCTCCTCTGCAACAGAAAGAGAACATGCCTAAAGCGAAGTCTTGAAATCCTGCACTCCGGAGTGACTCCCCAGAGCTGATACGCTGAGCGGGCTCATCACTTCCACTTCCCCAGCCATGCAGACCTGCAGACGCTCTACATTAGCCGTGTCCCTCTGGGCCCGATGCTATCAGCAAACAGCAGAGGGCGTGCCTCAGCACACAGCCGGCAAGCCAAACCTCAGTGACTACCTGCTTCTGTTCCACTGAGGGTCTGCTCTTGTCTCCATGACGACCTGGAGCCCGTTCTGTTCAGTGGGGCTTGACATTCAGAGTGTAGCCGGAGAAGGATGCAGAGGAGCAACACAACAGATGCACTTCTCTGAGGAGGACGCTCTGCTCCTTTTCTACAGCACGCCAGCGTGCCAGACAGTGCAGAAAACGATGATAACGGCATCACCGGCTTCATTTTTATGGCTTTTTTTTTTCATCTCGTCTCCTTGGCTACCCATTTCCGAGACAACCTGCCTCCCCTGTCTCCTTGGCTACCAGACCGGTAGTTATTTATTTCAGCCTCCTTTAAGTACGTTCTCCTGTCTCTATGTGACTGGCTGCTTCTGTCTCTATCCCGCAGCTGGACATGAATTAGTCATGAGGACACAAGGCTTCTCTGTTTCTATAACAAAGCTGTGACATCACCACATCACACACACACGTACGCACCGACTTGTAGACGCGCAGTCTTAAATCTCACACACACACGCATACAAACGCACTCACACAGGACTTACATCATGCACTAGAGCTTTTTGGGGAGCAGATCCTGCAAATAGTCTTTATCAATAAGTAAAATCTTTCACTGTAGCGGCAATTTAGAGCCCCTGCCATGAAAGCACTTAAATCTATTTTAAACATTGCTGTACTTTGTAGCGATGGATTTTGTACATAAGTCTCTGCCTTTTAATACCACTGTGTTTTTTTTCCGTGCGCAAGGCCACGCTGCTATTGTCAGAACATCGGTTTGAACCATAACAGACAGCAGTCTTGGCTATACACATTTTCCAAAAATCACAACCTGACCATGCAACACAGGACCCAGCCATAAACTCTCCCGACACGGCGACATCTTCAAAAAAGGATGAGCGACTGAACACATGTGAAGAGAGATTTAATATCTAAGGTCATAACGGCTTGGCCTATATTTTATAAACCGTCTTTTATCTTACTGAAAATCTACAAAGGCTGTTGTCGACTTGCAGGATCAGGCCCGCTGCAGGCTGCTTCCCTCACAGTCACACAGACGTGCACTGATGCAAACACAAACTCACACTGATCTCACTGCAAACTGTACTCTTTTTTTTTATTGTCTTTCACTGTCATTGTCCTAATTTATACTGGCAACGTACAAACTGCCGTGTCATGATCAGCGTCCCAGTGGCATTGAACTCATTTGATTAGACAAGACTATTTTGAAATCACCCCCCCACCCCCCCATCTGTCATCTGACCCTCCACAAGCCGAAAAGCTGGGACAGATGAAGCGACAATGGCAATATCAATGCAAAGCAGCCACACACTGACAGGGAGGATATACATGCATATGTAATATTACCTAATCGGGCTTCTCCTCCGTGCCGTGCACTCCGGCCCCAAAAGGGGGAGGGTGGGGGGGCGGACGATTTTAAGCGGCGGGACCTCAATCACGCATTCACCGCTGCGGAACGTTCTGCAACCCCGCACAAAAAAACGCCCCCGTGCCTTTGGCGGCGCTCGCCCCGCCTTCTCCTGGCCGTCACTCTCAGTGGGCGGTGCAGGTTGCTGTCAATCTGCAACGGAATCAAGACTGGCTGCCAGATAGCCTTTTTGGAAAAAAAAAAAAAAAAAAGTGGACATATAAATAGATAAATAAACGAATGGATATATAAATACATGAATAAATAAGTCACACAAACGTTCACGGTGTTAGTTTATCAGACTACATCAATGAGACAGTATAAATCCCCAGTGATTAGTTATTAATTCGTGTTTTCTAATTGACACAAAGTTATTTATCAGTCGCACAAATGATACAATTCTACGCTGGATTCTTTTGAATTTCTCTCGGCTATTATGCACACACTATTGGATGCGCATCCCAAGAAAAACGCGCATACATACAGACACACACCCAACACGCTACATCTGGATGAAGCTGGGGGACTCGTGAATATCCACACACATTTGTCGCGCAAGCTATGGTTTCTTCGCCTCCAGAGGGCGAGTTAGTATCGGCAACACTGTCTGGTGCCTGAAATACACGATACCTGGCCCTGGTCTCTTTCCGTGCATGTGGTAAAAGCATAGGCCAGCGGTAACTTGTAAGTATTATTCTTGCATTTGCATGTTCTTATCTTCTTCTTTTCCTTTTCTCTTCAGGAGTCACCACAGCGAATGTACCTTCTCCATCTAACCCTATTCTCTGTATCCTCCTCTCACACACCAACTACCTTCAAATCCTCTCACAACGTCCATAAATCTTCTCTTTGGTCTTCCTCCAGACCTCCTGCCTGGCAGTTCCAATTCAAGCATCCGTCTAACGATATATTCACTGACCCTCCTCTGTACATAACCAAACAATCTCAATTATGGCTTCTCTGACCTTCTCTTCAAAACATCTAGAATGTGTTGTACCTCTGATTGACTAATTCCTGATCCTATCCATCCTGGTCACTCCCAAAGAGAACCTCAACATCTTTGTCTTTGCAACCTCTAGCTCTGCCTCCTGTCTTTTTGTCATTGTAACTGTTTCTAGTCCACATTCCATCACTGGTCTCACCACTGTCTTGTACACCTTTCCTTTTATTCTGGCTGATAATCTTCTATCACATAGTACCTCCACCCATTCCAACCTGCTTGAACCTGTTATTTACCTCTTTTCCACACTCTCTGTTGCTCTGGACTGTTGACCCTGAGTACTTGAAATCCTCCAACTTCTCGATCTCCACTCCCTGTAGCCTCACAGTTCCACCCGGGTTCCTCTCTTTCACACACATATACTCTGTCTTGCTGTGACTAACCTTCATTCCTCTCCTTTCCAGTGCATACCTCCACCTCTAGATCACTCTAGATTTTCATCTACCTGTTCTGTGCTCTCACTACAGATCACAATATTGTCAGCAAACATCATGGTCCATGGAGATTCCTGTCTAACCTCATCTGTCAGGCTGTCCATCTCCACTGCAAACAAGAAGGGACTCAGAGCTGATCCCTGACAGCGTCCCACCTCCACCTTGAACTTCTCTGTTACCCCTACAGCACACCTCACCACTGTCTCACAGCGAGCATACATGTCCTGCAGCGGTCTAACATACTTCTCTGCCACTCCAGATGTCCTGATACAATACCAGAGTTCCTCCCTTGGCACTCTGTCATTTGCTTTTTCCAGGTCTACAAAACACAACGCAGCTCCCTCTGACCTTCTCTGTACTTCTCTAATACATGACATATTAACATAAAACAATGGTCCCTGGTGGTCTAGTGGTTAGGATTCGGCATTCTCAATGCCAGGGTGTGGGGTTGATTCCTGGTCAGGGAACATACATTCGAGATAGAGCAATCGTCTTTGGAACTAAACATTCCTGGTTCGATTCCTGTCTAGTGTGTTGAAGTCTTGTTGAGCAAGATGGCAGCCTATGATTCATCCACGGTGGGTTAATTGCAGAGAATGAATTTCCTTATTAGGGATTAATAAAGGATAAATTGTTATCATAAAATGCCAAATCCACACACTTACCAGAAAAACCTTACCAAGGAAGTATTAGCTCTAAAGCAGTTAAAATGGTCTCATCAGCTGCATGTAAAAGGGACAAAAGCTAATAGCAGGATGCCACTTATTTGATGGAATTTATTTTAAGCACGAAAAGAACGAAAGGAAGAAGATGTAATGATAAAGACAAACCATTTTACAAGATGGAAAGTATAAATATCTCTGTTAAGATTTGCATCGATCACTCTAGTAATAACAAGTTTGCTATTATTTGTTGAACTATCTTATGCTTTATTATTAGTAAGTATTCCAATCTTTTGTTCACATTGCAAGTAATTTCATAATATCCATTGAACTATGTCGTAGATATCAAATGCTCAATACTTTTCCTCCACGGTTACGCATGATTTTATGCAAAGGCCGCCAAAAAACACCATTATATGGGTTTTTTTGTCAATGCAAATAGAAATACGATACGAGAGGACTTTGTGTAGAACTAAAGCGCTAAACGATAAAATAAAAAGTACAATGTGATCAGGCATCTTCTTGAACACCAAAAGTCAGGGTCCGCGGAGGAAGGACCCCACGGAGCGTAAACAAGAAAGATGCTAGGTTAATGAGCCTGTGGTCGGCTAACACAGCCAAGTTTTCTTCGTAAGCTTTTATTGGTGGCATCGCGATGGCCGAGGATAACGACCTGGAAAAGTAGGTTATTTCTTTGTTGGTTCACATTATTTACGTGTTCATGTGCGCAGTTTAAGCTAATCCACCGTTCGCACCGTTACACCTCCTGCCTTCTCAGTAGAGAAGATCCGCTGGTCTTATCTTCACCTGTTTCGAGTAGCAGGTCTCGTCACTGTAAAACGGTAGACGTTGGATAAAGGTCAAATTTTTAGTTAGGTGGATAAAGGTAGGCTAATTTAGCCAAACCCGTGTGTAACCGCTGATTCAGCCGCTCGGGTCAAACCGGGACACGTCCACCAACACCCCCATTCATTCATTCACTCACTCATCTACTAATGAGTCCTGTTTTCTGCGGCTTAAATGAACGTTTCACCCTGTTGGGGTCCTGCGCCGCCTTTGTCCTCAAAATTAACCCGATTCCACCCCGCTCTCCTCCGCCCGACTAATTTGAGCCACTTCTGTGTTCTTTATGTGTTCATTCAGGCGCGCAATAGAGGAACTCCTGCGGGAAACTGACAGGGCCCGGGCCAGAGCGGAGACTATGGGCCCCGCGGGCTGGTAGGTATCCGACGTGTCATTGTAAAAGTTTCCAAACATCCGGCGCTTATTACTGAGGTACCTTTTCCTAAGAGTACGCAGACATATTGTACAGTGTCAAAGTCCTGTCTGTTTATTGCATTTACTAGTGCTGTGCAGCATTTGAGCTCTAGATTGTAGTAATCAGTAGATTAGTTGCATTAATGATTATTTTGTACTGACTCATTGTACACAATAATTTAGCCTTGTCATCCATCATGACTCGACATACTGACGAGTTAGAAATATGTTTCAACATCACAACTTATCAGGGACCAGAGATGAGGTGTGATCAACATCTAGAGTTATGACAAAGAAGTATGTGGAGTCTGAGCTTGGAGCAGCTGGATATGAAAACCCTCCAAGTTTTATGATATGGTTTGCAAACATTTTCAACATCAGTACTAAAACTTGTTTAATTCACTAATTTGTTCGTTATCTATACCGCTTATCCTGCACTCAGGGTTGCAGGGGTGCTGGAAACTATCCAAGCTGTCATTTGGTGAGAGAGAGGAATCACCCTGTACCAGTTACCAGTCAATCCCAGGGCCTCATGTGGAGACATGCACCTATCCACTCTCACTGTAGGGCAGACCTGAGCATTCTACGGCCCGCAAGCCACATCTGGCCTGTTTTGCTTTTTTGTCCGACCCGACAAACTATTTTCTTTGCATATTTTAATTCATATTTAAAAAAATTTCAATCGGTACTGAATTTAGAAACTTCTAATTTTTTTCTTTTGTTTAATTTTGTATGGATGATTACATACAAAATAATGTTGGTACATTTATATGATCATTTATGATTTTGAAGTTGAAATAAAGTGCCAACATATTGTAATAGTTAAATTGCAATTTTCATTTTGTTCAATTTACATGATACCTAGTTGGCCCGTGCATAAAAACTAAATGAGAAATGTGGCCCGCCAGCCAAAATTGTTCACCCCTGCTTTAGGGCCTCCAAATAACCTAATTTTTGTACCGTGAGAGGAAACGGGAGAGCCCAGTTGGAAACACACTCAGACAGAACTTGTCAACTTCTCCCATAAAGCAAATCATTGACCTTCTTGTTTGCTGCGAGGCTGAAGCACTAACTATAGCGCTACTGTGTTGCCCTTCTATCCGTATCATTTTTGTAAAAATTACAAGATGAACAACTTGGAACATTTTTTTTTCATACGCCATGACATGTTTTACTACTTCTTGCTGCGAGTGTGCACTTTTCTTTTTTTGTGTGTCATAAACAATTTTCTAAAGGTTTATGACATGTGGAATTGCTAAACAGGGAGTTGAAAATATAGTATTTTTCAAGCTCGTCAGTTGATCCTCACATGTATAGTTTATAATTGAGAGACAACAGGAAAAATGAAATATTATTAATGTAAAGGGGATATTGTCATATTTTTTTATGGTCAAGGAAGGTGCCCTTGTTGTGTGTTAAAATGATCTATTGTGAACCCACAGCCCATGATTTTTGGGGCACATCATCAGTTGTGGATATCAGCGTCCTCTAGTGTTTAGGCCTTTTACTCACAATACACTCGTCCTCTGACTCAATGCAGGATGATCGTCCCTCGTTTTTGAGTTGAGGCTTGAGTCGTCCACGATGCTGTTTTTTTTTTAATCCTCCTGTGAGGTTTGCTTTGAGAAGAAAAGGCCACTTGGTGATTTCACAACCTGGCTGTTTTTTTTCCTACAAAGCCCCACTGAGATCTGATGTCAGATAAGCATGAAGTAACACCACAGCCCTGTCGTGATATTTGTAAGATGGTACTCCATAGTTTTCTCAACTGCAGCCTCATGTTTATGATCTTCTTCAGTTTTTCCTCACTTCCGATTCTACTCAGCTTTAAGGGTGACATTTTCCCCACACAGCCCCAGATGGGGTATAGAGGGTCTGATTTCCTGCAAAACTCATGATTTGGCAAAAGTCTTCGGATTTAACTCAGCTAAACTTGTTGACCCTAAAGTAACAATGAATACAGGCCAATGCTCAAGATTCTCAGGCGGATGTTTTTTTTTGTGTTTATTTTCAGCTCTTAGTGTGTGTCTTCAAAATACCGTATACTATCAGATCCTGATTTCATTTTCAAATACTTCCCTTGTAAGTATTTTGACAGAATGCGCTGCATTTTGTCAGAATTATTGTAAACATAGGATGGGATCTTGCTAAAATATTTCCAGCAGAGAAAATTGCATTTGAGTTAGGTAATCAATTACCTTCATTAGACTGCCAGCAAACATTATTTGGGTGTCGCTTTATGATCGTATCACGTGGATTGATGTTCTAGGAATTCCTGCCAGGAAAAAGAAACCTTATCAAATATTTAAGGGCCCTAATGGCATTAGGTCTTTATTTCATTTGTTAATACTTATCCACTTATCCATTACTAAATGTGAAGATACCGTTATTTTATACCTTTGTTATACCACCAGAATATCCAGAGTGCAAGGAAAGTGAGGGTCCCTTCTAAAAAGATGTTTGATCATTGAATTTATATTATGTCATTTTTTGCTCTGTATTATTATCATGTTAAACTGTGTTCGCGTTCGCCTGAAATTTAGGTCATTTATTTGGCGAGAAATGTAGAGCTTCAATTACGGGAAGTATTCTGTTCTAAAGTCAGGCACATTTTCTTTGGAAGCCGCTTATTGCTTATTGCTTATTGTACTTTCAGGTTGAAATGTCCTCTGCGGAGCACCAACAAGCGCTTCCTCATCAACACGCTGCGTTCCACAGGCCTACAACGGCACACTGGTGAGTCTACCGCAGAATGCTCCGCCACCAGAGGACGCCTCGGCAGCGAGTCCCCGGAGAGAACCCGGGGCCGCAGTCGATCCCCTCGCCGAGATCACAGGAACAACGGAGGACAAGGGGAGCATAAATATCACCATCGGGGCCTCCGCCGTAATGAAGGCAAGAGCCACGACAGAGACAGGAAACCAAGTCACAGGCACAGGGACAGCAGAGAACATACAAACAGCAAGGATCAGCAGAAGACCGAGAAACACAGGCACTGATTTTTCGCCCTAGAAAAAAAAAAAACACTGCTTCACAGCGGGCACTCCCTCTTCCGGAAATGCAGACGCCCCTTGAATCAGCTCGCCTTCCCGCCGCACAGCCCCAATGGTGGGCCAGGCTTCGGCCACGCGCCGCAAACACGAGGAGCCTCTGCAGACCGTGAAGATCGCAGTGTTTGTATACTAACAATTCCTTTTTGAGTGTACAAACCCATTTTAAATTGTTAAAGTGGATCTTTTCAATTGCCCCTACCCCCACATCGCTCCACCTCCCTCCACTTGCACAGTGTCATACTTGAATTATCGGTTTGC
Organism: Fistularia commersonii; assembly: GCF_037954325.1. Classification (NCBI taxonomy): domain Eukaryota; kingdom Metazoa; phylum Chordata; class Actinopteri; order Syngnathiformes; family Fistulariidae; genus Fistularia; species Fistularia commersonii. Next base: position 14,215,354 of record NC_141291.1, on the reverse strand, counting down.
CCACAGTCGAAGAGCTTTGAGTTCAATTATAATGCCATTATCACTGTGCTGTCATTATTCACTGGTCATTATGTTTACACAAGCCATGTTGCTGTCGCCACTGGCTGAGGACATTTTTATCTCATGTCCAACTTTTTGACATGTTTATACCTGCTATCAGGAATAGTATTGTTTGTCAAAGGGCACCTGACACTCCTTCAGGTGTGCAAGCCCTTCTGAACAAGTGGTACTGTAATTTATTAAAGTCCCCTTCCTGGCAAAGCTTGTTTCTCTTTTGTTTTACCACTGTTACCAGTGTTTGAGTTACAGCGTATAGAATGATATATTAAGAGTGTGTGAACGAAACATTTGTCTTGCCACACTCATGAAAATGTGATTTAAATTGGTGGGCATGTTGCATCCTAAATATTCGTGATAGATTTATTGCCGCGGGGACGTCTTAAAAACACGTTAACGCAAAAAGACATGAAGATGTCGAGTAGGAGAAGTAGCTGATGTTGCTCAGGCTTAAGCGAGAACAAAAAGTGGATTTGCACAAGTCTTTTCATTTGTGTAATGCCCTTTAAATCTGCCCTATCCGTTTGACCTTCCATGAGTTTGAGAATACTTTTCAGGTACAGAAACTTGAATAAACATGTCTGTCTCCGAGAGAAGGTCTGTCCTCCCAAATTGGACTCCCTGTGTCTTTCTTGTTTCTCACAGGGCGAAGTTGGAACTCTGGCAAATCGTATAAAGTGCATTTTACGCAGCTCACGCATCATAAATCACATCGTCCGGTGCAGCGGCGGCTAAGCGTTTCCTTCATGTCTGAAACAACGGTCAAATACGCAACCCCATTATGACGCGTTGCATGATGGGGCCGGAATTGGTTCGCTCCAACTTTTATTGCATCTCTGAGTAGCCATTTACTGCACCGCGGCTGCTTCGGAATAACTCCGTGTAAATAGATAAGACGAAAGAGCCCGATGAGGTGAAAGCCCTGCGGCGTGGGTCGATCACCTGACCGTCTTCCTCCCAGCGGCCTGGCGGGATGACTCCTGGGCGCCGCCGGGAGCGCGCAGGCGCGTTCACGCTTACATACGCTTAATTGAGCCGCGCTCAGTACTCCAACGTAATTGGCCGATCGGGAGGAGCCGGCGTGAAATGAGGCGGACGCTGACCCCCCTCCACACCGCTAATGGCCGGTAAACACGGAGGGGGCGACCGTTAAATGGTGTTAAATGATGCATTTACATCTGTGTAATGGGTACATTTCCCCCCCTCAAAGTCTGCCAGTAAGTAAAGTGTAGACAACTGAAAAAAAAGGTACGAGGAAACGTGTCTGCGAGTGTTTGAGCTTTCTGACCTAAGTTTCCACGACAACTGCGTCCAATCCGGCGCGCTTATCTTTTACGCAGCCAATGAATGCGTGGCTTTATATTCGTGTAAATTCACATCGTCCACACAAACACACGTCTGTTTGTTAATATGAACCTTCTCCAGCTAGTCTCCGGACCCCCCACCCCCCTCCAACGTCGGGCACTGAGGTCTGAGCAAACAGTGAAACCAATGGTCTGTGCGCCGCGAAGTCACATGGGGACCAGGTGACACACCTGTGAGGAGCCGTAAGGGCCCGTCGGTTGCGCGCCGAGCGCAGACGGTGCACGCCGAGGCAGGGCGCGGGTACGGTGTGTGTGTGCGTGCGTGTGCCCGCACACTCGGTCCCTACACAGCCATGAATCCGGAGAACCATTACTACCCGTCGCAGGTTTTTAAAGACTCCTGCTTGTACCAGAGGTCGCAGGGTGAGGACTTCAGCCACAGCCCGCCGCCCTGCCTGTACATGGGCAGGCACTCCGTGTACGCGCCGCAGCCCGTGGGAGCCTCCGTGGAGTCGGCAGGCCTCCCAGACGTCACCGCTACCTCTTACGGCCTACCTGTGCGAGACGATCCGAGTATGCCCCAGCTCCAACACCCGCAGGGCCTCCAGCAGCACCCACTGCAACCCGCTGCGGTTTACGGAGACACCGAGGAGCAAGGCAGATACCACCTCCCCTTCCCCTGGATGAAAACTACAAAATCCCACTCACACGCATGGAAGGGACAGTGGACAGGTAAATCTGCATGGCAGGAAATACCCTTTCATGATTGCAAACCCTGGACTAAAGGGATTCATTCCTCAGTTACACACAGGTACACACACACTACACCGCGCATACATTCAGTGACCCCTCAGTGACTTGACGTTCAAATTGGATAATAGCAATAACAATAATAATAATAATTGTGATAATGATCATAATGTTAATAATAATAATAATAATAATAATGAAAATGTTAGTTGGGAGCTTCAATCGGCAATTAAAGTTGTAAGGCTCCCGGGAGGTCAGCACGTGGTGTTTACGGGGTCCTGCTTTCACTTAAATATGAGTTTTGTCTTCACAGTTTGCTAAGAATCGGTCTAAACGTACACATCATTGTAGTTTGTAGAACTGTGGAGAATAATGGATTCTTTCCTGTCACAGACACTAGGAAATGGGCAGGCCTTTCCTTTTTTTTTTTTTTATTACTAACAGCAATTCTCTCCCTTTCTGGAAGTCAAAGCTTGGTTCTTGATTCAAATTATTGCCTTTTTTTTCATTTATATTCCCCCTTTTTCCTGTCAGTGGAACAGAGTTGGATAAGTTTCTGCCTCAGAGGCCTTAGGTTGGTTTGAGTAATGAGTGGGTTTTCAAGATGAGGGTTCATTACACACTTCATATTCTGCAACAGAGGAGAATGTCTTAACTGTTGTTTTCCCACAGAAAAAAACATACAATGGAAAATAATTTATTTCCAAAAAAAGGAAGTGACAAATTGAATGTTTTCTATCCCGTAGACATTTGGTTAATTTAAAAACGGAGGGCCATAGTGAACAGCTACAGAAAAACACTTATTGTTTTAGTCTCACTGAATTAAGCGAGTGATTTCAAATAACACAATTGACTTGACACAAAGTATTGAGAAAATGTTCACAGGTGAATTCTAATTGCTGATAAAACTGAAAAAAATGTCCTGGCTTCGCACATCAACTTTAATGCAGAGCAAAAAAAAAAAATAAAAAAAAATAAAAAAAATCAAATTTCGATTTTAACACGTAACTGACATAGGTAACAATTGTTATGGTATTGCAGTTGAGTTAGATGGCCCACGACCTTCATTCTGCCGTTTGGTATTATTAGAATAATTGATCAGTTATGATTGAAATACGGGTACGGATTTTGCCAGCGTTTATAGTAAAACTTCGGCATCGAATAGTCAATTTTGTGTAAAATAGAATTTACCTAAAAATAAACACATCTAGGACTCTTAATTACCGGAATACAGGAAAACTACATCATGAACTTTGGTCCATCTCTTTCGCTGTGATCAGTTGTATCGATTTAAGATGTGAAGAGCGCTCAGACAAACTCTTCGAGGCCATAATAACCAGGAATAAATGTCCAGCGCATTTTTACCTCAATTGAAACGGAGCCGCCATCTCTTTTTTTCCACGCGAGTGTATCAATGCCCATTCTGTGCCGAAACACACGACGTATTAAGCCGAGAACAGTGTTATTTCCCAATATGCCTTAAAGCCACTTCCACGGTTTGTTTTTATTTTGAAACAAATAAAGTGCGTCTGGTTTAACACATTAACGCTTTTGAAGCCAACTTGCGCGGGTCCCTTCTAACCGGCCAATATTCATTAGGGAAAATATTCACTATGGTACAAAAAAAAAAGATGCTTATTTTTTTTTTTGCTAACAAAAGCTGGGATTGATTTTTGTTGTTATTTTCATTTTTATTTTCCTCGTTTGTTTTTTTAGGACCCTACATGGTGGCGGAGACGGAAGAAAACAAGCGCACGCGGACGGCCTACACGCGCGCGCAGCTGCTCGAGCTCGAGAAGGAGTTCCTGTTCAACCGTTACATCTCGAGGCCGCGGCGCGTGGAACTCGCGCTCACGCTCAGCCTCACCGAGCGCCACATCAAGATCTGGTTCCAGAACCGGCGCATGAAGTGGAAGAAAGAGGAGGACCGGCGGAGGGCGAGGGGGACAGTGCCGGAGCAGGACTCCTCCATCACCTCCGGGGACCAGGGAGAGGCCGCGGGCGGGGTGTCCACCGCCCCGCAGCCCGCCGTCACGCCCCCGGTCTCCCCGCTGCACGGACACGCACCACCCCGGAAGCCCGCCTAGACACCGGAAAGAGACAGTGACGCACTTCCGCTAGCGGGTTTTGTGCGTAAAAGCAGGAAAAACACGAGATTATAAATCGACCGAGGGTGAGGACAGCGCCCTGGAGGATCTGCAACCGTCTTGTAAGCCCCCACCGGGGCGCGGACAGGGGTACTCCCTCCTTCCCCCCCCCGTTTCGGACACTAGGTGGCAGGCTGAGCTTGGAACTGTCGGATGAACTTACACTCCCCGGGTTCTCCTGTTGGCTCTTGGAACTTTTCTGTTTGTAATTTAAATATCCACTTGTAAATAAGTCACTTGTTTTTGTGTGAAGAATTTCATGGCGTTTATGACAAAAGTGACATGCACAATGAAATATGAGTAGGAATCAGTATCACGGGTAACCAAAGGGATGTCCCGTTTATAGTTTGTTGTGTGTGTCAGAGCACACCAGGCTCCGCAGACGCAGGGCGCAGATCTTCTTCACCTCCCCTACGCCCCGCGTAACTTCCGCCGCAGGGTCGCCTCTGAGCCGCTCAGCGAGCTGCCGCAAGATCGTCGCCTTGTCGGTGAGCTTGGCACAGATGACGAAGGGGAAGCCGAAGCGTTCCTTGTACGCCCTATTTAGATCGCCGATGCGCGCAGCCTCGGCGGGACTGAGCGCGTCCAGTCCCACCTGTGCCTGCTCCGCGCCCGACTCCGGGGTCAGGGTGCCCCTCTGGAAGTCCCGGCCCGCCAGGTCCGGGTGACACCTGAGGATCCCCGCCTTACCTGGACACGCAGGGAGACACACGGCGATCCGATGAATACAAATACGAGTGCGTTGAACGCCACGTCTTGACGCTCCCCGGTGACTCACCCGATTCCGGTAAACAGTCGATGAACCCCGAAATTGCTCCCTCCAAGTCCCTCAGATCCGAAAAGGGGCGCATCTGCCAGACAGCCGCTACCACAACGGGGCATCTCTCCACCACGTTGCCAAAAACGTCCACGAAGTCCTCAAAAGACAGTGCGTTCACCGCGGCGATGTCCATGTTCACGCGTGTTATTGACGCACGAGGTGAACGCACTCCCGGACACGCGCAATGGTTTTTTCTAAGCCTTGCCAGGGGTCAATCTCTTACCTATCTCTCCCCAAATCACTGTCAGTAAGCAGTGTATTCACCCGTGAAAACGCCACTGTCAGTGGCACGTCTGCATGTCTGACGTGGATGCCAACAATGTTTCATCGCCTATCAGGAGACAAGACTCATCATGTATCATGCTCATGATACCGGAAGAAGACCAATGCTCATCTCCGTCCATTGATTATTATAACACATTATAAATTGTATGAGACAGCTTTTTTTTTTTTACTCGAATTTTTACCGCCAGGGTGAATCTGAGGTGTAACAGCAGAGTATGAAGGAACAGGACAGGTAAGTCTAAAAAATAAAGTAAAAAAAGAACACATACACTATATTCATATATAAATCTAACAATAAAACAAAACAGACGGAATTAAATTTGAATAAAGATGAAATGAATATATTAAGAAAGATACCCTTCCTCTGAGTAACAAATGTACGCAAACACGTCTTTTTTTTACAAAAGATGATTAAATAAATGACTGTACCATTTTACGCCTCTTGTAACTGGACTTGCAAATTGAAAAAATTAGTTTCTAGGTAGAAATAGAGTCGAAAACGATTGGCCGACTCGTGTGTGAAAGAATGTGAGAGAATGGGCAAAAGGCAAGAGACTGCAAATTCTATGAATCAATCTTTATTTTAGGACTTTGGACAAGGGGGAAGCTGGCACAGGTAACTCATGGTTGATGATATAAGATGAAACTCTTACACTGTCGTCATAGCCCACATTTTGTTTCAGTGAGATGCAATGCTTATTTTAGAATAAAACCATGATAGGTGTATTTCATAGATGCCTTTCTTTGAATTTATTTATTCACTCATATACATTTGATTTTAATATGTGTGTGTGTGTGTGTGTGTTTGTGTGTGTGCAATATGTCAATCAGTTGAGTGCATGCAATAATTCTCATCATTATGGGGGTGGGGAATAAAAGTCTAGCATTTCGACAGAATAGAGCAAAGGTAGTAAAAGTTAATAAATATATTGTGCTAATAAAACAATGCATATCATAATGAATATATCTGCCATGGTAACGGTAAATTTTTGATGAATCTACGCATTTAAAAATCAAAACAATAAAACGTAAATTCTTATTTTCAGCACCTAGTAACAGAAAAGTTGTGTAATTTATATTTCAATGATGATGCAACAAAGCAGATTTAATATCAGAATAAGTATTGATATATGCAGCGCCCACCCACCTGCCTGAATTATTTCAGACCAGTAGCGCTCACTACCATGGTGTTACTGGTCCACCTTCCATTACTCGCTTAACAACAGACAGGAGTCACTGACCGTGTACCGCCTCAGGACAATTCTGCAATTCCGCAGCACAACCAGTTCTGCACTGAACTTCATGTTACTTAACTGTCTCTTCAAACTGACTGCACACAACCTGTACCTGCACTTTGTGAGTTGGACACTCTAACTGCAATCAACTTTAACTTGCACATCCTGCCAGTACTGTTTACATTTCTGCGTATGTTTACATTTCTTGCACTGTTTGCATTTCCCTGTACTGTTACATCGAGTTACGACAATACGTTTATTTTCATTTATTTATCAATACTCTTCTGGAAGCACTGCAGATGGCAAAGTGTGAATCTTTGAATCTTTCCGAGACTAGACAAGGAACTTTAAATCCCCAATGTAAAATAGAAAAGTCAAAACAAAGAAAGAATCAACAACAGTCTACATTAAAAAGAATTTAGGCTACTTAAGTTGTTGGTTATTTATACCTATTTTTTTTTTTAACCTTTACTTAACCAGAAAAGTCCCGTTGAGATTAAAAACCTCTTTTTCAAGGGCGTCCTGGCCAAGAGGCAGCAAAAGAATACAGTTAAATTTAAAATGAAATTAAAATTACATACAAATCATATAAAACAGTTACAAATCAGTGAAGTCGTCTTAAGTGCTCTCAATCTGGACTTAAAGCCGTTCAATGAAGCAAGTTCCGTGAGTTTCCAGTCCTTTTGCAACATGTTCCATGTAGAGGGGGCAGAATAGACAAAAGCCTTTTTTCCCAGTTTCGTGCAGACAAATGGAACAGAAAGCCCTTGTCTATTCACAAACTACCTCACCAATATAGTTTCAACATATTTCAAGACACATATTTAATATATAATGCCATTAGTTTCCACCTCTACATTCATTTGGGGTCGTCTGGTTAGTTAACAAATTATTTAGATATTGAAAATTGATTTAAAGCATATTTGATGAATGGCAAACAAGAGGACAATTAACAAAAAACTTTTGTTGTAGCTTGGTTTTCTAGACGCAAATGAAAGCAGGTGATTTGAGTGTTAGGAAAAGCTATCTTTGAATGTCGTGGCAAATAAGGTGTGGCTGAAGGTGGATTCCGAGGTAACTCAGATAAGCGGTGAGGCCGGAAGGAACTGCCCACGTGGATAAATAACACAAAAGGTGCTCAGTAAAGGGCATAAACCGGAGCATCAGCTGGGTAGATTCAGTCTGGAATGGGAGATCCGGAGGTGAAACGGTGCCAAATTATCTTCATTTTTGGATATTTGGCAGCCGTGCTACTGATGTTGTCTTAACCTGCTGCTACAGCTGCCGCACATGTTTGAGTTCTTCCCCGCGCCGAAGGAATGAAGTCTAAGATTCCCTGGGGGCAGAAGAATCGAGGCTGGAGACTATAAGAAGCCACAAAATGTGAAAAAATCCTACACAAGAGTGAGAAACTTGGAGCTTCAGTTGGAATCAGTGTACCAAGGAATGCCTTTGATACTAAATACAAGGGTTACCAAGAGATTAATACACTGAAGATAAGTCAGGCAAAGAAACAAAGTGAACAGTCGCGGAGAAATGGTGAGTATAGAGGAGTAGAGGAGTAACCTTCAGCATGGAGGTGTTAAGTTATAAACTCGATGTCAGCGTTGAAGAGGGCACAGAACAAACTATTCAAATGGACACTGACAGAGAAGTATGGACCGATATGGCAGGCCAACGGAACTTGGAATCGCTGGAGAAAATGTGTTCCGTGACATCCTGGCTGACAAGCTATTTTGGTTGCCTGGAAGTCTTTGAGTTCAAACTGGGTTGAGGTGTGTGGATATGTAAATGGGTTAAACCTGAATCTACAGGTGACATTGGTGGTACCAAAACTGTTGATAGGTCATGTGAATCAGTGATGTTTTGTCTCATGAAAAAGGGTCCTCTGGTTGGGAAAAAAAAAAAAAAAAATCTGGTTCTTTAGCTTAAATACATACAAGGATGTTTTGTACTGAGCGGTTGGTTGTTTACAGTCCAGCGTTCTGGTTCTACCCTTTTTCTGTCATCCATTTTGAAGATATTACTTAGGAATAAACTTTCTGAGACTTCTTTTAATGATTCAACTGCTGGCCGCATGTGTCTGTGAGGGCTTTCTGTCACCAAGGTTATGGTTAATTGTTGTAAAATCATGTCACTGGGCATCACCCAATTTTACCTGATCTGAGAGACTCTACAGGTTTGGTTTCCATGTGGGAGGTTAGCATGCTAAGATCCATTTGCATCAACCAGTGTTTTGCAGCAAATTTTTATTGCAGATTTGAGAAAATAACGTATGATAAGTCATCAAAAAATATCCAAATCATGTAAGATGAAATGCAGCGTCCGCTGATTTCATTTCTGATAACACTTTGATCTTATGATATTTCACTGTCAACAAGCATCTTTTGCCCATTTCAATGAACAAAATACAAGAATAAAGTTATCACTTTGTCCTGGATGCTTCAAGACATCTGTTATTGTTCTTCATCGTTCCTGGCCTCAAGCGCTTCTGCTCTTTTTTATTCGGCTGCATGAATATGACATTAGACGCTGCTTAATGGTGCCTCGCTCTCACTGTGGCTGGTGAAAGCGGAATTATCCATAATGGCCTGAGCATTCTGGTAGGGGCTGGGTGTCTGTTCAAGCATGTTGTGGTAGAGCTGCAAGAGGAGGTTACTTGGTTATTTGGCAACAACCGCAAACCCTTCAATCCCTTCATTTATACCAAGTGTTGGGTGAGTTTCTTCCCACAATATATTTATGTTACCTTTTCTTCTCTCTCCATTAGCTGGTCAGACATGACAGACACCAGTTTCGAGAAAGAGGGGCGGCTGGATGGATCCAGGTTCCAACACTTACACATTATCTCATACCTTTAAAGAAATCAGCATCAGTAAGTCAAAGGAGAGTTGATTCCAGGTCCAGCAAGATTAATGAGTCTGTTGAAAAACTGATTTACAAGAGATAAATGTATTACACGCATACAAAAAACACCTACGCAAATGGGTCGGCGTAGTACGGACACTCCATTTTAAATCCTTTCTCGATCATTGAATAGAACTGGCGATCCACCTTCATGCCAGGGTACGGGGTGACACCTGAAGACAGCCGTGGCAGAGTTACAGCTTGCAACCAATCATTGTACATGACTGACTGTGTAACAGCTTTTTAAATTCACTGCTTATTTAGAGTAATCGTCTCAGTGGGGATACCGAGTGAGAATATTTCCCAGAGAAGGATGCCGTAGGCCCAGACGTCACTATTTCGGGTATACATTCCCTGAAAGATGCTCTCTGGGGCCATCCACTTCACTGGCAAACATACCTGCAGCACGGAAAAGAAATTCATGTTATACATGAGTCAGAGACAAGTAATAAAATAAGTTTCAGTGGTATTACTTGACGTACATTTCCCTTCATTACATAGTTGGAGTCATTTTCAATGTCCTGGGCGAGTCCAAAGTCACTGATTTTGACAAGTCTGCCTTTTGTTACCAAAACATTTCGAGCCGCCAGGTCCCTGTGGATACACTACAGATGAAATGGTTAAATGTACAGTATATATCTCTAGGTACTGTGATTAAGGAATACATTTTAAATAACTATTTTATTACCCACATATATCTGTCAAAAATAAAATATTTTTTCAAAAAAACACAGTCATAATGTTTTTTTTTGTGGTACAAAAACAGCTGCAAAGAATACTTCCGTAATCAAATTAAGAGTCGGCAGGGCTTTGGTATCCATTTCAGTCTTTGTTTCCTGCATGTATTATCATTACTGTTTTTGTATTAGTTCTGAAAAAAATTCATTCAATTCATCTATAAGAAGAGCAATACATAATTAATCACATTCAGACTCAAGATACTTGAGGTTCACCTCGAGGAATTCCAGTGGTAAAATCCTTTAAAAATTTTAGTCATGTTTTGCCACAACAATCAAGGTTGAAAGGTTCATATGTCAAATAATTACACATTTAAACTCAAGTATAAAACCATCAAAAAACCAGGGCTGCATGATAGAAGTTCTGTATGATTTTGATTGGATTTTCCTGTCCGGATGTGAAAATAATGATGCAAGATTCCTGTTAAAGTAACAGTGTGTTGATTACATTCAAGTTTCTTTCTCTTTTTGAATTATCATTTAAGTTTATATTTAACAGTAAAATAAATGGGGGAAATATATATAAGCTGTGTGGAGTTGACATATTTGATGTTCAGAATTTACACATTGTTGATCCTTACATTTTTGGATGAGAGGAACTCCATGCCTTTGGCCACTTGGAAGGCGAAGCTCAAGAGGTCGTCAAAGGTGAGGGCCTGCTGATCATCTGTCTTATCGTCATCATAAATCTCCACGTCTGCAAATAAACCGGGATCAGTTCGGTTCAGCGAAGCTCCGATGACTCAAACAGTGTACTCAAACAGATCCTTTTTACACCTCGCTACGTTTTGTGGCCCGGCAGAGTGCATCTTCTCAGAACTGAAATTGTATTTTCTCACCATCCATGTCTCTGTAATCGTTATTCAGGAGGGCAGCATCCTCCTGCCCCCTAGTGGTACAGGAATGCATGGGTATATAGTGATCCACTCTGACATCTTGATCCCTGATAGGAAATAAATAAAAATGTAATTCCAGTTAAAAAGCTGTGCAAAGAATACATTTGAAATATATCTGCGTTTTATCTGTGAATCAGAACCACACTATGTTCCCACCTGGAGCTATTTTTGGGCTGCAGGTTGTGGTACAGGCTCCTGAAACGGTCCTTATTGAAAGCATCAGTGACGGACTTGTGGTAGCGCTCACTGTTGTTCCTCAGGTAGTTGAGCAGATCACCATGATAGCAGTACTGGAAAATCAGGTATATGGGTCCTATGTAGGTATAATTTCAAACAAACACACAAACAGAAAGGAAATTCAAAATAAAATACAATAAAAATCCAGAAGAACAGGTATGAAATCATGTGTTTTTAATGGATACATCCATCGTAATTTGTTGTGCGATACACAGTTAACAGTGGATTGTACCTGACTCTGTGCACGCCCCGAGAAGGTTGACAATGTTTATATGTTGGCCGATGTGAGTCAGCATCTTCAGCTCTGACATCAATGCCTCTTTCTCCACAGTTTGATGTTTCTCTGCAAGGCACAATCCCCCATGAGCTGGCCTTTGAGACAATACACTAAGAACTGATTTCGCATTTCCAACTTAATGGAAACCACGAACCTTTGAGCATCTTTACCGCCACCTGCTGCGAGAATCCAGGCTTATCAATGCCATAAGCTTTGGCCTGGACCACAATTCCAAAAGCACCAGAGCCCAGCTCCTTGCCTGGGGATAATACAAGCACCATTTTTGCTCACATGCTCTTAGGACCCACTCTATGCAACTTTCTATGCAAAATTTTCAACAAAAGTATGAAAGCAGTTCTTCTTAAAAAAAGGAGTGTGAATTGCATGATTTATGGCAATGGGATAGAGATAGGTCGCCCATCAGTATCACAGTTATTCAAAACATTGATAATGGTTTGTGGGTCATTGGCAAAAGGCACAAAATTGACTATGATTAACTGACGTGTGCACAACTATCTTGGATCCATAATCGGTTTATTTTGATTCGTACTCGACTAATTGCTGCCTTTCAAAAGACATATCATACTGGCAATGGTATGATATGAGATGACCGGCATTGCAAAGTCACAAAGTGTGCCATGATGGAAATGTCAGTCTACAATTGATATGAGATGACAAAGTTCCATCTACTATCTAGTCAAATATAAGTTACCTCACAACTTCATTTAAACATGTACTGGAAAACTGTGTCACTAAAAAGATGAATGAAAAATTAAGAGATGAAAAAAGTATCACTGTGTTGCATTTTTTTTATTGCGTTAGATTCTGGACTATAACCTTTTGATTCAGATCAATGGGTTGTTACACCAAAAGAACTAGAGGCATTCATACCAAGTTCCAGATTCTCTCTGGGAAACTCCCATTTCGTTTCATACTCAAAGTCCTTGAAGTTAATGTAGATGTAATCGTTATCAGTGGGTCCGACAATCTGAATCATTTGAAGATGGGGCTGATACTTGGGCTTCTGTTTGAATCAAAGGAAAAATCAGTGTCATTGCGCGTGTGTTTGTGTGCATGCGCTTAGCTGTAGAAATGTACAGACCTTCTTTCTGAAAAAATGCACAGGTACCACGGTGATTATGACCAAAGCCAAAACCAGAAAAATGCTGCCCACTTTCATCACAATCCAGCCATTCCCGTGATTATGACCAACTGAAAAACAGCAGTGAGTGTGTTTGTGCGCGTCACAGCGTAAATAATTTCCACTGACATAATGAACATACAGAAGGTAAAATAAATCTCACCATCTTTGGAGCCTTGAGGTGACGGCTGGTGGTATATTGTGGGATAACTTTTGCACCAGGAGCCAACTGTATTAGTGAGGCAGAACACAGGAGAGGATTCTCCCAACAGATCCCTGCTGAGTGAGCTGCTGATTTTCTTGTTACAGCGTTCCTCTGAGTCAGTTTCCGAGGCAACTGGCATCTCACCCCAGTCGGATTTTGTGTCACAACTACAATGAGACAAAGTGTCTGGAACCAAATGTTTGAACATCAGAGCTAAAAAGGCCAAAAACAAAAACCCAACAGTAATCTTACCTTGTGTTTGATAAACACAGAAACCAAGTGTAGTTAGCAGGCACAGCAGTATGAGTCTCAATATTAAAGGTGTTACCAGAGTTGTTGAAGCTGAATCTGAACTTTGGTTCATCTGAAATAAATTCAGTGTACCTTCAAGCGTTAAACCATGTGAAAAACATAAACTTGAAGATTTGTGTCATAGAAAGTACAAATATACAGGTGTGCAATGAACCTCTTACCCACAACACACACGGCTATAGTCTTTGTCAGATGGTTTTGTTCGCTCACTTTCAAATGTAACTTATATTCTCCAGATGTTAGTAGACCACATAGTTTCACAGTCCTGAGGAGAAAGTGCCACAGTCAAGAAATTCAGGTTTACTCATCTGAAACTCGGGTGTGTCTCATTTCATATTTGTCATGTGATTAAAGTCACCCATTGTTGTGTGTCCAAGATTGATTGAAGAACAAAATGTTTCTGCTTTAGATTTCATGCTGATGAGCTTGCTAAATTTCACAAGTGAAGTGACGCTCCATTGAGCAGCAATTCATAAAAGTACCTGGGCCTTGTTATCCATTCATCGTGGGCACAGGTCGTCATAACTTTATCAGGTGTTTCCCAGATACAGTACTGCAGTGTGGGGTGGTAGGAAATGTTGGCTTTCAAACAGAAGTTGGATGCCTCCTTGGTGGAGATGATGATGTTCTCATCCAATTGGCCGAAAAGGAAATCTTCAGCTGACACGACAAATAAATAGAACGTGAAGAAAATTGTGCAAGAATGCGGTATTTGCAAAGGAAGAAGGATAATTCAATATCATTTGTTGTTGATTAATTTATGCACAAATACAAACAAATCTCAAACAAATCTAAACAAAAAAACAACACACACATGAAAGGGACTGTACTAACCCTGGACTTTTATAAACACGGACTTGGTTTTCCCTTTTTGACTTCTGCAGGTATATGTGCCGTTGTGATTCTTGCTGACCGATTCGATGAACAAATAGGCCATCAAACTATTTGAATAAGCGTCATCTCTGATGCAGATCTGTTAAAACATATATATTTATAATTTTAAAGAGATAATTTTGAGACTTCGTTTTAGGCCTATGTGTGGTTAAACTTATTCACCCCTCACTACCAAACAGGGCGGAACTCACTATCCACCATCGTGGCTCAAGCTGACATAAGTTGTACAAACATATGCCAACAAATTTATTTCAATCTGAAAATTAATATATGTATTTCATTTGGAAATTATGATGACACGAGAATATTTCAAAAGATGTTTTAGTTTTTTCATATTGCTCAAAGCCATGTGGTTAAGGAGTGGAGAAAAAAATTATATTATTTTAAGGATGATGAGACACCCTTAAAGAGAGACATATGAAGGGATAATGTTAGATTTGAGTTACTTCACCTCCTCTTGGATTTTAGATGGGCAGGCTAATCTGGCGCTATCCATTCTTTGGTTGTCTTTCTCCCACACAACCTGGGACCCTATACGGCTTTGTTGCCGCCGTACTCGGCAACGAAGCAGTAAAGAGTCACCGGGACTGACAGTCACCTGAGAAACCTCCTCGCTTTTCATGCTGTCAGTCTCCAAGTCTGAAAAAGCAAAAAAAATTAATAAATAAAATGCAGCAGCTCCTCAAGAGAAACCAGCCAAAAGTATCTAAAAGAACTGCAAAGTGACCTTTTACTGGAATTCCAAAAATATGTTTGCTTTTGCAATATTTATTAAAAGTTGACAATATTTAATTACCGTAGTCATACAGCTGAGAGCATTCTTGTCCTTCACGATTCGTAGCACAACACACCAATCCTTTGTCAGCATATCTAAAACTTTTTACAACGCTCTCTCCTGTCCCACTGCTGCCCTCAGCATTTGTTCCATGATTAGATCTGAAGTCAGACATCAGAAAATCTAATGAGTCACTGGTCTTTCTTTAGGTCTTCATCAGAAAACTACAATGTAATTAACTGAAAACATTCTTCATTGTGCGCACAGAAAATATATCTTACCCAGACCATTTAAGTGTAGGTTTCGGGGAGCCCTCAGACACACACTTAAAACTAGGTGAACGATCTGGGTTGTTTACATTTATCAGAGTAATCTGAGGTGTTGTTGGACGTTCTAGGGGGGAAAAAAGGGGACCTTACTGACATACAGCAAGATTAGCAAACTCTATTGGTTTGACATGTTGAGCGCTGATTAGAAAAGGCGTGGCATGGTAGAAGCGGCGATAGGATAAGACAGAACCGAGGCTTACTCAGAACATGGAGAATCACTGACAGAGAGGAACTGGTCCTGTTGCCTGCTTCACACCTCAGCGTGTATTCCCCAGAGTCCCTCACAGAAAGGGATGAAAGAACCACAGGGGGACTTCCATTTCTTGTTGGGTTAAAAGAAAAAACTCTGATTAATAATGTCCCCGTCAAAGACAGATAACGCGCATGAACAACCACAGAGACAAGTACTTACTTAATTATAATTGTGTCTGCTCCTCTGATCCAAAGACAGACAGCGTCTCCAGAGAGACCTTCCAGGGAGATCACAAGTTTCTTACCGACGCGCTCATCTATGTTGACAGGACCAGATGCATTCTGATAAAAAACTGGCAGAAAACATGCCATCTGAAAGATATGAAATTAGAATTCAACCAAGGATCCTGCTATATTTATACTACATATTGACAAAAATAAGCTTTTTTGATTTTCTCTTTAAAACTTGGGATTTTTGACACTGTTTTTTTTTGGCTGTTGCAGGTTTATTGTATTTTGTACAACTCAATGGAAACTTTGCATGAAATTTTCAAAATTATGGAAAAATCTGTTTTTGGACAGTGGAGATATGACTTAACATCTAGCGTCATGCCATAAACTGGTCTGTATAAACTAGTTTGATGCAAGAAAACTGAAAAGAAAGGAACTATTCGGCTTCTAGAGGTATGCAACAAGTAAAAAGTAATCATTCAGAAGGAAATGTGTTGTCTTGTTTTTATAGATATTCCAAAGTAAAAGGCAATATGTACAACACTGTGAAAGAGAATTACATGATATTACTTTTCTGAGTACACACACAAAAAAAAACCATGGTAACATGATTCTGAGAATGACAAAAAGCTCACAAAAAGCTCAAATAAACAGCCAAAAATAATTATGAGGAACAACGCCAATCACTAAGTGTGGTGTAATCCAATAGATGGCTTGAGTCAGTCATAATTTACTGTTTGCTAAAAATGACACTTATGGCTTCGAAGTTATCAATCACGTAAAGTCTGAATTTAACATATTTTGCTGGAATAACAAATAGTCGGAAATATACTCCATCCATTATCTAATGCTTATCTTGCACTCAGGGCTGTGGGGATGCCGGAGCCTATGACAGCAGGAGGCAGGCTATACCCTGGATAGGTCACCTGTCAATTGCAGGGCCACATATACAGAAATACAACCATTCACTCCCTCATTCATAGATCTTGCAAATTTTTCTAATTTATTCCAATCAACCTCCTGTATGTTTTTGGACTGGTGGAGGAAACTGGAGAACCTTTGTGCTGTGAGGTGGAAGCTCTAACTACTGCGCCACATTGCAGAAAATATGAGTTCATCTAATTTATTGTTACTTTTACTGTGCATTTTACTGAACATCGCTAAGTTAACACAATGTCAACATTCAGTGAGAACTGTGGTTACCTCATGAGAGGGTTGACAGACCCCGCTCTGCCGTGCCATGCCGTCAGAGGACTGTGCCTCAACAGCACACAGCAGCAACACCACTTTAGAGAAATTAAATTATAATTATATTATGACAATGAAACTACTTGTCTTTTGTATGAAGATAAAAATATGATGTATGCATATATCTATCACACTGTGCCAACTATAATTCTATTATAAAAATCTGTTGAACATGTTTCATCCTTAAAACTCGGTAATGAATACTGAATATCTTGTGGGAGTGACTTTCATGTTATGATATTTAGAAAATACTTAAAAGGATGTGACATTGTTTCTGACAGCTCAGCTCCTGATCCCTTTTTGGGCTAGTTCAGATAAGGTTCCTAAAATGAATAGTTGAATAACTAATATGTTTGTGCAAATACAAATTAGTCCAAATTCTTAAAGCTAACTGATCAATATACTCATTTAAATGATCAAAGAATGCCCCAAACAGAAAAACAAATACACTTAAGATAATATTACAAATGAATTTAATTTAAGTTAATAATAGTGTCAACCTACTTCTGTCTTTGCACAAATCAAGAGTTGTGACTTACCCACAATCATACTTGTCTGCATTTGTGTTGCTGCTTACGTCTTTCTGTCAGTCACATACTCTTCACTGAAACTTTGTGCTGTGGGATGTACTTTTTGAGTAGGTTACAACCACGCCTGGCTACACGACAGGGGGCAATTTCCATTTTAATCTAGAAAAGTCATAGAAAAGTACTTTTAACTGTTTATATGTCTGTGACGGATGTCTTTTTTTTTAAATACATAATCATTGCCTCACATCAAGTGTATATTGCTTAACATTTATGGAGGAGTATGATGATTTGAATTATTGATGATGATTTTAATGACTCTCAATTATTATTGTTTTTACACTATTGTAGTTATAATCATTATTATAGAAAGGTTGGTTCTAACGTGACCACTTAAGAGTTCATCGACTGTATCCCAAGTCACTTGTTTTGCCGTGCAAGCACGATGTACCAGAAAATAATGAATTTAATAAGAAAATTGAAACTTTTCCAGGGAGAGGAAAGGGTCTATAGGACAATGGCTCAACGCACCAAGCGATCAGCGGTTGGACTCGCTTGATGCACGATCGGTGCAGCGGGTAGCAGCGGGTAAACCAGACGCTCTAACGTTACCCATAATGCAAATCGACGCTAGCGGGTCGCTAGCAGGACAGCTTGCGATCAAAACAACAGGCTAGCTTCGAGGAGGGCAACTGCATGGATAGCGACAACAACAACAACAACAACAGCAACAGCAGCAGCAGCAGCAACAACAACAACAACAACCAGGTTTCTGCTCCCACAATGGTTTATTCTAAACACAGAATGAACTGCAGCTTTATAATGTGAGCACCGCGGTTGCCGAAGTGTTCTCCGCCCGCAGAAGTTTAAATTAATCCGTTCCTTGAAGGGGAAACTTTGCAGACTAGCTGGCTAGCTCGCTAGCCATCTGCGTCTCTATGTTTGAGTATCTTCCGGCAGCAGCGGCGGCGGCGGCGGCAGCGGTGCCATGAACAGTGGACTCCCAGCTTCAGCTGCTCCGCTCGGGGGTGCCGGGATACCCAATGTCAAGGTGAAGTTTTGCCGATACTACGCGAAAGACAAAACCTGCTTTTATGGAGACGAGTGCCAGTTCTTGCACGAGGATCCGTCCATGGCAAGCCTTCCGCTGCACGGCGGCGGTAGCCCCGTCCCGTTGTCAATGGCCGGGGGTGGCGGGACGCCAGCGGGGTATTCCCTCAGTGGCTCCACGGCGGCCTGTCCGGGCGGTGGGGGAACCAGTGTGTCAAAGAAGAGCGAAACCTTGGGACCTGCAGGAACATCCCTGGATGGGACGCTCCTAACCAGTGAGTATTAAACACAGTTAGAAGCGGCCTCACGTGGGAATCCCCGTCTTGACTGTTGGGCCCCGCTTTGTTAAAATTTAGCCCCGGGATCCATCGGGGCCTTTTTGCCACAAAACGTGCGTTGTGTTTACGTGACATACAGCGCTCACGCCCGTCTGCTCGTACTCAAAGCGTGTATCGATTGTCTGGGCTGTCTCCAGTTTGTTTCTCCCTTCATGCACACTCAAAAGTGTGTTGGATTCCCAGTATGCCTGCAGCCCATGCCGCTGCAGCTCACACGGAGGCCTGCCGTTCTCTATGACAGCTGTGAGTGGGCAGAAATCCGCGACTCTCCAGCGTTAGCCCGTGTAGCCGCTATCCTGCTAATCCAACTTTATTTCAACTGCTTTAAGTGGCGTAATGCTTATAACTTGACTTCTTGTGCGGTAACTGCCAACTGATGTGCAGGTATTGTCTGGTTGAACCGTGTCCCGGTGAACCTTACCGTTGTACTTTAAACCTTTTATTATGATGTTTGCTAATTTAGCTAATAGCTCAAGCGACCTAGCCTGTGCTCAGGGTATAGCTTGTAGCCTCGAGTTGTCGCGCTCTCACAATGTAAACAATCGGAAAGTTGCTAACGTTCATTGAAAACACTAATGTGAGTGTCTTCAAAATGCGTTTTTCAACAGTGCAACTAAACAAACAACTGCGATATTATAACCGACGGATATCGCACTGCCGCTGTGGTGTCTCATTCAGCAGTGGTTGAATTGTGCACATCCTCTCTCGTTTACGTTCATTGGATAAGCTGGCGCCCAAACTGAAGGCTAAGAAGTTACAAAGTTTTCGTTACCGTCTGTTGAACACCTTGATGTGTGAACTTTCTCTTGTGATTTTGGCCCAACGCAGCATGATGTTTTCAATTATACGTGCCCAATCTTTGGTTTCTGTCACCCACAGTCCCGGGGATGGAGGGTGCAACGATGAGCGATGCCAATCTTACCAACTCTTATTTTAGCAGCAGCTTTATCGGGGTCAATGGATTTGGAAGTCCCGCAGAGTCTAAATACTCAATGATGCAGGTATGAGAGGACAGATCATATTGTTTCTGCTGACAACTGTAACACTGACTATAGGAATGTTTATTAAGTTTTTATCACAATCACCCCTATCTGATCGCAGTTGTTTGAAAAAATAAACGCACATGTGCAAGCTTCTTGATAGTTACCTACTCTTTTTTGCTCTCTTAAGCGAATTACCACCAGCAGCAGCTCTCCCAGTCTCCTCAATGATGGTGCCAAGAACTTCAGTCACAGCACTCATGGTAGGACTCCAGCACTGCTCCACTGAGAACGAGGTGGCACTCATCCAGTGAATACTGAATGCACCATTGCTCAACTCCTTACACTTTATGGTCTCTCACAGATCCAGTGAACTCGCCGACATCCTCACTATTCAGTGATTTTGGTGCTTTAAGCATTTCTCAAAGGAGAAAAGTAAGCACACAAGTATGTTTGTTTTTTTTTTCTCTTCTTTTTTCAGTACATTCAAATTAGTGAGTGTTTAGAAAGGGGATGAGGATGAATTCCCTTGTCATATCATTGTTTTCTGCTTAAAAGCTATGGCATGTCACCTCTAACTCTTGTTTGTTTCCTACTACGACATAGACTCCCAATCCTGCAGCGAGTGAGTTCATTCCTAAAGGAGCTCCACGAATGGCCACCATGGCTCAGTCCAACGTCCAGGCCTTCACCTCGCCTCTCTTCCCTCACCCCGGTCTCGGCAGCTCTACGGCTGCACTAGCCCCAGGCGAGTGTTTTTGCAAGCGACACTTCATGAGTAATCACCTTATCACAAGTGTTCTGTTTTACGTTCTAGTCAGTTGAGTTATTTTTGCTTTTTCTTTAGCCCTGAAATTGTTTGGCAGAAAAAGTTTGGGGAATTCGCTATAGTGTGTTGCATTACAACATAAACATTATACACATATATGTGTATATAGCTAGTTATTTTATTCTTCTGTATCCCCTCCAATGATTTAATGAGTGGATGTATTCTTGTGTCCGTTTGTTGCCATTTTAGGCATGTCTTTGTCTGCTGGATCCTCTCCGCTTCACTCCCCTAAAATTACACCTCACACCTCACCTGCTCCTCGTCGACGCAGCCACACCCCCAATCCTGTCAACTACATGGTGCCCACCACCGCATCTGACCAGGGCGCTCACATAATCCAGAAAGAAACTGTAGGGGGGACCACCTACTTTTACACAGACAACACCCCAGCACCAATGGCTGGGATGGTACGTTAAGGAAATATCTGCAGGCATGATATGATCTCATTTGGGTTTGTTGAGTATCAATAGAAATGAGACTATAATGCCTGCACGCAATTGCTCTATTTTTCAGGCCAGTGCTCTAATCTACAGTCTTTTATGTTTGGCATTGTGGCCATTTGGGCGCGATAATTTGGCTTCACACGGTGATGTGTCATCCTTTAAATTCTTCAGTTAAATGTTTAAGAGGTTTGTTTCCTCACACTCTTTTGTTTAGCCATGAGTTTTTAGTCGTAAACATAAAACCTGCAATTAGTGGTTTTCATTTCTCAATAAATAGGAAGCTGTGTCCTTTCTGGTTTCGCTGCAGGTGTTTCCTACCTACCATATCTATCCTCCCACTGCACCCCATGTGGCTTATATGCAGCCAAAAGCAAACGCCCCGTCCTTTTTCATGGCTGATGAGCTCCGACAGGTATTTCCCGCCCTCTTGGCTCTCAGCGTCAACTCATCTTTGCCGGTTAGCTGGCACTAATGTCTGAAATGATGCTCCATTTGTCCTATTTAGGAGTTGATAAACAGACATCTGATAACCATGGCCCAGATTGACCACTCAGAGAACCCAGGTAAAGGGTCCATTCTGTGGTCATTGAACCAGTGGCACACTTTAGGTTGTTTTATGATTTTCAAATTACCCGGAGCACATTGGAAGTAACGTGAAGAACAATGCCCCTTCTTATGCTGTTGCTACACACACACACACACACACACACACTCACACAGTTTGCATAATTAAAATGTGCTTGTGCTTTTTTGTGGTTATTACCCCCTTGTGTTATTTTGTGACTATTTGTCTGCTTAGTCATCGAGTGAGAATATAGTGCTTTTATACAAATTAATTTCGTTCTACAAACCCCCGTAAATATATCATGTATTTTGTTGACACTTTGTCTTTCTGTGGCAGACGTACCGTCTGAAGTGGACAGCTATCACAGCCTGTTTCCCCTGGAGCCCCTCCCACCACCAAACCGCATGCAGAAGACCAGCAACTTCAGCTACATCACTTCCTGCTACAAGGCGGTCAACAGCAAGGACGACTTGCCTTACTGCCTAAGGAGGATACACGGTAAGGACCCTGACGAGGAGAGGTGCTGGGATTTGGAAGAAAAACAAAAAAAAATGTTAAAAAACTGTAAAAAGGATGTTTCAAAGTTAGACTGCAACAGGACTGCTTATAGTTTGAATGAATCCCCGTTCATGCATTTTTCCCAAATGAAAGGCAAATTGTAACTTTTTTTCCTGAATAAATAACTTTAAGACCCTTTTCCCTTTCAACAAATTACTTAAGTTGAGCCCCTACCTTTCCTGTTGCCAAGTAAATAGCATAGTATTTCTTCTCCTACCGGTTTCTTTTCTAAAAATGGCAACATGGTGATATTTTTAGATTTTTTTCATTGGAACGTTTGCTATTGATGGTCTATGGATTTTGGCTATCCTATTCTTTTATTCATGTAGTTTTTCTTTGGAAATTCGTCCAGGTTTCCGCCTTGTAAACACAAAGTGCATGATGATGGTGGACATGTGGAAGAAGATTCAGCACTCGAACTCTGTAACACTGAGGGAGGTCTTCACCACGAAAGCCTTTGGAGACCATTGTAAGTTTTTATCCATTGTTTGCTCTCGCAAATGTCCGTTTTTTTTTTCTGTAATTCCCACAAGTAAATTTAACTTGTAGGGCTGTTTAATTCTTATGTCACTAGTGTAGCTTAACAACTGCTCTTAAATCCATTTTGGTTACACATACTTTTTTCAGCATAGGAGCATGGAGAAATTAGCTGTCAGAGTATGTGATGCTCTGCTTACTATTCTCTTAAAAAAATGGTAAAATTTGCTGAAAGACAAGTCTGCAGGGGCTTAAGGCAGTGTGGTCCATTGGGCCTGCATTGAGTTCATTTGTGGAACCAACCTATTGTTGTCTCTGTTTTCACCTTGATGTTGGCTAGTGCACAGCGCTTTTGTCCACCTTGAGATTGAGCTGCACAACAACAATAATTGAAACGGAAAATTACAACACTTAACAGAACCATATTATCTTTCTCTGCACAATTTTCCTGCGTGGCCGATAAACACTGAGCAATTCTTTTCCATGCTCAGCAGCTTCTGGGCACTATAAGGTCCAGCTTTCCTTGTCTCTCCTCTTTCATACCCTACTTATCCCCTACTGTTGCTATTTGACTGATCAATACATGCCATTGTGTGTCAACAAAACATTATTACAGTCATTTCCTTTAACTATTGATCAAAAGCTAAACGATTTGATTGGATAAGATTAGGTGCAGTAAGTTTCTTCATTATGTACTCGTTTGTTTTTTTCAACGCACAAATTTGTATTTGCAACCGCTGTCCTTTGGCCTTGACTTGTCTTCTAATTATGAAGTGTGTTGCAGGACAGAGTTACAGTTGAAGAGTAACGTATGCAATATTCCAAGACATCCTTTAATTGGACTCCTTTGTTTGCCGCAGCTTTGGTGTTCTCCTACGACTTCCATGCGGGTGCTGAAACCATGTTCAGCAGACACTTCAACGATCCAGCAGCAGACTCTTATTTTACAAAGAGGAAGTGGGGTAAGTTTACTCTGTACCTCTGCTACACCCAAACCGGCCTCGCAACCCAACCCTTCCTTCCCCCTCACACTTCTTCTGGACCTGCTTCCCCCTGACACAATTTTTTTGTGAATATGTTCAACTGTTTTATGTTGCTTCTAGTAAGTCAAGTGTTTGCATGAGGGTTTGGCAAATTGCCAGATGATGGTTGATAGCAACACATACCACTGGCTGCTGATAGAGATCAGTGTGATGTGTATGTGCCTGTTATTTAAAAAAACAACCCATAAAACACAAACCAAAAAAAAAAGTGTTTTTTGAGAACTTAACAGGAGGCCTTAGAAGTTTGGATTATAGTTAGACGGTTTACATATCTGTCAGTGTAACAGACAAAGGTGCCTAGAGGAAACTGTGGCTGAAACCGATCCATGGGCAGGTGGTGTTTGGGTTACCAACAGGAATGCAACCAGGAAGCAAAACTATTCACACTTTGGACTGTTTCTGCTCTGTACCAAATAGTGACATGCGATTACATATTGCAGTTAATTGTATTGAAACAAGCACATGCAAATGGGAATGAAGTGAGACTTTTGACTAGCATGTTAAGTGACGAACTTAGCAGTTTGATGACCCGCTCACAAGCAGAAGAAAAGTTAAGGTTTGTGAGATAAAGTCTGTTTCTGTGTGCAGGACAACACGAGCCTCCCCCACCACGGCAGCATGCAGGTTTGCTCCCCGAGTCCCTGATCTGGGCCTACATAGTCCAGCTCAGTTCCGCCCTGCGCACCATACATACAGCTGGGCTGGCCTGTCGTGTCATGGACCCCAGCAAGATTCTCATTACTGGCAAGACCAGGTCTGTACTAAGGCAGTGAGCGGAACTGAAAGGATTTTAAATTTCCTGCTCTGAAAGTGCAGATTTATCTGCTAAGAAAATAACCATTTAAGGTAGAAGAATTTGTTTTTTCAAAGTTGAGACCTACTTTTCTTTTTTTTTTCCCCTTAGCCGTGTGTTTGTGCACATTCAGAACAAGCATGATTGCACCCTAGTTAAAATGTTGCTGATGGTTTCTCTTCCCCTCCGTAGGTTACGGGTGAACTGTGTTGGGGTGTTTGACGTCTTAACATTTGACAACAGTCAGACCAATCATCTTGCCCTTATGCCACAGTACCAGGTACTATTCATTTGCATAACCTCTTTTTAGTTAATGACACAAGTGTACTGTATAAAGTGGGGGTCAGGGCTCCCTGTTGGATTGCAAGAAGCCGACATTGAGGTTTTGAGGTGTGTGCGTGTGTGTGTGTGTGTGTGTGGAGAGAGAGTGAGTACAAGTTTAAAATCATTAAAAAGTGGAAACTGTTCTTTTTATTGATAAGTGTTCCATAAGAAAAAAAAAAGATCTTATGCAACGAAATTTTAAGAAAGTACCTAATTAACACATACCTGATATTTGTTCATTCTTTTTTACCCCCTCTTCAAAAAAAAGTCTCATTGCCTTCCAGAACTTGTAAAAGTCCCATTTGTTGTTAAAAAAAGACCTGAGATGCAGGAACAAATTACCCCCCAAAAGTCAAGAAACTATTTGAAAAACACAGTTTCCCCATCTGGCTGAATTGTTTGAGAGCCATGATTGTTTGTCGTGTCTACTAATAAACTGTCTGATGTCTGCGACCAACTTGAATTTGTGGCCCACGCCATTTACAAATCAGATTTTTTGCCATGCTCATGTGTGTTTGTATGATGTGATATCTGTGTTGTATAGCAAGCAGACCTTGTGTCACTGGGCAAGGTGGTGTTGGCGCTGGCATGTAACTCCCTGGCTGGCATTCAACGGGAGAACCTACAAAAGGCCATGGAACTGGTGTCTATCAACTACTCGTCAGACCTCAAAAACCTCATACTGTAAGAATGGAAGGGGGAAGTGCATGAAATACCTTGTGATGTACCATTACCAGGACAAAAAAATTTGGACCAACTATATGTCCAAAAGTAACTAATGCTTGGCAATTGTTGCTATCATTACCGCTAAGTACTGTGCATGTTCAGCCAATAGTCATACTTAGCTAATCTTCTAATGTCTATATTATTCATGTGCATTATTTTTCTTTTTCCTCTGGCCATAAGAATTAGTCCCATGCCTTGCTATTAGCAGGAAAGGTACTGTTTTCAGCAGTGATCCTGTTTCTCATTGAGTCCCCCCATGTTTGTATTAATAAGGAATGAGGAGATCTGAATTCTTGATCTCTGTCATTTTCAATGGGACACTCTGACTTGGGTATCACTGTTGACATCTACATTATCGGGATGTGTGTGCACGAGTGTGTTCACAACCTCGCATGGTTTTACCAGCCTCTCTGTCTCTCCTGAAGACAGATGGTGACACTTTGTTTTGTGTGCAGGTATTTGCTCACTGAACAGTCCCGCCTGCGCAGCGTCAATGACATCATGCCAATGATTGGAGCGCGATTTTACACGCAACTAGATGCATCACAGATGAGGAATGATGTCATTGAGGAGGACCTGGCCAAGGTAAATGCCTGGTTGGTTAACATTTGTGAAGAGAGTTAATTTCTCACTGTATGGAAGGGCTGCACTACAATGACATTTTCTTTTTCTGTTCCATATCACAAAATGCATTATTGAAAATACAGGAAATGTCACCGGGTATATTGTGTTCTTCCACCCATATTTGCCCTCAGCCATCATGTTCATCCGTTGAATACTCCTGTTGGTTCCCAGACATGAGATGTCAAATATTTTTCCACAGAATCAAGCAGCACAAACTTGACAGTAACACTCACTTTGGAGTGCAGCACGCAGGGTCTTAGAAAATACCAATCTACAAGATGAATCAAGACTTATTTTGGGGTTGTTTACAAAAAATGTGGTATTTCTTGAGTTAAGAGGGAAGTTTTATGTGCAAAAGGACTGTGTAGAATCAACTGTTTGTTTTCCTCTTTTTATTTTCCCTCATCATGAAGTGTTGTCATGGAAAAACAGCCCCCTACTTATCTCGTGTTAAGGTTCCCCTTTCACCTGTACTTCTCTTTGCAGATTTGCAGAAAACAAAGTTGATATCATTCCAAATATTTGTTGAAGCCAAAGCATGAGCCAAAGGATTTTAGTTTGTAGACATGATCTACATATGATAAAAGGGATTTATGCAATGTTCCAACATGCGTGTGATCTGTTGATATCCCTGCTGCAGGGGAGATTGACTATGTTAGATTCATCAATGATTTCTGCCATGAAGAATGATAGCTGTGCTGTGCATTTAGCCAGTGTGGCTTTTGGTTCCAAAAGCTTAAAAAGAAAACAGAAATATCAACAAAAGCCTAGATGCACAGTCTGCGAATATAATATCTGTGCACTATGTATCAGCAGTGTTTCCCATAATAGCTGCATCAGTGCATTACTATTGAAACTGCTCTCAGTGGCTCAGGGGCTATTCCTCTTCCAAAGGGTTTGTGAGTTAAAAAGGAAAAAAAGGAAATATATTCTAATTCAGAAAATTGGCATGTGAGCCCGCTTAAAGTCCTGTAAGGCATATAGGATAATAAAAATCTCTTATCTCTTGTGATGCAGTTGTGAAGGAAAACCCCAGCCGCTTGGTGAAGTCAAGTGTTAGATGCCACTGCATGGATGTCATTTTTGTCTTGATGAGGTCATAGCCCATTTTCACATTTTACATTTTTCCATGCTTGAGGGAAATTTTTTTGGAGTGGCCTTGAATTCATTCCAAAATGTGTTTTGTTTTTCTTCTACTTTTCATTTGTAATTTTCATCGGTTTTCCTCTACAACCAGCCTGTTTGTCAGCATATATATATCAGCAATAATTAATAAAAGCATAAAAGCAAAAATGAATAGTGAAAGTGAGACTTGTTTCGGCAACAACTTTTAATTGATGCCTAAATATATTTGCCTTACTGGTGGTGTTCCCTTTTAGAATTTTTTTTTTGAAATTTAAAACTATACAAACCATGTGTTCTGCTATAATTGCGTAAACTTCAGAGGACACTGAAAATATACAAAGTCTGAACCGTGTATCCTAACTTTTATATTGACTTTATGATGTTCCGGATGGATGAATAAAGCAGTTGTCTGTTTGCAGGAAGTGCAGAATGGCCGCCTCTTTCGCCTTTTGGCCAAACTGGGCACTATCAATGAAAGGCCAGAGTAAGTTGAACTTGTGTGTGAGTGTGTGTGTGTGTGTGTGTGTGTTGGTGCGTGTACATGTGTGTGTTTGTGTTTATCAATTAATCTTGTGCTCAGGTTTCAGAAAGACCCCACGTGGTCGGAAACAGGTGACCGCTACCTGCTCAAGCTCTTCCGCGACCACCTCTTTCATCAGGTGACAGAAGCAGGGACACCCTGGATTGACCTCAGCCACATCGTCTCCTGTCTCAACAAAGTGAGTTTTAGCTCCTGATCATTTGTATCATGAAACTTGTGAACTTTTAATTCAGTGCCTTTGTAACTGCAGCGTGTCGGGTTTCTCGGGATGTGGCTTCAAATGGGGAAGAAGTTAATATCTTGCTAGCATCCATTTTTCAGTATCAGCCCGTATACTGACTCCCCTTATGAATGGAAAATAACATGTCATCTATGCAAAACATATACACGGCCATCCTTATGAAAAGTCATTTAATTTCTCCTTTTCTTTAAATGTCTCAAAACGAAACCTAGACTTAGCATCTCTGATCTGACCGTTGAGAATATGTTCATTAAAAATGAACATTAATATCTTTGTTCCCTAAATTCCCCTTAATGTATTTCCAAATTGTCATTGATTCTTTTGTAATTCCTTTGATGATTTTATGTAGTTTGTCTATTGTAAGGCCAAAGGCAATGTTTTGATCATTTTAGCCAATAATTTTCAGCTGAAACTGAATAATGCACAGATTTAAAGAAAAGAAATCCACGATTCAGCATTGTTGTTACAAGATACTCAGTTATGTCCCTCACGCTATAGTGAGGGACATTTGTATTGTGGGCTAATTTCCACTGTATTTTCATTGATAAGGTGTTTGTTATTCTTTAAACTCTTCTCAGCGTGAAATATTATTCAGCTGACTGGCCCACCAGCACATTTGTGTCATCTGTTAGTGCTCGACCTCAACCGCGATGTCCGTTAAACAGCCTGTTACAGAGAAGAGGGAATCAAAGTTGACTTCATTAATGGCTCATCGCCATTGGAGAGTACTTCAGACATGACACCCTGCTTGAATCTTGTCAGTTGTCCAAAATGTGATTTAAAATTGCAATTTTCAAGCGATCTCAGTTTTATTTAAGTGTTATTTGATTCCCAAGACAAAGTCAAATTACGATCACATTTTCAGGCATTTAAAAAATACAAAACAAAAAATCCTTCCTTTTGTAACATATACAGCGTGATTTCATTCCCCCCACTACTGCCTGTGTTCAGCTGGATGCCGGTGTTCCTGAGAAGATCAGTCTGGTGTCCCGGGACGAGAAGAGTGTCCTGGTTGTGACCTATTCTGACCTGAAGCGCTGCTTCGACAGTACCTTCCAAGAGCTACAGGCTGCTGCCTCTGGCTCTCTGTAGCGCCCTCTTAAGGCCCGGGGTTGGACCACCCGGGTTCGGAGCACACAATTGCACTACAGCGGATGACCAGGATCGTGGAAATGACATCAGCATGGCGACGGAAGCCTGGCAGAGCTTCATGAACCTCAGTCACATACACTGTCCACCAGGAAGGCTTTTTTCTAAAGTGTATTTTTTTTTTATTTTTCTTAAACCCCGCAGCTGAACATGGGAAAACAAAAGGAAAAAGGACAAACGTGGAAGCTGTGACGACTGATTATGATGACTTTTTTTTTAGATTTGGGGAACAAAACAAAAAAGAAAAAAAAAAAAAACAACAAAACAAACCATGAGGTTTTGAACTATTTTCCTGCTTTTATTGTTTATTTCTACAGTTGGGGGTTATTTTTCTGAGGAGGATGCACTAAGATTTTAATTTTTTTGTTATTTTTATGAATACGTGTGAATGGCCTACAGGGTGTACAGAGAGAGCCACACATACATGGAAATAATTACCAGAGCAGACTCATTAAACAACAAAAGACGAAATCCAGCTTTCTGTTGCCCGCATCTGCTGAGGCTGGAGATCGCACCCCTTCATTCTGACGCACTAGGCTGGGACACACCACTCGAGGCTTTCTTTGAGCTGGATGGCCTGTTGGGCCAGTTCACCTTTGCCTTGGTTGTTGGGCCCCCACACCCCTCCTCAGAAAGGACAAACCACTGGTATGGGCGGGGAGGGTTCTTTAAAACTGGAAATGAATTATGAAGATTTCTGACGTTTTGGTTCAGGCTCATATGTGTGGGAGGGTGGGAGGCACGGGCTGGCGTTTCGGGGTCAGGGGGTCGGGTGGTGAAACGCGGTTTCTGTCGCACCGAGGAAGGGGTGTCTTCTCATGATGCCAAGTGTTTGTTACATATGCAGCAACAAGCTTTTTTTAAATGGACCCTATGTGACATGAAACACTCGAGCAAGGGTTGTTTTGGTTTTGCTGTCCGGGCTCTTGGGCTTTGCCCTCTGGTGGGACTCCTGTGGAGGTCGAGCCACAGCTGCCTCTTTGTGGAATGTCCTTATTTGTTTGCCACCTGTCCCTCCATTATCCCCTTTCTTTTTCGCCCTGTCTCTCCCGTTTTCTTTTTATTCCAAGCATTGCTCCCCCTCTCTACATTTGAGAAATTGCGATGATGCTTTTTTGGGATTCTTCTAGTCGGGTTTCCTCTTTGCTCAGCTGTAGAGCAGGGATGCATGATGGGAAAGGGGGGCGCAACTTATTTTTTTGCCTCAGTTTATCTTAATTCTGTGGACCAATTCCAGCAGGGATGAGGGGTTAAAGGAGGGGAGGGGGAGGGATGGTGGCTGAATGAGAATAGGAACAAGGCGCCAACAGTTATTGTTTTATTTTACTTTACAATCATGAAATATAAATGTGCTGGAGACAATAGCACTGGCGCTTGCTGTTGCACTCACTTGGATGGCTTGGATTTCTCTCAGGATGACGAAAAGCTGGAGGGGCCCAATGATTGAATGTGTTTGGCTGTCATTGGTCACCCCCTGTCCAGTCAGATAGATGAGCTACAGTGGAGTGGGCGGGACGTCTTCAGATGGAGGTTTTAGGAAGTTAAAGAGGGATTTCCTGTTGCCCTTAAGCACAGCTCTGTATTCAGACGAAGCTCTCGAGCTCCCGGCAGAACCATTTTTTAACCTCTCCAACTTGTACATCGAATTGATTTGATGCAAACCTGCTCTGACCAGACGGAGGGGAAAAAAACAACAACAAAACAATCCCAGCTGTGCCAAACCACTGTTCTTGATTTCACTGCCTGCACCTTGTTTCCAGGAGCTTTTTAGCAAATGTGTCACAAATGCATGGAAGATCACATGCACGGGACACACTTACAAAAGAGAAAGAAATCAAGCTGAAAGGCAAAATCAAGAACTGTGCCCTGGCTAAAGGCCCGGGTGCCATTGGTCTATATTTGGGGCAACAAACCAGCAAAGAGCTGGCCTTGTTAGATCACAT
This sequence comes from Fistularia commersonii, assembly GCF_037954325.1. Lineage (NCBI taxonomy): Eukaryota > Metazoa > Chordata > Actinopteri > Syngnathiformes > Fistulariidae > Fistularia > Fistularia commersonii. The sequence goes on along the minus strand of NC_141291.1, from coordinate 14,184,099 downwards.
ACTATCTGTTTTAGCAAAACAGACGAAACATTTGGTGAATGTGGTGCTTTAGAACAACCCTCAAGACACTTACTGATATTCACACACCTTCAAACGCACAACATGTGCCCCCGACTCAGCCTCCACAATGCCAGATCACACACAAACACACACACACTTAACACACAAACACATATCCACACTCCAGTAATAGAATGTCCCTCCTCTCCTGCCCCCACATTAACACACCTACAATCACCATCTTAGTATGTTTTTGCCCCTCTTGTGTTCATTGTCCAAATTTTGCAATATTTGTGTGTACAGCAGTATTTTAATAAAGAATACCAAAACTAATCTAAAATCTGCGCCATCTTAATTTCATCAGTTAGCAGTGATGGTTTGTTAGAAATCCCATGCATGTTTTATAGTAACTTCCATGTTGTGCTCAGTTTATTGAACAGTTAATGTTACTCAGGGAAAGAGCAAAAAAAAAAAGAATTGCATTTTCACTCAGGCTGTACTGTGTGAAGCTCTAATATAAAACACATAGCGGTTAAAAGACTGATTTAAAGTCAATATTGAACCTGGTTCAATTTGTTCAGGATCATTTGTACTGTTTTCCTGAGACGTTAACCCATTAAGTTCAAGAAAAACAATTTCAAAAGTCCACTTCAACATTTTCCGAGAAAGACAGTCCCAACGTAGTTGGTTTACTTCCCAGGAGACTGCTTGGATTAATGATTGATAAGTTTGAACAAGAGCAAATGGAACATTCCACATGAAAACAGTTGATTACGGTCTTTAGCCAATATTCCGCATTTATATCATTATTTTACATAGCATGCCAGAATATGAGAGTTCCTTTATCAAAGCACACCTTGCAGATAATACAGTCTACATCACGAAAATCAGACCAGCTCGACAATTTATTAAATGATCATTAAGTGAATTATGCATGAAATGAATACAGCATTAAATAAATAATATCACCCTGTGTAACAAATCCTATTCATCTATAGTGTTTTCCAGCATATAGTGGCTGTGTACATGGAACATGTAATTCATACAGCAATGTTCCACTTCACAGAGTTCAGCACATGAGGTACCAATGCAATAAGCTCTAATAGTAAAATACATTCTGCATAAATTCGTATGATAAATACTGCCCGTTATTAAGTAGCTGCTCTTGGAAAGGGTGGTGTTTGAAAAGATTCTCCTGAGAAGAGGGTTATACTGCAAACTCAATGCACATTGAAAAAAAGTAGTACAATCAAGAGAAATTCTAAATTTGGTTTATGGGATGAAAAAAAAGTTTTCTAAAAGGGGAAGACCTCCTCCAGTCTTGGAACTGCTACATCTTATAATTCCATTTTCTTAATTTTAATTCATATGCTCATAAAGTTCATAATTGTGAGATTAAAAACAGTAAAAAAATCTTTTTTTTTCGAATGATTTTTGTTTTTTTATCATCCATTCATTATCTATACCACTTATCCTGCAGTCAGGGTCAGGGGGGTACGCTTGAACCTAAGTCAGCTGTCATTGGACAAAAGGGTTGCCCTGGGCCTGTGGAGCCAATCATTGGGCCACATTCAACCTTAAACAATTTAGGATTTCCAGTGAACCTAAAGCATGTTCTGGCACCCTCATATATTATTTACAGTTAAATAACTGATGGTGAATGTGTAATGGGGAAGCTCTCTTTCTTAAAAGTAGACACGCACGTTTACATTAGAGATTCTAGTTTGTACTTGTTAATTTTTGCAGATTTTATAATGAGGTAGTGAATGCAAGCTGTGAAGAAAAAAAGAATATGTTTGAAGAAGTATAAGTGTGAGATCTAAGTTTATACGTGTGTTTATAAGCTGCTCTAGAAGAAGTTGAGGGTGCTAAAGGGAGGGATAGAGGAAGGCCGAGTTGTAGTCTGGAGGCGGGGAGCTCCCGTTGTCTGATTCCCAGTCAAACGACAGGATAGACGGCCCCTTCACGCCGAAGGCCACCTGGCTTTGCCGGCACTCGTTGGAATCGTGGATCCTGAACACAGAAAGTCGCAAAATAACCTTCACTAGCTGTTCCTCTATGGCTACCTTACACCATGTTACAATGATCCAGAGAGAGATGAGTTTTTCTTTTTTCATTTGACATCAAGTGTATTTTTATCCCGGATGAGCACTCAGAGAATACGTTAAATATGGACGCAAGGGAGTAACATCTTTAGTTCCTATAACGGTCGTCATGTGTGAAGTACTGCAAGTAAAAGTGGTGAGGGTCTAAGGCCAAAGTACTGCAACTGTGGAGGTAACCACACTGTTGGTCACAGAAAGGTTGAGGCCAGAAAAAAAAAGTGAAAAAAAATGTTATCTTTAAGGAAATGCAACTTTTGAGGTTCAGATTGTAACCTGAAGCTGCTGCTGGGGGGAAACAGTGTGGTCACACATTTAACGTACAATTGTGCTTAACCTTCGCTGTGGTGGCTGAACAGTCTAGTCAGCCGGCTGACTGTTCAGAGGAATTAAAACAACTCGACTGTTTGGGATGATGATGTAAGAGGTGCCAATTGAGGAATCCCAGGAAAGCCAAATTGGGTTTGGTGTTGTTCAGGCAACAAGACACAATGCGAGGGAGAAGAATGCTGAGTTGTTGCTTTAATAAAGCAAAACATTTCACAGAAAAAATCGAACCAGGGAAATATTTTAACCTCGATAAATTATTCAAGTGAAGGGCTTTTGGAGATGCTGATATCTGATTTGCAACAACGGGTGGAAATCCTTCCGGCAGATCAGATTGAGAAAAAAGTCAGCAGGCCAGGAAATGATAAGCCCTTTACATCGATGTGACACATTGCCAACCCCCTGGGAGTTTTATTTAATAATTTGAAAAATAGCTATGTTGGATTCGGGTTCCTTGAAGCCTAGGTTCTGGTTTGCAGACTTTGAGTTATGTGACCAGATGGTGAGTGTGGTGTTTGCACGTTCTGCTGCACTATGAAAGAATTCAGAGCCCGGTGATAGAAGGTCAAAGGTCAAATATTCAAGATGTCCACCTGCTGTTGGCGTTGTTATTCCACGTCAGATGTTTGAGCTCCTCTGATGGCAAGACCATTCCGCTATCGCTCTGCTCGCCCTAAAGCAAAATAGATATTACTTTATTGTTTCCGAGTGTGTTTGCAGTGACGTTTTCATTATTTTGTTCTTTTTTCTGTCTCACCTCAGACCCATCCTGCTTGTCGCAGGACAGGTTCTCAAACGTCTGAAGCGCGGCCCTCATGTAGCTTGAGTTGTTGAACAGAGAAGCAAAAGATTAGTTTGAGTTTTCACTACTGCATCAACCTGTTTCCTGTTGCACCTGAAACGGGTTTCAGTTGTCATACACAGATTCCGCCACCGTTGCATGCAATTGACTGGCAACAGCGCTCCTGAAATTGTCAAGCTCAGGCAAGCATGCTGCCTAATTGTGTCTGAACGTCCTCACCTCAGGTTTGTGATGGCAAATGGGGTTTGCTTAAAAGTCTTGCTGTGATTTGAGTTTCCAGAATTCATGAAAGTTTCCAGAGGAATGTAATCCTTCCCATCCTGTTGAGGGGAAAGGAAAATTGCTGTTGTGTTATTGTGGATCATCTGTACCCATATGTGGTGGAAATACAGGAAATGATTGCAAGGAAGGCCAGATCTCTTAGCAAAACCTGACCTGCTGCACCCTTGCCTGAAGCAGGTCTCCGAGTGTCTCCACCAGATTAGGAAAGGTAGGCCGGTCTGACGGACTCGCCTCCCAGCAGGCCAGCATTGTACTGTAACTGTGTACACAAATACACCGAGTGCACAATTTGCTCATTTAGATCCAAAAATAACACTGTCGTCACCGAGTATTGGCTTCTAGGGGGTTTTCAAACTCCATTATTTCTTGTACACAGTTTATAATTGTTTGGAAAAACTCACATCTCCGGTGTGCTGTACTCCGGTGCTCGCATTCTGGTCCCCGCTTTGAGTCTGTGGCAGAATTCCTCATCAATATGAAGACCAGGATAAGGGGAAGCACCTACAGGACGCACATTACCAAGCGAAAAAAACAAAACAAAAACAGAGCCGAATGACCCTTGTCTTGAACAAAATGCATCAAAATCAGAGAAAAAGTTTAGTTTGCTTTTGTTATTGTACTCTGCGTCGTGTGAGGGCTCATACCCAAAGAGAAGATCTCCCAGAGCAGAATCCCAAAGGCCCAGACATCACTTTGGGTGGTGAACACCTTGTCAAAGATGGACTCCGGGGACATCCACTTCAGAGGGAGGCGGGCCTGTGCCGCCGGCCACGGGAAAGGACCACAATTAATAAATACGGCAATTCACATGGGGAAATGTGTTTGCGTTTATGCGACGGATTTTTGTTTTAAAATCCATTTATAATGCATTATGAATTAGGAATAATTGAAACAGCTGCAATGTTGCAATCTACCGAATGATCCCCAAGGAGAAGATTAGAAGTAATTCATTAAGAAATGATTGATAATGTGAAGAAAATAATTATTCTTGCACAATTTCTCTAATTTTAATTTTTTTTTAATTTTCATTTTTATTTTGATGCTTCATACTTTTACCAAGTGTGAAAAAAAACAGTTCTTGTATGACTGTGTATCCCATCCGTACTTACATCTCCCTTTCGCACATAGTCGGGGTCTTTGTAGATATCTCTGGCCAGGCCGAAGTCGCATATCTTCACCACTTTATTGTCACTGAGTAAGATATTTCTAGCGGCCAGGTCTCTGTGAATACACTGATGAGCGCAGAAAGAGAGCAAGTATATATATATGTATGTTGAAAAAGGGGAAAAATATGAATAACGGGTTCACACGAGTAGGACCGAGGTGTATTGGACCTTGCGAGAGGCTAGAAACTCCATCCCCCGTGCCACCTGGAAGCTGAATGAGATCAGATCCTCCAGGAATAAAGGAGCGTCTTTGTCAGATATGCAATCTACAGCACACAAGAAGAAAAAAAAAAAACAGGCGCGTTATCGGGCGCATCTGGCACGAGCGTGAAACCCCAAAACTGGCGTCGGTCCTCTCTCTCACCCAGGTCATCCTCTTTGTTGTCTCTCTCCTCAGATGTAATGCTGTTCTGACTGTCAGTCATGCTGTTAACGCAAGTCAGCCCACCAGCTGGTCTTAGAGTCACCTGGGTATGAAATCAAATTGTGATTAAATATGGGATAGCATGACATGTCCACAGAGATATGCATAGTCACATGTCAGGATAAGGATTGAGCTTATTGTGCTATTCATTTCAATCAATTTGTTAGGCTGCTTTTTTGTGATACTTTTTTTTTGGCCTGAGAACATTACCTTTTTAGGAAATATTTTTAAGTTACTGGACAAGACACAAGAAGAAGGAAGTGAATACACCTTGCTGAAAACCATTTGTCATGTTCAAACCTCAAACAGAAGCAGAACTGAGTTTCCTTGGTGTGAAAGTCAGTCAACGTGTGAAGCACAATGATGGGATTCTCACCGGTACATTACGATCACTGGGTTTTATATTATCCAGGTATGTCCTGAGTTTATATTTGAATGCGCCGGGAGAAAGGTGCCGAGTGTCTTACCCTGTTGAGCTCAAACACCTCACGCTTGCTCTTCAGGAAGGTTGACAGATTTCCATAGCGACAATATTCGACAATGACCATGAGTGGTCCTACACAGATAAAGCACACATGAGATGCACAAGTTATACGCACACCTACATGAACACGCACACGCAAACGCACACGCACCTCCCGGCTTGGTGCAGGCTCCTAGGAGGTTGACAACATTGAGGTGGTGTCCTATGTAGTTGAGAATTTTCAGCTCAGTCATAAGAGCTTTGTGCTCGCTGACAGTGGCTCCCTCTAGTGGACAGAATGAGAATGGCAGAAGATTTTTTAGGACTAATTCAGCTCCTACATCAGAGGTACCTGAAAGAAAACAGTGACACCAGCAGCTTTCATTCTGTACCTTTGAGCATTTTAACAGCCACTGTCCTGCAGCCGGTGGTGCTGTCTATTCCAAACGCCGATGCCTGCATCACCTTGCCGAAGGCTCCCCGGCCCAAATTCTTCCCTGGAGGAGGAACAAGTTCAGAGAAAACGATGCTGTGATTAAAAAGGGAGATATCTTTTGTATTTTGGCTAATCAATAAATACTATTATCCTCCACCCAGGACTCCAGACCTCGATAAGAGACATTATCAACCATCTATTTAACAGAATCCCACCCTTATGATAGAGAGAGCTGATTAGTGACAGTAAACACAGTCTGCAGCCCCCTTCCCTCCGCTCCAGTTGATTAGCTCCTCACAGACACACAGCCTGATTAATGAAAAGCGACACTCCCAATTATAATCTGATAAGACTTATGAGAAAGTCCTTGTATCTGTGTTATGATCCTTAATACTCCCCTCTCCCCTTTGTTCGCGTAACATCCTCCAGATTCTTCTCGTCTCATATCTCGATCAAGAAAATGACCATAAGGAGCAGTTTTTGTTTTGATTTTCATGAATGGTAAATTAGTTTACCTAATTTGAGTCTCTCTCTGGGAAACTCCCATTGGTTTGGGTCATACTGTAGTCTGTCACACTGCCCCTCCATTGGCCCGTCCCCCGAGTCCAGTATGATTGACAGGTATTCCGTTTTGGCATTTGTGTTGTCGGCCTTCGGAAAAAGGAAAAAGAAGGTGCGTAGTCAAATACATGAATAAATCAAAATAAGACAAGTCGGGGAAATACAAAATACAGAAATACAATGAAATACTGTCGGTGACCATTCACCTCAAGTGTTTTGGGTTAAAGCTCAAGTGTTTTTTTCCCCTTTAAAAGACCTGATGCTTTTGGGTTAAAAATTATGATGTGAGCTTCCGTTACAAAGAGGGGTGAGCGGGGAGACTGAATTTTATAACCATTTGTGTGGAGTTAAGTAAACTCAACCAAGTGCATTATAGCATTACAAACACAAAATTACCATGCTGTGGTTTGACAAGAACTCAAAGAAATAAAATCCAAGTGATCTAGGGAAAACAGAGGTCAATAAAACTTCATCGCTGGCACTGAAAGAAAACACTGTTCCTCCACAAACTCGTACAGTTTCAGTTATCCATGTTAAAAAGTGGTATTTAAGGTTGTTCCAAGGCTCACTTCAATAGCAAGAAAAGCAGATTAAGATATTCACCTATTACACAACCTGAATTCTTTTATTCCAAAAATGTCCTTGGTTCCTCTCACCTGTCTCAGTTTGCGTATCAGCAGTGTCAGCAAAATCCAGAGGAATGCTGCCACAATGCAGGTGCAGATGAGGGTGGGAATCTCTACAAACGATGCTTCTGAGGAATCTACACACAAACACACACACAAACACACACGCACACACACACACACACACTTTAACAATCCAACTGAGGATATTGTTTGACAGTGCCCCGGGGACCTGCCAGAATTTTGACACCTTCGTAAAACTAAAACAAGAAAGAATGTCTCTTATTCAGGGCCTTTTGCTCACATATATGAGGTCTTTTGAAACAACCACAATTATGAGTCTCTGTGGAACAGCAGAAAAATTGCGGGTACGTCTACTATGTAACACTGGGACCACTGAATCTTACCACACAATTAACACAATTAACACAATTAATATAAATGTATTATGGTAATTCTTATTGGAATCATCATCATCATCAACATTATCATTATTGTTGTTACATTCTACCATGAATACCATTTTGTTCCTATTTTAAACGGAAAATGTAGAAAAGCCCCACTCATTACTATGTGGAGCCTCTCAGAGATGTTGGCTAAGCCCTTCCGGAGGAAATAAAAATGGGAGACAGTTTCCTTCCTGACTGATCAGAACACAACAACTTACATAGCCACTCCTCTCAGACACGAGGAAGAGTGTCCGCCACTAGTGCCATGGATCTGTGGTCAACTTGTGGTGGACAATCAGAGGACCTGCCTCCACTGTCTGCCACCTGCCATTGAGTGTTTGTGTGTGTGTGTGTGTGTGTGTGTGAACGAGGAGAGTTGAACAAAAGGCTGAGACGTATTATGTCAATAAATACTAGAATCAGTATTCGCGCATGAATGAAGTGTTATGCAGATGATACACTTATTACTATTATTACTGATATATTACTATTTAAAAAACAAAATCCTAGTACTCTGATGCAAAAATAGCACTTTAAAAGATGTTTAGTGATAGTCTAACTCTTCCATGAGCATCTTCCTTAGCATGTCTTTGGCGACTATCTTTAATTTCATAATTTCATAATGTGCGAAATATGATTAAAACAATGTAGTGCTGCCAATCTGGTATGTGTGCATGGATATCTAATTTAACATGAAAAATTTGATATTTATTCTCTCTATCATGTCCCCTGAAAACCTTCAATAACTACAATTTTTACGAAACATTCATGTCATCTCTTTTTTTATAGAACTGCCAGTGCTGATACATAGATGGTAGCAATGAGATTCATTCAGTTACAGTATATCTAGGTTATGGATAAGTTTATACTGGCCAAAAATCACTGTACAAACAGAATTACGGGCTAACCTTTAAAAATCAGAATCAAGAAGCAAAAAATAATGGAAGATAGTATAGGTTGAGAAATACATACTGTTGACCCATATATAGGCAGAGCTTTCAGCAGAGCCTTTCTCATTCAAGGCCTGGCATGTGTACAAGCCCTGGTCCTCCACAGTGATGCGGTCAATATGGAGGATCCCCTCTTCTGGTGATATGACGATGCCTAAAAAAGTTTACCAAAATTTAAATGTATCATATTAAAGCTTCAAACTGAATATGTGAGAATTGCATACTATAGGATTGTTCTTGCCTGATCCTTGAGACAGGGCGTGCTCATCCTTGTACCATGTAATCGTCGGGTGTGGGATGCCTCGGGAGGGACAGCTAAGGGTCACTGAGCTGCTAATATTGACAGTACAGTCTGTCAAATTGTCCAGGAGTGCTGGAGGCTCCAGAACTGAAAGGAGAAACATTAATACCCGTGCACGCAAACACACGCACACACACGCACACACACGCACACACACGCACACACACGCACACACACGCACACACACACACACATGCACACACACAGGTAATACATTAATACTTTAAAGAACTTGGGGTAGTAGTGAGCAGAATCCTACTATTATTGACATATACAATATTAGTAATATAGCAATATTAATAATAAATACAAAAAGTGGATGCTTGATTCTCTGTAGCCTGGCAGCAATGTAAATCAAATATAATGCAAAGGCTGAAAGCACAGGGTATTCAGCTATGATAGCTGAATAACAAACTATAAAAAACAAACCATCTCAAATGAATATAAGCATGTTCAATAATGCTACTGCTTCATTTAATTCTCTTCAGGGAAGAAAATATTTCTGTAGGATTTCTGAAAGAGTGAGTTTCAATAAAATACAATGATCTAGTATTTCATTAACTGCAGCAGTTACAAAGTAATAGAGTTTAACAGATAAGAAAAATAAAGTTTTCAGTCAGAGTCTTGTTTGTATGAAAGCCTGAAATTCACTTCATGGTTCAGTGAGAAACTGTGGTATTTTTTCACAGAACAATGAGGGAGACAGCCAGGATTTGCTGTTTTTTGTTGAAAACAACACAGTTGGCTGAGGAGGGAGGGACAAGAAAATGTGAGAGTAAAAATATGAATAAACAAAATGCTGAGCGATTCATGTGCTGGTTAGTTTTGAGGAAGGATGTGATCATAAGCTAAAGAAAAATCCCATATACAGAATCAATTAAAAAATATATATACTATTGCTATTATTATTATTAATTTGTTGCTAAAAATGTTTCACTCAAATTCAGTGCAATTGCGCAAAACATTCACACGTTTTTTTTTCCCAAGTAGTCATTCTTCAGTTCCACATTTGTCTTACTACACTCATAGCTATTTAAAGACAACAAAAAAAAAAATGGTGATGAAATGAAACCAATTTCTTTTTTTTCCCACTGTTTGCTGGACCACTGCCACTCTTGGACAATGACTGTGCGCTCACAGTGACACATTTCTGCACAAGAATGGCCTTGGCTTCAACCTGTGAGTCAGCTTACGTTTGGGATCTCTGGGGCACCTTACTCACCCTAAAATACCCCGTATAACAATTCCAAAAAGTGACAACAATGTAGTATTTCATCATCTGGACAATTACATTATTGGTCTGTGAGTGAACACAATGAAGTGAATACTGATTTTCCCTTTCCTTCTCATGCAATGCGGGGAAATAAATACACATGCACCATATTGCATGTGTATGATTAATTTCTCCAGGAACCATTGCAATCGCGTATCTTATTCGGATAGAATCTCTTTCTCTCTCCAATGTCCATCACTCCCTCGTTCTTCCATGTCACCCCATCTCTTCGGCGATACCCAGATGGGGGTCCATGAAGAGGAAGTCTACGTGTTGAGCCCTGATTGTATAGAGAACAGCAGTAAAAGACATGAAGAAAAGTCACTTAACCAAGGCAACTGATTGTTGTTTCCCCTATCTTCCTTCTGGTTAACAATTGATGATTGTCCACGGGGGCTGGGGCCTGACAGTGTCTGATTGGGTGATTGTTCTTCTGGCCCTGTGTAGGGGCCTGTAAATGTGGCATTGTGGGAAGTGCCATTGTGTGCTCTTCCTCCAGACAAGAGCTCATTCCCACGTGAAAGAGGTGCTGAGCGGGAGAGCGAGAGCAAAGGCAGGGTGGGGCCTCAGGAAGCTGAGGGGACCCAATTCCCAAGCAGTGAGATCGCTGTGAGAGTGGGTGTTTGTTTGTTTGTAGGTAAGTACAATATACGTATACAAGAAACAAGAAACTGGATTTGAGTTGTGAATACTGAGAGCTCAACCGAAAACCCTTCAACGAGATGCTCAAAATAGCACCACGGGCTGCTGACAGCTGCCCATTGGATGCTTCTTATTTACACTTTTAAGAATAAAATTCAAAGATGTGAAATGAGGGTCTACTAAAAGAATTATAATGATGGATTCTAATATAGGGGAAGCATAAAAATGTATCATTGTGGAATTGACTCATCCCAAAAATGGAAATGGTGTCAGTTACAAAATATGATTTCATTTTCTGTTTTTCAACATGCTTTTGTTGGTGTTTAACTAACATTTAAAGTTTTAAACTGTCACTTCAAAGGACTTTAAATTCTAATTCTAAATGAGCAAAATGAGCATTCTTCCTATTATAAGCAAGTGGAAGAGATCAGATCTTTCATCTATCAGATTACACCTCTGTTTATGTTTGCTACATGTCCTTGTTGTGAAAAATGGTGAAATGTAATCATATGATCGATGTTAAAAACGTTAAATTGTACTAATTAGAGCGATCCAGTAAAGTATGTAATCATCGTTTGCGGGTGAGTATTTATGATAACGGAAGATGCGGTGCAGGATGAACGAGAACAACCACTCACTTGTGACGGCCACCTGTGTGTCCAGGTGTATCTCTTTTCCTGTGAGAAGGTGTTGGGCGGAGCATCTATAGGTTCCGGAGTCTCTAGATGTCAGGTTGCTTCGCAACAGCAGCAGCGCATCAGAAAACTCCCCCAATGTTAGGTCACCACTTGGGGTGGGGCTCAGAGATCTGGCACCCTCCGTGCCATTCAGCTGTTTCCATGACAACGAGGTGTACAGGTACTTATTGGCCAGACAGGTGAGATGGAGGTCTCCCCCCTCTCTGGGTTCCTCCCCCTGGATCACGCCAAAAGCCCCTGGGATGTCTGAAGGACACGCAGGGCAGAGACAGATGAGCATGTTGCAGTGGGTCTTCAATTTGCTACAGGGGCACTTATAAGTTCCTGTTGTGTGTGTGTGTGTTTGTGTGTGTGTGTGTGTGTGTGTGTGTGTGTGTCCGGGCCATGTATACCATGTAAACCATGTAAGGACCTGATTCTACCTATCCTATACTTTTTAAAGCTTTGATGACAATGTTGAATGGCTATTGTCGGTAAAAGCAGCTAGAGGAATACAGTGAAAAGGCTTTTTATTTACTTAAGCCATTTGAAACTTCCCGTGGAAATGGCTCGAGAGTTTCCTGATGGCAGATAGTGTTTATCTTTCCCGAACACCCCAAGGCCTCCCGAAATAAAGCGGACCTGCCATTCCAAGGAAGTTTGCTGAACGGGGAAGTGGAACGATAAGAGTCCCAGGTTCCTGTTTCAATTTTACTCACACACCAACAGCCCAGTGCACATATACACCACTGACACAAAAACTTATCCCTGGTAACTATACTTACCGCAACTACGGCGTGAACACAATGCACGTATACTTCTTTGTTCTGCCAAGTATTTCAACCAGCAATCATCGGCGTTACTACCTCTATGACAAATTACACTTGCATTCAAGGAAAACAGAATGGAGAGTTTGAACTTTATCTGATCCTGCACTGCTTTACACCGTTGGGAGCAGGTGTTTATTTAAAAACCCTGCGGTGTTTCTAAATAAATGTGAATTGTAGATGACTTAATATGAACATTTTATTTATATCAAACAAAAGCCATTTATCTGTGGTGGTTCTTGTGACATTCACGTTAAGAAGAAATTGATTCTACTTTACATTTTTCCATTGATCACAGACATCGATGTCGCCATCAATCAGTCATTATCTGCACTCTCAATAAAAACATTTTTATTTTACTGTCAGTTAAAGAAGTTTATGGGTCCAGGAAAATCATTTTCTCTTTTTTGCTTTAAACATTCTGTCAATCTACCAAAAATTATTATCGTAATCATTGATTATTTTCTCCATTTATCAATCTGTTTTCATTTGTTTTTTGTTTAGGGGAAACCCATTGAACCAGAAAACTCCATTTCATCTTCTTATCCAAGATATTCCTGCATGGATATTTTTTTCTGTGCATATTTTTTGTATAATTAATTGGTATGAAGTAAATAACACTGGATAAGGAGAATCCATCTTCAAGACAGTCCTCTGTGGTTCTAGTACACTACTGCAACCCTATTTTGCAATTTTTGAATGTGCGCATCAGGTCCAATTAGTGAATTATTAAAGGGCTGTTTTATTTGACAATACTCTTCAGGTAGCAATCAACCCTCACGGTCTGGTAAAGGACACCTTAATTTTACTATCTGCTGTTAAAATAAACCTCCCTCTGCTCAAGTAAGTGTATTAATGTGTGTTTGTCTAGAAGAGAAGGCAAGGGAAGTCAAAAGATCAACAAATTGTTACTATTGCTGACACTCAATAATGACGAGGCTCACAAAAAAAAAAGCTGTTTCATTTCATGTCATTTTTTTCACTAATTTTTGGTATGGTGGTATGTTATGACAACTCATGACCTAGTCATTTCACATCAGGCTGGATTCAGTGATGGCAAGTGGAGTTATGTAACTACATGGGAATTGTGGCTGCGGGCTTAATTTTTCTGAGAAACAATAAGAATTATCCGGTTATGTCTTTGAGAAAACTGAAAATATTACACAACATCACCTGTGATGTAGAAATGGACGTCAAGTAAGTCTGTACCCGCAGAGTTGGAGGCAATGCAGCGGTACACCCCGGACACCAGGGCCTCGGCCACAGTAAGGACTCCGACCATCTACAGAGAGTGCAAACATCGGCGTGACTGCAAAGCAGGACTTTGCAAAAGCAGAGGCGGACACACACACACACAAGGTTGTGGCTCGTTACCTATGCTGTTGATGGCAGGATCAGAGTTTCCATTGACAGACAATAGAGGGTCTCTGAGCCAGATCTCCTGCCCACTTCCAGCACAGTGGGCAGCTCAACATGCAAACTGTTGATAAGTGTATATACTCAATGTATTGAGGGTGGGCTGGTGTGTGTGTGTGTGCTTAATAACAGAAAGATGATTATAAAACCATATCAGGATCAAACTGCAATTGTCATTGAGGCCCTCGAAATATATGTTCCAGAAGTATTTTCATGTAAAGATCCTGTTATGAAACCATTATTACAGCTTTCTTATTTGTTTGTTGTAGTGTGTATTTTGGTGCTATACCCACTTTTTTCTTCCCCTGAAGCACTTCCTGTCTATGCGTAACACTCAGGATATGGTTGTGTGTGGACGTGGCGGGGACTCTCTCCGTCACCGGGCTCCATAGTGAGGAGGACGTCGGACACACGCACCTTGGAGGAGGAGAAGGATGAGAAGGACTCAGCTGTGTTGACACAAGTCATATAAAGTTGCCTCCAGGTGTGTATAAGTGTATGTGTGCGCACAGCGTGAGGAAGAGCAAAACTCCGGGGAAGCGTCTCGATTGTTGCCGCTCGATGTTATCTTTACCGTGGTTCGCATTGTCATCGTCACCAAGCTGTATTAATCAAGAGCATCACGTCCTCTCAGCTGCTCTGGCGGGCTGACAATAGCAAATCTTCCGAGTGCGATGTAATGTCGGACGTTCATCCACCGAGGATGCAGAGGTGGCGTATTGTCATCCTGTGCGTTAGCTTCCTTCTATTCTTAACAAATCATCCCACATCTCCAGGACATCGTTTCCTGTCCCTCTCGATGACTCTCACAAATTTGAAGAACTGGAACTTGTGCAAACGTCTTTAGAGGGATTTTTGCAATTAACCATCGAATTCACAATTGAGCAAGAAACTGGTTGAAGGCAAATTGTTGGAAAATAATGGATTCCTTTGAATTTAAACCCCCGCTCTACTGCGGGGAAATGGCTATGTGATGTTACTTCAGTGATAAATGTTATTTAATAATGCCGGAGTACTGCATTTATAAAAAGTATCAATTCAAAATGCTGTGTTTAACATGTCTTGGCGGGACGTTCTGGTGACTATACTTTAATATAGATTATTTGTTTAGTATATTATTTAATAATTTTAACCTTGCATATCTGTCGTCGGATCATGGGAATATCTTGAATATAATACGTTTCAAATACTGCAAAATAGTCGGAGGCGTTGTCTCGTGCTATCTATCTATCTACTGGACATTAGATATCATAAAGCGTTGGCGTTTCCCATGAAGAGCTTGAGCAATGAATGCAGTTTTCTATTAACTGCGGATTATATGGGGAAACTTGGACACTGTCAGAAAGAGGTAGCGAAACTCACACAGATGTGGCTGAGAATGATGAAAAATGACGATAACAGGCAGGAGGAAAAGCATGTTATCGTGACTTTAGGATGAACTGCCCACCGCCCTCCCACACCTCTATCATTAAGGTGATGCTCATTAATCATCTCCCAGCCTCTCCTCGCCGCAGCCCGTCTGCGTCCTTGTTGTCCTCCTCCTCTGACTGTCCTCATCTCTTTCCTATTGTTGGTCCCCTCCTGCTCCCTGATTGCTCTTCCTCTTGGCATCGAGATAGTAAGCAATTGCATGAATGACCCACCCCAGCGCCGCTCAAGACGCTGGAAGACTAAATCACGAACACACACGTATGTTGGTGCACTTGCACACATCCACATACCGCATTCACGCAGGCATAGTCTGCTCCAACTCTCCCCCGTGCTTCCCAGGAAAATTCTTTTCCAAGGTGAATAAAGGGATTAGTTGGACGTGGACTTAAGGGTTAGAAACAAAAAAAGTGCACACACACACACACACACATGCCTCATTCACACAGTGTGTGCCTGTCAAAGGGGTGAGAGTGTCCCTGGAAATATGAATGAAGTGTTCCAAGTTGTGTATCAGTGGGGGTTATGCCTTTTCTTCCTGTCCTGTGTCACTGCCCAAAATACACTTGTACCTCCGTCCTTCTCTTTTCCTGTCTCGATCCCGAAACGACCACCAGCCGTGTTCAAACAAATACACAAATATAAGCAAAGTTTAATGCAAAAAAAAAAAAACACAACCGACCGATATAACAATTCAACAAAAATTACATGAAAACTTAACAGTTTCATACAGAGTTGGCAAATATTGTCATTTCCTCATATGTAAGTTAGTTGTATAAAATTCTTAAATATTAGATTCATATATTACTCATAAAACATCTTTATACAAGGAATGGATCACATTGGGAGACACCCGTAGAATGGAAAACAAGCAGGCTCACATGCAGTCACACACACACGCACACAAACACACGCACGCACGCGCACACAGGGAAATAGATATATTTAACACTTACAGGGCTCATTCTCTTACATTAGTTTGCAGGATCACTCACACACTTGGCTGTTTTACTTCCAATACAAAGACAACAGGGCTGTTATTGTGACATTGTTTGAAACAAAAGACATTTTGACAGCATATGACACAACTGGACGTCATCTGACAGAGGGCGGTCACAGTCTTTGGTCCGTGGAGACTTCCTACATGGTAGGTGTTTGTGCGACCGTCAGTCTTTTAATAGAGAACTAAACAAGGCATCCCATCACGAACAACACAAAGCGTGTCCTCTCTCCCATTTCACCCGCGAGGTGAGCATATCTGGCGGTCTATTGGTGCTGTTGTTTTTTTTTGTTTTTTTTTAAATTGGAACCGAAACTCACAGCTTTGGTGGATGTCAGGATCAGATCAGGGCTTAGGACAGGCACAGTTCATGCACCCATTTATAGTACCACTCTCGGACACAAAAAAGCAAGGCAGCTCCAGAAACGTGGCTGGTGGATGGATGGAATTGCACTTCTTCTGGCTCAAAATGTCCGTGACACATAAAAAGCATAAAACGACTACAGGACGGGTGCGTGCAAGGGGGAGGACTGTAACATGGGCGATGTGGCAAATAAATAAATAATCAGTAAAGCAGGTGTCCTTCAATCCTTGGTAATGTGGTAATGCGTTTTTTTTTTCTTTTTCTTCCTTCATGTTTCCTGTGTCTCCTGGTCGCCACTGCTCAGCAGTGTTCCTAGTCATTTTCACGCCAGTTCACCAGCACAGGGTCATCACATGGGATCACTGGTAAGTGTCAGTGAGGCTTGCGGCTGCTACGGAGAAGAGACGGCGAGTGTGCGGAGGTGGTGGTGGTGGGCGGCCGGTGGGATTTCCAGGGTGGGAGGCAACGGGGAGTTGTGTTCTTCTGTTCTGGTGGAGGACGACAGGTCGGGGTGGAGGACAGAGCTGGTGAAGGAAGGGGTCGGAGAGGTATGCGAGGGGCAGCAGAGTTGGGGGTGAGGCTCTCAAGAATAGAGCGAGCTCTTGAGGAAGCGGACTGTGCCACGTTTGAAGACGAAGGGACAATCACGCTGCTGGGAAGCGTCTCGCATCGGAGAGGAAGCCAAACAACAAGAGGAAAAGCGCTCTGATTTTCGCACAGGAAGCCCAGTGCGCCTCCTGCCCGGGCCAG
Source organism: Fistularia commersonii (assembly GCF_037954325.1). Lineage (NCBI taxonomy): Eukaryota > Metazoa > Chordata > Actinopteri > Syngnathiformes > Fistulariidae > Fistularia > Fistularia commersonii. The sequence continues at coordinate 14,166,833 of NC_141291.1, read as the reverse complement.
ATAAGAGCGCTGCGGTTCCCAGGGCCAGACCCGGGAGTGGACTCAGGACCCAGGCGTGAGGGCCCCCTCAGCCTGGCCCAGCCTGGTCCACTGTCCCTGGGCCTCCTCCGGCACAGCGTCAAGCTCGTGGTGCAGCCGGGCTGCAAAGAACAAGGGCCTGGTGAGGATCCAGCCAAAAACCAGTCAAAGGAAACAAACGCAACACAATCACTGAATCAAAACAGAGCTACAGTGGACAAACTGTCTCCAGGGACAATAGCCGTTAGCTTCAGATACCGATCCTGCCCATTAAAAATTATTTTCTATTCTCTTTTATAAGAAAACGTGTCCCTTTATTGCGTTTATTATGGTTAGGGCAGGACCACTTGAACCTTCTTTCCTTGAGAAAAAACATTGACAAAGTGCCGTGATAAATGATAAATAAAAGATACCGGAAACCTACAATCTGTCAGGACTACACTGAGGTGAACCTTAGACGGAGAACTTTGGGAGTGGACATCTAGGAGGTTTGGTATCCCCTGTGAGTGTCTGATTTGATATTTCCACCTGTCTTAAGAATTTTACTTGCACACTGAAGACAGTATTTGGCGGAGACTCATGGATGAGACCCCGCCATTAGCGGCACCTCGGCATGGCGCCATCTGAGAGTACCGAGGTTAAGGGCCAAGTACACTGATGATGTCAGAGTGTCTCGGAGGGGGAATCGTGTGTGGGCGGCTGCCGCGATGCTCTCAGGTAATACTTAACCTTTCTGACTTGGCCATAAGCAACACAATACGTGTCTGACCTCCAAGAACGACTCAATCAGTGTTTTTGCCAAGTGCCTGCTCGAACATGCATGCATGTGCTCGCATTTGCGCGAGTTGACTAAACGACTGTTGCGCCGCATCCCTGGGTTGGGCTGTTTCTCATGAGAACTTTATATATAGTGTGTGTGTGTGTGTGTGTGTGTGTGTGTGTGTGTCAGATATAAGAAAAAGCATCACAGGATGTGGTGTGCAATCACAATAATAAACAGGGCTCTCAACCTGCGTCCTGGACAGGAAATTCATTAAATCATAGCGTTTGATTTGGAAACCAACAAATCGTGACTGAGAGCACGGAACTGGGCTTCTATTGAAGTGTGTGTTTTTTTCCTATGTCCTTTCAAGTCTGAGATACACTGTGTGTCCTGTGTCTGTGAATGTGCAAGGCACACACACACACACACACACCAGCACTCGCGCATGCACACACTCACGCACACAGAGACGAGTTACACATATGCATGCATTTGAACATACGTATGGACACATGGACAGAACAAACATATGGGAAAATGTTGCGTGAGCAGACAAACATATAAACACAAACGATGAAACATGAATAAATGTGAGCGCGCGTACACACACACACGCGCACACACACACACCTACACACACACACACACACACACACCCACGCACACACACATACATTTTCACACATTGCCGCACATGAAAGGCCAACAAAGGCATCTGTTCTGGTTACAAGACGGAAACTCACGCTGAAATAGACAAAACATGTCTCGTTTTCAAAATCCAATACACAATACACACCCCAGATCTAACACACAATAAATAGCACATTTTTCTTCTCGCCTTTTTTTTTCCAAATTGTATATACGCTATGCCTCTGACATAATGGTTCCTACCGGTTATAATGGAGACTAATTGGGATACAATTGACTCCTCAAACTTAAAACCCTGTTTTAAAGGATTTCAAGTGCATTACAATTTGTCTCCCTTTTCTTAATACATTTTTAAAACCATTGACCCAAAAAAAAATCAATTCTAACTATTAAAAAAATGCACCTGTGAATACCTAAGAAGGCCGGCGCTGTTCTGGTAAAGTCTCCTCACTTGCACAACAGTTATCACGTGGTCTGGTCTAGATTTACTTACAGGCCTTTGGACGGGCAGGGATGCCAGCGCCACTGGATGTGAGGAGGTGGGACGCCGTGTGATGTGCAGTGCAAGGATTGCCTGCTCCCCCGCGGCACGGTGCCCGGATCCTGCAAGGACACCGCTTTCTCCCCTATCTTAGGGCTCACTGTCAGTGGAAAGAAACACAACATGCACACACACACAAACACACACACACACAGAGAGAGAGAAAGAGAGAGGGAGAGAGAGAGACAGAGCAAGGTTAAATATAAATCAGTGAGTTAAGAAAAAATACACTCAGAGAAAGAATTCAGTCTGTATTTATTTCTCACCGGTGACCATTAGTTTGAGCGTGAGATTCTGGTAAAGTCCATGTTCTTTGATCCGGACCAGAATGGTGTATTTCCCTGAGTCCTCCTCTGCAACATCCCGAATAACCAGTGCATTGCCTTCTATGTGGTATCTGGAGCATTTCTCCGCAGCCACCATTCCGTCCTTCAACCTGAAGAGGGAAAAAAAAAGAAAATTGAAATGAGGATTGCAACGGTGAATGTTCTCTACCAAGGGTTAGAAGTAGGGAGCTAAAGTTGGCAAATAAGGTAACTTTTGTTCGAGTGATAATTTGATAAATGAGCAATTCTTCATCGATGCATGAAGGATGGGAAGAAGAAGCAGGGAGTACAAGTTCTTGTCATCTTGGCAGCTGGACTAAAATTTCTTCACTTGAAGATGTTTCACCCTCATCCGAGAGGCTTCTCCAGTTCTAATGACCAATGGGGAGTTTCCGAAAATAACTGCCAGGGTTTTGGGCAGGTCTAATGGTGGCTGGTTGTTTAAATGGAAGAGTTGATCTGTAGAAACTAGGTGTAAGGGAGTGTTGTTATGCTACATAAAAGATCAGTTTAGTGGGGTTACCTATCCACCTAGGGCAGGACAGGACTCCATGGTCCACCTACACCTGAAGCACAAGTGCCATTCGTTTGAAGACAGCCAGAGAAGACAGATGGTTCGAGAGAGAAGTTTAAGATTGCCAAAACAGAAAAACCATCTCTGAATAGAGGAGGATGCCACATACACAACCTTTCACAAACGCACAACGTTAAACAATACCAAGACGGATTTGCACAGACAAACCAGCCACCTCTGCACCCTCCAAATAACCAGGAAAGACCCACCACCAGAACCAGTCCCAGGTAACGTCCGAATGAACATCAGTTCATGTGATCCAACAGGTTTCTATCCTTTGTTTAGCTTTACCTGTTCACATATCAATCTAAGTAATCCCACTAAGTTGCTCTTTTGTTCAATCGAACGTCACCTCCATTACCTCAACAACCCCCTTATACTTACTTTCTGCAGATCAACTCTTCCATTTACACAAGCCACCATAACCTAGACCCACCCAAAGCCCGCCCAAAACCCTGGCAGTTATATTCAGAAACTCTCCATAGGTTATTAGAAGTGAAGAAGCCTTTCGGATGAGGAGTGAAAAGTCTTCAAGTGAAGAAATTCAAGTCCACTTGCCAAGACAAGGAGATCTCAACAACAATTCACCAGGACCTGGATGACTAAGAAGCTCCACCGAAAGGAAGTACAAGAATTCTAATCTTAGGTTGGGGTCATAAATCCGAGCCCTTACCAGATGACTTCAGGTGGAGGGAACGCTCTAAGTTTGGGAGCGATTCGGTAATATTTCTGCCCTGCTTTGACCTCCATCACGGATCCATGTCTGGGCTTCAAACGGATGAAGGGCCGATCTAATATCAGGAACACAGATGGAAACATTCATGTCAGATCACAACTGCGACTCATGTGATACATGTGTGACGACAAATGTGTTTCATTTTCTTAACACCGATTCAAACTGGGTACGGGAGTGAAAACTGGTGATTCCCCAAGAAGAAGTAGCAACCACCAGACGTTGACTGTACTCTTTCGCATTCAATTATTGTCATGTTATGATATTTGAGAATCCTACGCACCATAGACGGTAACAAAGACTGTCTTTTGCTTCATGTTTTCGCCGCTGGTAACGCGGCATGTTACCGGCCCCCGGTCTGAACGCTGGAGCTTTGGGACAGTTAGGATACTGTAGAAGAGCATGTGCGTTCTGTGTTTCACAAGCCTTTTGGTGGTGAAGCCGCTGCGAGTAATCTGAGGAGGAGAAGAAAAATTAACATTGATGCAAAGTGATTTTTTTTTCTCATTTTAATAACCCTTATTTGAAATCGTAAAGTGAAACACATGAAGAAAATTCCCCAGCTGGCAACGAGGCTTGTATTCCAAGTGTTCCAGGATGTTAAATAAAATAAATAAATATATGAATAAATGAATAAATATATTTTTTTTGTTTATTTTTAAAGAAATATTGTATATGTAAATTGAATAATGGAATAATAGAAAATAATAGACTTTCTTTTTTTTTTTTAACCTCGATATTAAAAAAGTAAAAACGTCTGCGTCATACAAAGACCACACAGACTGTCATTTCTAACTGACCTTTCCAGGGTAGTCCCAGGTGATGTTGACTCTGGTGCCTAGTTCTCCGATGGCAGTGCAGTTCAAGGCTAGCCTCTCCCCTTTCAAGGCCTGGAAAGGGTCACTGCTGTTCAGATACACCGCCATGATGTTATTCACTACCAGAGGAGAAATACATAAAAAAAAAAAAAAACATTACACGCAAATCTGGGCGGATGGGGTTGGGGAATGTTGCTGCCGGGAAGATGCTTACCCTGCCTGTGAACGATGTATGTGCGTGACTTATGCGCGACGCCGTTGGCGAAGGTCAGGCAGTTGAAGAGGCCGGTGTAGTTGACGGTGGGATTTTGGATGGTGAAACCTCGAGTGTTGTTCCAGGTGATGCTGCTGTGGCCCGGCGTGAGTACTTGGTCTTGGAACTGTGTGTGGTGGTAGAGGAGTAGGTAACAGATATCACATATTTGACTCATCCAGAAGCTTAATGGTGGAGAAATTCACCGTCACCCCCCCAACCTCTAGAGAGTGTCATACTGACGGAAAAAAAATGTCACTCGTTCAACAATTCTTTTCAACAAGTCTTTTATCACTCATCCTAAAAATAAATGTGCGGTGTTATCCTGGAGGCAGTGCTATTTGAGTCATGACATGATATACTGTGCCCTTTTGGAGAAGTAAGAGTCATCACAAAAGATGTGTCATCCTCATTCATAGAACATGTTTGGAGAACTGATCAAGCGTTAACCAAAAAGAAAAATTCTGTGTGGCAATAAAAAGAAAAGGTAGCCAAAATGAAATGTTCCCTCCAGAGCAAAAGCAATCTCTTCATTGTTTTTACATTTACATCATGGTCTTAGTGACATTTCTGACAAAGAAAGAGTGGAAAGGGACATTTCTTTGTCAAAAGAATGATCTCTGCCAAAAAAAAGCTGCCAATATATGATGAATACAGATTCCGCTTCCTACATCCTGTCATTTGCGTGAACCAGATTTCCAACCCAATAGTTTATTGCCTTTATTGAATGAAATCATTAACAAATTGTGCTGACACCTCTGCAGCTGCGTACACAAGCACACATCTGGAGGGTAAAATGCCTGGTTTCCTTCCGCAAGTGAAATCCCTTCGGGGAGACCAGCAAGCATTGGATGGCGTCACCATTGGGGTTGCCATAAACCTTCTCCTAAAAGTGGGATGAACTTGACAAAACACACCAGGGAGATGAAAGTTTTTGATAAAAAAAAAAAAAATAATAATAATAAAAAAATATATATAGATATATATGTATCTATATCTATATATAGGTATAGATGTATCTATATCTATATATATATAAAATTCTATATATATATAGATATATATCTATATATATAGTTTAAAAAAAAAAAACATTTATTTATTTATTTATTTATTTTTATTTTTTTCTGAGTTTTCGGCGGTTTGGATGGCTAGCATGCAGTCAAATAAGTGTACAATACCTCCAGCGGGCACACCGTACTACGAATCATAGGAAGATAAAAACATGTACAAAAATCAAATACACTTTCTATGAGTCTGTGGCGTAAACAGAGTAAACAAATCTGAGCGGTATCTTAAGGAAACAGCACTGGAAAAAAAAGTGAGGGAAGACTCAGCCTGGAACTTCTGAATGATGCCACGTGTTAAGAAGATGCTTCCGAAATTCTCAAGTCATTTTTATAATCTATTTTTATTTTTTTGATGTTCTGACACGGACACTTGTGTAACCGTGTTGTTCCCTTGGAGGCAGACTCAAGGAAATGTTTACTAGTTTCTGTGACACGGTGGAAGTCTCCCACCCTCTCTCAGGGGAACAGGTAGACCTCCCCGCGTTCACCCCCAGCTTGCTCACAAAGAGCGTGTTCTAATGTGAACTGGCTGACATCCCCCCTCCCAGAGCTAGGTGACCCTTTCAGATCGCCCTTAGCTCCACCTTTTTTTATTCTTGGTCCTGAAAGGAGACGCAAGCACATGCATCCCACCCTTCCCTAAATCTAAATTTATCAATGCCAGATCTGGAAAAGGGGAGGGGGTGAGCGTAGGTAACCTCTCTGCTCCCTCTTACCCCCATTAATCACCAGTGCAGGAGCAAAGGTGTTAGATGGGTTTGGGTATGAAAAACGTGACCATAGTTCATCTGCATTGCATTCCGCCAACACAGGATATAAACACGGTGAATGGAAACCGCAGGTCAACCCCTGCAGCGTCAGCGGTCACTTTCACGTCTCCTGCTAGTGAGAGCGGGGCCCCCTAAATGATCATCCGCACTCAGGATGGTCGTATTATAGAACAGGGGGGCAAGTGGAAAATTCCCTGCAGGAAAAAAACACTCCAGATCCAGGTGACTGGAGAGGAATTCCCGCTTCCAAGCAGCCGGCGGAGGCTGAGGGGAGGGAGGATGATAGAGGCTGTTTATGAACTTGTCGCTTGCACATATGGAACTATCTTAAATGTCAGAAGTGTTACATTAAGGAACTGATTTGGGAGGAAAAGTTCCAAAGTTTGTGTGCAAGTGTCTTACTCGAGATCAACATCACAATTTATCTATTTATACATTTATTTTGAACTTGCATCTGGAGTTTGGAAACTCCTGTCTTAGCTTTCTCCCAAATTCCCAGAGGCTGCTCTTTAATTTCTGATGATCAGGAGGCCGTTTCTAAGCTTGATTGTTGAGGTTTTTGTTTATGTCTCACTGAGGAAATTAAACTGGTACTTTATATTGCTGGTGGCGGAGGCGGTACTAATGCCAGAGGGACTGGCATAGGTGGAAATCTGATCATGATACAATCATGTTTTACCAAATTAAAAAAAAAAAAAAAAAAAAGTTTTAAATTGACACTTGTAGGATGACCGTGTAATTGAACACAATGTTCTATTGTCATATCAATTGCATCGGGACAGCTACTTGGAGTATCGAGTGATTCGGGTTCTGGATGAAATGTTAAATCAGCATGATTCAAATGATCATGTCTGTACGCTTGTTCCCTAGGCGGGACGATGAAAAATGAACCTTAATTGGGGCAAAATAGACATAATAATATAAATATATGTAAATATATGTCAATTACTAACCCATTTTCTGTTGTTTGAGAGCTATCACATAACTCCAAAAGATGTCAACATCATGTACACAAATCTGAGAGGAGTCTCTCCAGCCATCCTCAAGACGTTTTTGTAAAGTCACCGAAGAAACCATTACAATTAACACGTCGAAAGTCATTTCAAATGTCATATGGCTCAAGATCTGTTGGAGGGTTGTTTGCAAATGATCTTAAAAGATCTATATCTCTTCGGTGTTGGTATGTAAAGGCAGCGTAGATTCCACTGATGCCAGGGTTTTCCCGGGGAATGTCCAAAGAAGAACCTTCGTCCCTCAGGGACAGCAATGATGAACGCAAAAGATGTGAAGAGCCACTTTGAAAGTCGCCATTTCCCAAAGAAGAAGAAGGGGAAACGCAGTTTTCGCTCCTCTGTTGAGACACAGCTGGAGCAGACAGCGTGACAAACTTCAGACCGATTTCAAAACCGACGATATCAAAGAGGAAATCAACATCATCATCTTGCCCTGAAGCCATGTTTAAAATTCATGCTAGAAAAAGCCTTCCTTTGGGGTTAAGGGTAGTTAAAAACTGTCTGGATTCATAGTATATTAATCATTGGATGAGGTAAAAAAAAAAAAATGCTGTGAAAAAAAGGCAATTTTTTGTAGATGACTTTTTTAGTTATCAAAAAGGTGAAATTATGGATGGGGCAATTTAGCGCTCTGGCATTTCAAGGATGTGAAGGGAGGCTGATATGTGAGTTTTCTGTGACTCACCGGAGTAACCAGGATGTTTGAGAGCTCCTCTACTATAACAGAGTAGAATAGTACAATAAACTTCCTACAGAATGGCCGGAGTCTCCGCATTAATGAACAACTCTTCTGATTAGAGACAATAGACCACACTTTGATGTGTGGCGGCCGACAGTAGCTGCCTCAGCTTCCTCCTGCGGCCAGGCCAGCTGTTTAAAGCATCAGGAGGAAGTTGGCAGCAAGGAATCCTACTCGATGAGGTGGAGGGTGAGATGTGGGAAGTGATGCTGGCGGGGGGCCAGCGGGGCACTCCAGACCCCGTGTCCGGTCTCCAGAGGTAAGAGGCGCCACTGCATCGGCACAAGTCATTGAAGGAAGGGGCATATTTGACTGGCTGAATGCATAAGCAGACATACTAAGGTTAAGGACCGAAAACTGATACGTGAACACAAAAGCAGACGCACGCCCAGGTCGTCAAATGTTTGTTCAAATTGTACCGGCTCGCTCGGAAGTGAAGCTCTCACAGTGACGTCCGCGTATTCCTTTCACACACACACTCACTGCAGCTGAAGGCTGCCAGGATGAGAAAAACAATGCGGGGCGAACGGTCCGGAGAAAGAGAAACCGGGGGAACGGCGCACGCGAGTCCCGATTGTTCAAAAAGAAGCTAGACTCGGTGAAGAATGTGCGTGACATAAAAAGGCAGCGGCGGCGTCACTCGTACTTTCCGCACTGACCTTGACGAGCATGACGGTGAGGTTAGGGTGGGTGACCCTGCAGGGGATGACCAGCGGCTCCTTCTGCCTCTCCTTCATGTACAACACATCCGGGCTCATACCGTTATGTTCCACAAATGGCTGCTGGCTGTCTGAAACCCAAAACACTGCGGTCAGGGACACACACGGGGTAAAGACATAAAAAGAAAGAGAAAATACAGAGAAGGTTGCTCTTTAAACGATCAATTCAAGCACCTTCAGGAACCTTTTCCTTATTTTCTTAAACAAGTGAGACCAACAGCTACATTTATGATAGAATAATAACCCAGACTGTCTCGAGGTGACATTTTAAGACAAGCGCTTGGAAAACCCTCTATTTAATTTTGACTGCGGCGTGAAAAAAAGAATCGGAACCAGAGAAAAACACAAAAAATCAATTGAAGTGATTAATCAGTTTATTTTCTCTCTTGACCAACCGCTAAATTCGTCCGTCTTTTTTTTTTGAGAGAGAGATCTTCAAAAATTATTATTACTAAATTACTGTTTCTAACATTGCTCTGTCCTTGCTCTCAGTGAGATTTCTCCCTTTTTCTGTGTGATCTAAATGTAATCTGTGCGCAGGCAAACATTAAATTTTAGGCCCCATATTAAAAAAAAACAAGAAGCTCTAATCGAGTCCGTCCCAATCCTGTGTGGATAAATGATTTATTTTTCCAGTCATTCGGAGTGAATTGAACCTTTATATTCGTCTGAAAATCGACGGAAAAACAAACATGTGCGGCGGCTCGGCAAGCACATTAACAAACACACTTGGAAGTATTAATCTCGACAATAAACGAGCGTAAACAAACACACACTCCTAAACATACACACACCCATGCATTGAAATCCCATTGAGCGAATGCTTGGCTTTTAGTCAACAATAAACACACAGATTGTTTAGAGGCAATCAAACAGCCTCTCTGTGTGTTTCACCTCCCGGCTCGTCTACCGCCATATTTCTGTGCCATTGAAGGTGTGGGTGTTGCTCGCTGTATTGTTTGGGACTGGATCTCTGAACATTTGAACAAAAGTACCCCAAGGACTGGTGGGCCGAGGGCTTCCTTGTTTAGCTTTGATTTCACGTATAGGACTCGGGGAGGAGGCTGCCACTGACAAGAGCTGCAGGACACGTCCGATGCTTAATGGACACGGTCGCCGGAGCGATTGATGGCTCCTGAGGGTCCTGTTGGCCAAACAGTAGTACGCTCCATGACCCTGGCCTCCTGGATGGCCACTGTACCCGGGCAGATGGACCCCCGAGGACAGGGCGGCGGCAGACATCGTGCCTCCGCCGCCACAACAGAACCGCTGGCCTTCATCTTATCCTTTACGGCTCCTCGAACACACACGCACATACGTTTCCAAATACCTCCCAGCCGCCACCTTGTAGAGACACGGCGACATCCCCTCCCGACACACACAACCCCTTCAGGCCCTTCCCCTCGGAGCCCCCCTCCGCCCTCCCGCCCCCGAGCACAGGATGCTTGAAGCAAGGCTGAGCAGAGCAGATAAGGCTGATGCCCTGGGAAACTCTGCCCAGGCCTGAGCCTTTCAGCAGCTGGGCTATTCCTGTCCCTGAGGTAGCACGTAAATGAAAGTAAAAAAGGATTTATATATAGACAACTGGGAGGTAGACCCGGGCTGAGAAAAGAGAGGCAGGGGAGCCGGGGGGTAGGAGGGAGGGTGAAACTGTGCCAGAGTCATCAAGAAGGATGTGTTGTTGGGACAAACTGTGTTTAGATATAATTGACTCTCTGGCATTGGTCTGTATTTAGCACCCACCGCATCCTGTTTAACCTGGGAATAAACAATAAGCATTCGGGGGGCGGAGGCTGGAGGGTGGTAATCTCTGTCATTGAATGGGGCACGCAAATACATTTCAGGAGAAAGGGAGAGTAAACAGATCTTCTGATTCTTGTCTTACCTGTGACATACACGTAAACAGAGGTTTGTTTTTGGGGACGGTGTTGGTAATGGCAACGGAACCAGCCGGTGTGCTGGGCCTTGGTATCGCTGACCGTCACGCGGCTGCAGTACTGCTGGCCCGTCCGCCCGCAGCGAGAGTCGTCCACTTGCACCTGGTCTCTGGCCAAGCGTGTTGGGAAGGACCAGGAGAGCTCCCAGCGACCCCTGGGGCAACAAGGCACAGCATGTCGGAACTTTGCACTCCAAGTTGTATTTTGGTTTCGTCCGTAAATGTTAACCGTGTGGCATGTCAGATAAAGCGTCACCAGAACATCTCTTCCGCACCTCCCAAAGCGCGTGTTTCTTCTCGACAGTATATTCAACTGCGATTTGATAAAATTAATGATAGATGTGCAGAGTTTGCCACATTTGGACATAAAAGCTTAATTTTCCTGAGCTCTTGGATGGTATACAAGGGATTCATAGCCAATCCTGGTCCAAAATTTACAGCGCGCAGGTTTGATAATGACATCACATGACAGTCCATAATAGTCCCATAGTCATACATTGTGTATTTCAATAATTCCTTCAATAATTTGAATGTGCTATTTGTTGCACTATTTCAATAACCCCCACAAAAATATAAATGAGAGGGTCTCCTCATGCTGCGTTCAAGGTCACAGTAAAACCTACGGAAATACGAACCCTCACACGGTCCAATTTCATAAATGTATTGCTTTGTGTAAATCTCATGAGAAAGTATTTTCTACAGAGGAAGAATATATACTTGGATGTCTGATGCTGCAATTCTCCTCCCACTCATGCGCCCCTGATGCCTGGAACTCACCTGCAGCTGAGCTGTAGCGTGTGATTTGCATGTCTGACAAGATGTGGGCTTGACACGTCCAGCAGAGGCACGCTGTACTTTCCCTTTTGCTCTTTGCCTGTGACGGTGAGAGAGAGCCAAAGTGAGAGAGCAGAAAACGTGGGGCATCATTACCGTCTACATTAAGGTAAGCGTACGCCTGGGCTGGTTGTATAATGTGCTGTTAGGGGTCAGAGGTCAAGGCTATGTCAGAGCTGTGTCAGACTCTCGAGAAGGTGTCTTGCTAGAACTGGAGTATTTTGAAAGGAAATCCTGGAAAGTGAACAAAGCACTTTGCAGAAAATAAATAGATTTGCGTAACAATCCCTCCGGAGCTTCTTCATTGCGTGCAGGGGTCGGGCTCGATCCCGTTTACAGCTCCACTACCCGTCCGCCCCCCCCAAAGTCCCCCGTCCGGGCCACATCCCCACTCGAGACACTTGACAGCTCGCATGGTGGAAATGCGTAAGCAGCGTCCCTCTTGTTTATCAAATAAAGACTCCATCGTCGAGCTTTATTAATGAGCGATCCAGACGGCTGTCCGTCCACCCTTTCCTTCCTTCCACGCAAGAGAGGACATATCATTTACGGAAGATTTGTCCTTCGATCTGAACCGCTCCTCATCCAGTCCAAAACTGGCTTTGGTTGACAAAAAAAAAAACAAAACTTCAGAATCTGAGGGTGGAATCAGTAGTCGACGAGTTTTTCGCCGGAATCCATTAGTGGCCTGAATTGTCAGGATCATTGCTCCCACTGGATGCCCTATTGGGCAGATCTAGCATTACTCACGCTGCTGGGACTTCCTATACTATTTCCTAGGATTTGACATGGAGGAGGCAAGAAACACAGACATGGGCAGGCAGGGGAAAGGAAGGTCAGACCCTCCAGCAGGTATTTTGTGACTTTGAGGTTTTCTACATAATCCGTGGTTGCTTCGCTCCAACGACAGAAAAATACCTTTTCATTCAGTCGTCAGAGACGCGTCTAAGAATCCCTTCTTTCGACATTTCAGGAATTCCAGAATTGACAAGGAGTTTTCTTTTTTTTTTTTTTTTTTTAATCAATTGACATATCCAATTAAAGAAAAACACTGGACTGATATGTATCTTTTCAGTGATTTAAATAAAAGGGAAAAAGAAAAAAAAAAACAGTTTTCAAAATATTCTGAAATGCAGCACCTGCAGTCTGGTGCGGCGCAAAACACTGTTTGAAAACCATGCGTAATAACACATTATTAACAATATCTGTTTATAAAAGTGTGCGAAACTGGCTCTACACCCGCAACATAATTTTAGTTTGTGACAGTTGCGGGGACTTGGGGCGCGGGGGTGGGGATGGTTCGCACGGGAGCGAACGGAGACGACCCGTCGACCGTTTTTTAGCCATCAGCCCAAATGACCCCCCCCTCCCCGGTTCCTGCCGCGCACCGTGGAAATGTTCCTACAGGCGACCGTGACCCTTCGTTCATTTATATCACAACTTCCATTTGACAAACTCATCATTCTCAGGAAGTAACGCCCCGCGCGTGTCCGTCCAGCCGGGGCCACTGGGGCCACGGAGGCCACGGCTGGAGCCACGGCTGAGGGCCGCCTTATCCAAACACACGTCCCGCAGGATGGCCCTTATCTCGAGTTTTTCACTCGACCTGGCAAAGGTGCTACGCGCAACCACGCCGCGGACACGCGACCGCGGCACCGGCAGACCCACAGCAAGTTACCGCGCAGGCGCGCGTCTTTCCTCCCCACTGTCGCTTTCTCCTTGGATTAATAAAATAAAAATCCACTCAAAAATGCCGGCGATTTAAAGAAATAGCATAGTCTTAATAAGATGAATGAGGAATAATAAATAAAAAAAAACTTACAAAAATCCTACTTCTGGTGATTTAAACATTTCAAGTTTCAAGTGTAAATTTGCGCTTCTTACTCACCCTTAGCAGCAACTCCATAAAATCCACAGAGCAGCGAGATGAGGAGACAGTTCATGATGTTTGTGGCCCCCTTCGGAGATTTAAATGTTATATGTGAAGTGACTGTTAATGATTTTCCTATTCCGGGTGCCGGCGGCGGCGGGTCCTCCGAGCAAAGCGGCGCCGCGCTCCTGCTCCGCCGTGCGCCCGGCGCGGATGGTGGTGACCGTTGGGTGGGGATAGGGGGCGGACGACGGCTGCCTTCCTGCGGGGTGCAACGCAAACGGGACGGCGAACTTGAACTCCGGTGCAACTTCTTTTTTTTTTTCTTCTTTTGTTTGTTTCTTTCCCCACCCTCCGAGTTTTGGATTCTGCCGTGGATTTATACTGTTCCCACAGTGGAGCCACCGGATGGCGGGCTTCCGTGACGCACAGCGACACACCCAGGTATCAGCCCCCTTCACTCCTCCCAAGAAATCGGATAATGAAAAACCAACATCTCAATCTTGTTGCGAAGTTACATCCTTAGTTCCTATTAAATAACTCAAAAAAAAAAAAAAAAAAAAATCAGCAACCTCTCCTTCAACTTTAATCAGTGCTTTTATTTTGAAATCTATTACGGTTAAGGTGCGCCTTGTCGCCTTAATTGATCATCGGCGTTCAAAATAAAATTAAAATTAAAAAAAGTAATAAAATGAAATAAAAAATAAAATAAATTAATCAATTTGAGACAGTTTGGTAAAAAAAATATATATATAGATAAAGCGTCAGGAACTGTTCCGTTAGATTTGAATAAAAATCATGTAATACGTGCGTCTCATTTCTTGATTTTGTGAGAATGAATGACCCCCCCCCCCCCCACGCCCCACGATTAATTATTAAGTTCCAAATATGTCAGCAGGTATTGTCAGACTTTTTTTTCTTGTCAGGGAATTACGCAGCGCGCAGTGCGCTGAGGATTCGCTCACGGCAGCACCACCGAGATGATGCGATGTGACGCGCCGCGTACGGGCCAAACGGCACGTAGGCACCGGTTTGCTCGCATCTGACAACAGTTTCCTCCCCTGTTTGTCTGGCCTTGTCTGGGGGAAAAGCCTTTTTCGAGGAATCACTGCCCTTAAATAGTCAAAAAATAAAAACACTTCAAAAAAATAACGCTTGTGACGCAACTTCCATTTACAACGGGTGACCTGGTGACACCTGTGTGCGCTATCCAATTTTATCGTTTCAGCCATCCTGCTCACTGTAAGTGTGTGCCGTGGCGATGCAGTGGCACGGATTGGCTGCTCAGTGGCGACACCAGCTACAATGAAAGAAGGGAGAGGGAAAGGAGGGAAGGAAGGGGATCGGAGGGGGTTGGAAACCAGCTGAGATCTAGAACCCTGTACCGCATCGTTCCAATAAATCTTGATGTGTTTGCAAGCGGCAGCATCCCGGAGGCCATCGCAACATCCAGGAGGGCACAGGAGGAAACGCAGGCACAGATGAAACCGTCACAAAAATCACTTCCCTCGGCCCTGGGTGATATATTCAATATGACCCTTCTAAAATTGGATAATATGCAATGTGGTCTCCATGCACATCCACAGTGCAAATGAGAGAGGAAATAAAAAATATTCATATGACGGCGGACGACCTCACTCCCCATTTAACCAAGGCGGTTTTCATGCATCACTGGGAGCATAGGGCTGTGACCTGAATTGAAACTTGATGATATAATAAGTTGGATGAAATTAAAATGAGCTAATTGCTTAAAAATTTTTAAAAAAGACAAGTTCCAGCTAAAAAGTGAAAATGTCAGTGACACAGTTGAGATAATTTAATTTTCTCCCCAATAACATTGTTACAGACTGATGAGCTTATTTTTTGACAGTTTGATAACTTGCTTTGTTCATATGGCGGAAAACACATTATTGGCTCAACTCTTAATGGATTCTTATAGAAATGTTGTTGTGTAAAATGTGTATGATTTTCCGAGTTAAAATATAGATTTACATTAACAGATAAAGGGAGGACAGGGAACAATTTACTTGCCCTGGAATGCAGTTTGGGTGGCGATAAACTTTGCCCATCTGGAAAAGGACAATTACCACTTGATGCTGGAAAAACATTTTAGGAAACGTATGTTTGGTTTCAATCGAGCTGAACAAGAAAATGAACACCGCCCTCATTTATGCAGGAAATATGTATATAAAAACAACCCCAAAATTCAGTCGGCTAATCTTGGCATTAACGCTGCAGAAGGTTGTAGTTAATCCCGTCACTTTAGGAACGCTGATCAGCGCCGCGGTCGGTTTTAAAGGTGTCCAGACAAAACCAGAAATGGATTAAGTAGCAGGGTTTATGGAGCAAATCTTATAATTAAAAACATTTAGTATTATCTCTCAGGAAGCCATCAACAAACAGGTACATTTTCTAATCAGCTTTCCTGTGCACATCAACCAGGTCAGAATCAATGGCTTGAGAATGGAGGGACACTGATGGGTTGACTGTCGCTTGGAAATGGGCTGAATTTCATGATCAAGTTGCCATCCCAGGTTGCCTCCCGGCTGGTTTGTCAGGTCGCTTCCCATCTCTCTGACGTCCGCTCAAACCTGTCCCTTGGTCTGCTGATGGATCCAATCCGTGAACTTGACCACCCTTGTGTAGACGCCTGGGCGGTTCTGCCGGGCACAGCCCTCCCCCCAGCTCACGACACCCGCCAGAAACCATCTCCGGCCGCGCTCCAGGCATACCAGCGGTCCTCCGGAGTCTCCCTGAATGCAACGGCAAAGGAGACAACAGCATTACATCTGGCACTTTAAAAGCTATATCACAAATAAACATCCCGCTGCCATGTCAAAATCTTTGGACAGATGGCTCTTTTGCGGTTGTGATAATTGATTGAAGATCAATTTCTGACTCACCTGGCAGGCGTCCACTCCTCCATGCAGATTGCCAGCACAGAGCATTCTGGGAGTGACAGCATCGTGATACAGCTTGTTGCAGGTATTCCTGTTTATTATTCTCACAGATGCTTCCTGTAGGCGAGTCGCTAGCTGACCTAGAATTAAAAACACATAAATGTGTGATACCCGAACTACCTTAAATGCTTTAGTTACTAATCATGATTAATACTATTAACCAAGTACTAAAATAATCATTAGAGATGCAGAACTCACCATCTTCTGTCAGGACCCCCCAGCCTGTGACATAACAGCTGGCCCCGATGGTGAATGTGTGTGAGGGGGCCGGGACACACACGGGCTGAACCACTTCATTGAAGAAGACCGGGGAGCCGAGCTCAAGGAGAGCGATGTCGTAGTCCGAGGTGAACTGCTCGTACTGCGGGTGGAGGAGGATCCTGCGGATCGGCCTCGCGGCCGCGCCGTTGTTCCCCTTTGCCATCACGCGCATCCCCATGTAGGCCCGCCATGCACGGGCATCCGAGTACCTAATGATGCAGTGTGCACAAACGCAGCCTTATGTCTCTTCTACACAGCTCTAGCAAATAACTGCCTTTAAGGCACCGCTTGTGATTTTACAGAAGTGCTAGTTTTTGTTTAAGACAAGAAGTGCTTGGAGAGACGAAGGGCAAAGTGATAGGAAGCACACTCGACGTCACCGGCGGCTCTTACTTGATGGCGTCTGAGTCCTGGAAGCAGTGAGCTGCAGAGATCAGCCAGCGGCTGGACACCAGCGTCGCTCCACAGACATGGCCGTAGCGTTCCATCTGGAGGCTGACCTGCCACGGCCACGAGCCTGTCCCGGCATCGGCGCCGCCCACAATCTTCGCGCGTCTCTTTGGCCGCGTGCCGCAGCCTGGGACAGACCAACCATCACAGAAATAAACCTTAATTTTCTGTTGCAACAGGATCGTGCGGGGAGTTTTACTGTGCGTGTTCGTTTACCACATCGCAGCTCGTCTGAGCCGTCGAAGCAGTCCTTCACCCCGTCACACTCAGGGTTGACCTTGCTCACACACTTTCCATTGGTGCATTTGTATGAGGATGAGGAGCACCCTTTGAGGTCTACGGGGAATAACAGATGCTAGTTTGAAAAGAATATACCTAAAGAAATCAGAATATGTGAAAACACGTTAATATATCAAGATACAGATCGGTCAGTTGCACATAGCACAAACACTCACATGCCCTGGTGCAGTTAAGTTCATCACTGCGGTCTTTGCAGTCGATGACACCATCACACACCGCAGACCTGGACAAACACACCTTGTTGGGGCACATGTGGTAGCATTTCCCTCCTGAAATCCAACATGCACGTTTCGTTTATCAAAACACACGCGCCCACGCACACACATACACACATGCCTGGATATGCGAGACAACCATGTGAACAAGTGGGAAAGTGAAAATGTTTTCGAAAAGATTCCCTTCCTGCAAATCCACAACAGTGGATTTAGATAATGTAGACATGAAGAGATTCACGGGCAGCCTTTCTGTAGAGGGGTATGTGTGAAATACTGTTTTAATGCTTAAGGGGTTGTGCAGCCGTTTCTGATTGGTCCCTCATTTTCTGGTGACTAAGAGCTTCATGGTCAGATGTTTCACCCCCCCCCCCCCAAAAAAAAAAACCAAAAACCTACAGTCAGCCAAATGTCTTAACTCTAGTCAATCCCGTTGTTCTCTTTTCTTTTCCTGGTTCAACCTCCACCTTGCATCGTCCAGTGGCGGCCCTTGGAGGGGTGGAGGGTGATGTTGGTATCTAGGGCGAGGGCTCTGGGTGCAGCCCCTGTCACCAGCGAGTGTCCCCCCCCCCCCCCCCCCCCCCCCAAAAGGTTGACGCCCCTGCTTGCTAGCCCCTGATTCCCGTCATCCCTGGCCAGCTCCCAGTTCCTGAGACCACGTGACATTCCCCTGGAGACAACCCTGCTCCAGCACAGCACCCAATTCACGTTTGTCAAAAAACCCCTTAAACGCCCTGCCTCCTGAGTGTCCTTGCGTTTGGGTCAGGCACACCTTCCTCAAACATGACGGAGTGATTCTATTGTTTAAATACTTGTGGATTAAAATGTCTTACACCTTAAATTGTTATCTGATCATAAATCTATTCAGGCTTATTTCTGACTTTTTAGAACTGCTTCCCAGTTTTGGAAGAACATAGTGTTTTATTACACGGTTTTAATCCAACCTCATGTAGGTAAGGTAGTTGGCCTCATAGCTGCAAAGATGGCTAGATTAAGAAAAAAAATAATTGAGGGAAACTGTGTGAATGTGTTACCATGGTGACAATCTACTCACCACAGGTACCCTCCTCGCTGCTGTCCTCACATTTGTTCTTGCTCTCGCACTTGCTGCTCTCAGTTTTACACTGTCCATTCCCACACAGTGTCTCCCCAGGCCTGCAGGATGCTACATGTTGTGCACACAGAAGCCCAAAATGACACACACGCACGCACGCACACGCACGCGCGCGCGCACACACACACACACACACACACACACACACACACACACACACACACACACACACACACACACACACACACAGACACACAGCTGAATCTACTGCAACCTTCATGTCCAATCAATTTTACAGTTAGGTATTACAATGTAAAGGTTGAATGAGCTAAAATTAGAGTGGTTTACTGTGAACGGTTTAGACAAAGATGTTGAGAGCTTTGATGTTTAAAAGATGTGGCGGGGAAAAACATGCAGACACAGACTTACAGCATTTGGCTTCATCCCGTCCGTCCAAACAGTCTTTGAATCCATCACACACCTTCCTCAGAGCGACACAGCGGCCATCTCCACAGTGAAACTGATGAGGGCAGGCTGGGAATAAACAGGGAGTCTGACAACAAATCCAAGTAGATTCTTTTTTTTTTTTTACAAGGGTTACAACCCAAGATGGACATTTACCTCCCTCGGGTGAAAAGACTCGGTAGAGCAAGTAGAAGCCCTTGTGAGTGACAGACTCGTCAGAGTGGAAGTGGATGGAGAGAGGAGAGGAGTAAACATGCTTCCTGGTGCCGTCCGACACTGGGTTACACAACCTGGATACAGACATAGAAATACTAATATTAAGCTATAAATATTAAGCAAGTCAAGCATTTAAAATGTAAAGACTCATTGGGTTTCACTTTAAATAACCTTTTTTAGCCTCATCATACTATTCAAAATATTTTTAAAGTAGATCCTAAACATATCTTCAGCATTTACTTAGCATCCACATAGCAACATTACCAATATCGGGTCATTGGGAAAGAAAAATGAGGATTAGAGAAAGAGAACAAGGTTTGAAGGGCTCCGGGGTTTTTGTGTTATCTGGTCTCCTCAGTAGAAGACTTCAGACGTCACACATCTGTCTGTTCCCAGTTCAGCTATATGACTCACTTGAGTCCCCCAACGTCCAGCCAGTCTTTCTCACAGCCATCAGATGACGGGGAACCTTGAAGGTCTATGCTCACAATCGTCAGGGAGATCAGGTATTCCGGCAGAGGGGCCTAAATAATATGACCAAAGGTCATGGCAGAGGTCAGGAGCTAGAAAAGGTAGTGGTAACACAACTCCATGAATGTCAGTCCCAACACATCACATCAGAGGAGCCTGCCAACTTCTCACACACGCACGCACACATGCACACACAGACACACACACACCCGAAGTGTCCATGTGCAGTCCAAGTTAGGAGGGTAGTAAGAGGGGAAGTAAGGTGAGGTTATAGAGCCATTCCAGGAGGTCACTGACCCTCCGCAACCTGCCAAGGGAGACAAAGCCAAAAAAGTGCTTTAAAAGTACTCTTCTAGCTCATTCCAGAGAGCAACACTGCATATGTGTATGTAGAAATCCCAAAAACCTGCTTTAGGGATGGCCTGGAAATACGCTTTGAAGATGGCTCCATCCCGCTGCCTGCTGAAGGAGAAGGTGACCAACATGACGTTTCCTGATGATGTCAGCTTCATGATGGGGGTGGAGCCAGACAGTGGCAGCCCACACCACCTGAGACAGGAGCGATGGCAGAGGCGTATAAAATGATTGGAGGATGAGAACAGACAGAAGACCAAATGGTGGAACGCTAAATTAGAAATATTTATATGACTAAACAGGAAGTGCTACAGACACTGCAAGAAGGAATCGGTGACCAGTGAAACGTCTACCTGGCGATGATCTTATTCTGTAAAGGAAGCAGGAAGTCATAGGCGGAGAGCTTGTGAGCGGAGCAGCTCCCTGGCGCGGCGCCGTGGAGGGTCAAGATGACGAGTCGAACCACGTGACCCGATGGCACACGTAGACGCCACTGGTAGTATGGCTTTTTGGGATTCATGAGGCTGAGGGTGCGGTTGTTCCCGTATTTAGCATACAGGTCAAAGGAAATGGCTGGACAAGGGAATTGATGGGAATTATTATCAAATCAGGCTGCAGATTGGTGACATGGACATAAAACAGCATGTCTGTTAGGTGATTCATACGCACACATTGGGAACAAATGTAAACAACGGGTTTTGTATTCAAGGCACAGAATAAAAATTGGAGGAATTTTCGAAAATGAAATTAAACTTCTAGAGTTCTGTCCTTAAGGCGCCCCCCTCACCTTGGAAGCCGAGCTGCCACTTCCCGCTCTGGATGCTGTTTGGATTCTTGATCTTGCCATTTTTTTCATCTGATTCAAAGTCATCAGGGTCCAAACCTGAAAAGCATCCTCAGCATTTAAACAAAAATAAGTCATAATTTTGTAAGCAGATAATTAAGGCCTGGTCAAGGATGTCTCTTGTGATATTTAGAACAAAATTAGAATGCTGAGATTGTCTGGGATTCATTGCATCTGCAAAAACAGAATCTAATTGATTTTGGAGTAAAGTTGGTGGCAGCAGGTGGAGTAAGAAAAACAAATTGAAAAAAAATGTGTGTGTGTGTGCGCGTGCATCTACCCAGCAGGTGGAGCATGTCGTCATCTTGCTCCATATAGTAGCGCTGTTCGTTGCGGCTATCCCATAACACCTTGTTGCTGCCAGGAAGCCTCCGTTGCAGTCTCTCCATACAGGACCTCTGGACTGCCGTGGCAACGCCTTCAGGGGCGGCGAACTCGCTCCAGTAGAAGACATTAAGCCCCTCGACTCCTTCACTGTCAACACAATGTTGCTTTACCTCAGATATGTTGCTTTAGTACATATTTGTTTATCAGTTTTTTTTGCTGCAGTGTACCTGAAGGCAGCGATTCCTGAGCGCAGGTAGTAAGATCTCCACGGGGAGGAATTGTAGAGATCTGAGAACTGATTTTCAAGGACAGAAAAAAAAGAAGACAGAGAGACAAAAATAGTTGACTAGGTGACAGATCTGCGTGATGTCACGGTGAGGTCACATTTCCAGTGTGTGACACATAAAGGCTTCAACAAAAGCAGCGCTCTTGTGTTTGAGTGTGTGTGTGTGTGTGTGTGTGTGTGTATTTGAGCAGCACAGAACTCCATTGTGCGTCTACCTGCCTGCCTTGGAGGAGCACAGCCCTGTGCAGTAGGGGTCAGGGTTTTGGGACCACCTGCTCTTTACTGGGAGTGCAGATACTGTAGCTGTTTTACAAGTTTCGCTGGCCCACCTCCACCATTGATTACAGGGACATTATCATATTTCTCCATGGGGCAGCTGGGATTGCGGCCTATCCGGTCACCATTACAGTTGCTTCTGACCTTTTTGCTCCGAAATCCACCCTTTCATTTCTCCATCCATCACCCCCGAGTCTTCTTATATCCTTGCTTGCCCTACTGCCCTGTCTCTTCCTCTCCAACCCCCTCCACGCCCCCACCCTGCAACTCTTCCCCTCTGTGGTTCTGCGGTCCACGCTACACAAAGTATCTGATTGTGTGAAAGCTGAACAGACAATGTTTTTATTGAAGGCCTGCTCTTCCTCTCACTCTCGCTGTCTGGGCCACACTCGGGTTTACAAATAATGGGCTTGTCCTCGGTCCTGAAAGGGCCCTGTTCCCCGGGGACCCCCGGGGAACCCGGACACACAGTGTGCCCAGGTCCTGTTTCAGCTTTACATTTAACACCGCCAGAGAGAGGCTGAGGAAAGAAAAGTGGGTGCGCAAAGGAAAACAAAAAACAGAAAGAGGGAGGACAAAGGGAAAAGAAGATAAAGCAGATGTAGAAGAATGCAAAGATGGACGCCTGAAGAGTGGGACAGGTAGGGGACTGAGGCCGGCGGGGTTTTTTAAAGTGCAGGGAAAAAAACGAAAACACAGGTGGCCTCCCGCGTTGAAAAGAGAGATCAGCTTCTGCTCTTGAAAAACATAGAGGCCCAGCAGCACTGGTGCACCGGTGAGAAGGATGGAGTGACTCCACCGCCTTACTTACGTAACGGTTTAAAGCCTGAGCCTGCAGATGGAACTGCGGCGAGGAGGAGTCAGTCAACTCCGGAGAGAAGCTCAGGTTCAGGAACTCCACGCTGCCGCCAAGGAAGAACACAGACGAAGGTGGAGCTGGGAGTGTGTGTGGAAGGGGGGTGGGGGAGTGGGGTCAGTATGAGACTTGAGATGCACTGTAATTCACAAAAAAAAAAAAAAACAAAGAAAGGGGACGGATGGTCTTTACTCACATGTTAAGTAGTGGAGAGTGAATGCAATGGCGGCAGAGAGGGGGATGACAGACAGGAGCATCAGTCTCCTCCGAGAGCTGCTGGCAGGGATTTGTACCCCACCCTCCTCCTCCTGTTGCTGCTCTGCAGGGGAGCTCAGTGACTGGTGGGTGGGCTCCTTCGACCCCCCTCCTCCCTTTCAGAAGCAAGGACTCAAATATCATTCAACTTTTTGTTTTTCTTTTTTTCAAGAAGTCCCAGCTCAAGTTGCCCCCTAATCTTTCATAGAGAAAGTAACCTCTGGCTTCTGCTGATCCAAACCCCCCCTCAGCTGAAAGGGGCTTCTGGAGCCCGGCAGCGGTTGGCAGCCCCCCCACCCATTGGGGTGGGGGTTGGGGTGGGGGGGATAGACAAAGCGTGGCTGCATAGGGGGGCGCTTTCCCACGGCCCGGCTCTGCCGTGTCAGCATTCAATCAGGTGGGCAAACTATTAAAATCTGGCCGAACATACAAGCAACACTATGCAAATATAACAAGTATAAAAACTCATTTATTCCTCGGTTACTTAAGTCGATGAACATGAACGACCAATAGGATGAGGTCTGGATGGATGGGGATGACAAGATGCACTTATGCAACTAACGTCAGGTTGTATGTTGTGTTTATATGTAATGGTGTGCTATGTATGAAGCTGTCTCTTACAAATTTTTCCTGAGGGAGACAAATAAAACCTTTAGAGGATATTAATTTAACAATAATATATAATTGAATATATATTTCAATTGTATTTGTATTTATTAAATATTTTTTTATACATTTTATTTAATACATTTAATTAAATTATCTGATGATATTGAAGATAATCCTAGGATGAATGGTTACTTTGAATGACAGAGATGTTGCTTTAAAAACAAAGAAAAAAACAGGAAAAAGAGTTCAACAAAGTTTTAAATGTTGCAAAGGGTTGCAGGAGGTGGGGTAGCTTACCTGTGCAGCGGGTTGGCTGGGGACGCCGTGCCCGGAGACGCAATACACCTGGCAGGTTTTGCTTTTCGGGAGACCCCTCATGGCCCTGTCCTATTCGGCTCCGGAGAGAAGGTAAGCTACAGCACACAGAGGCACACAGAGGGGAGGAGACCCCCGGCGGCTGCGTCCTTTGGATGGGAATTCGACCTGAACGGCTTGGATGCGGCAGGGAAATCGCCGCCTCCTGATCCTACCTGGGCGGCAGGTGTCACACTGTGTCCCAGAATGCAGCGCGGGGGGACAATGGGACCTCTATGACACAGTGTGGGGCAGACGGAACTCATACTGCGCCTGTGCACGGCGCACAGCTGGGGTTCACACGCCACAGATTTGACAACTGAAGCCAACACAGGTGTTCTTGGCATTTTTGCCTTTTTAATAGACTTTACTGAACCGCTCTGCATTTAGAAAAGACCTTCAGACATGCCATTACATTAAAAACTCTAAAATGCCTTCCTAAAATTTCTGCAACTTATGAATTATGGAAATATATTTCATATTATGTCACATTCACACAACATAGGCTGCAGGGCTGCCTTCAGGAGCAATCCAGGCTTGTGTGTCTGGCCCTAGTACACTTGGACATGGAGACAGGAGGACCGAACTGCCAGTATTCTGATTGGAGGGATACCCGCTCAAGCAACTATCTAAGCTACATATAGCTGCATCTTCACAAAAAGATTCAGGAGGATAACGGGAATAAATTGGAAAAACTGCCCAGATGAGTGAATGGTTGTATGTCTATATACGTGGCTCTGAGATCAACCGGCGACAGGTTAAAGGTGAACCCCGCTTCTCGCCCCATGACAGCTAGGATGGGCTACACCATCCCTGCGACCCTAAGTACGGGATGAGTGATAGATAATGCATGAATGGATGGATATTGCATGATTGCCTCTCTTTCTGCATGAAAGTAGGAATATTAGAACAATTCTGGATTGGCCTCAGGGTATTCAATCCCAGTAGTGGGGGGAATGGGGGTCCTCTTCAGTCCTACTTTCCATTTTTTTTTCCTTGATGTAAAAAAAAACAGCCGTTTTTCTGAGTCCAAACTTGAACATGTATTGATTTAAAACTCACAACACATTTCTGAATGGAAGTTGACACTTGACACAGCCTCAAATAGCCTGGCAAACAGCTATTAGTTTGTGTGGTTGATGTCAGAATGAGGAGAGTTAAAACATCTTGAGGTTCCTCTTCCTCAGCTGATGTGGCCATGGATCCATGAGGTAAATTTGTTGACCCTTGTGTAGACGCCGGGTAGGTTCGGTCGGCCACATCCTGCCCCCCAGCTGACGATTCCGATCAGGAACCAGCGGCCCCCACCCGGCGCTTGACACGTCAGCGGACCCCCCGAGTCCCCCTGAGGTGCAGTTCATGAGTATGAAAGCAGAGAGATGTGGAAATAGTATCATCATCCTTTGACCTCTGACTTGAGCGGTTAGGGTGCTCGAGGGGCTCACCCGACAGGCGTCCTGCTCCCCAGACGGGACCCCGGCGCACAGCATGCGAGGGGAGACGGGGCCATAGCTCTTCTTACACTCGGTCTGGCTCAGAATGGACACTTCCGCTTTCTGCAGCACAGAGGGCAGCACCTTGTCTGCAGATGCACATAAGTGACACATGTGGACACTTATTTGAATGTGTCAAATCTGACAGGGGATAGGCTGAGTAGTAGACACATTTCATGAAAAAAAAGTAGCTTCCTTTAAGTACATATACTTCTCATATCCTCCTTTCTAATAAAATGCAGAACTGCTTTTTGCTCGTATTTGTTTTCATTGTGCATGGGCATTCATTAATGAATATTAAATCTTTTTTAAATAAGCAGTGTTCACATGGCCTTTAAAATAGCTTCATAATTTTAATGATACATATAAACAAGATGCAGGAATTGTTTGCACTGTGGTCTCATACTGGAGAGTATAATTAGAAATCATGCAGCTTTTACATAAAGTACACTCTACTGACAGGAGTATCTGTATTTCACTTCACTTCCTTTATGCAGACCACCTCAGGACCCTGCCATCATTAGAGATTATGTGGACAATTGAACAAATTCAGCACTAAGGTGTCCGTCTTGAATGCATCTATAAAACCTTCATGCCATCACAGGTTGTAGTACTCACCCTCCTCTGAGCGGTACCCCCATCCGGTTACCCAGCAGTGGTGGCTTCCCGTGACGGCGTGGGAGGGTCCCGGCAGGCACACGGGCTGAACCAGCGGGCCGAGGGAGGCGGGCCAGGGCTTCTTCAGCAGTAACAGGGCAATGTCATAGTCGAAAGTGTACGCGTTGTAATATTCGTGCAGCACAATCCGCTGGATCTCCGCCACGTATTTGGCACTCCCCTGTGTCAGCATGCCAAGATGAGCGCTCCAGCGACGTGGATCAGACAGCCTGCGAGGCCAAAGGTCACAGTCTGATCAAACGGTCTCCACAGGGATTAAATTCTCATGCTAATTCATTAAATAGAAACAAGTGATTATTGAATTTTAGAGTAAAATTAGCTTGCCATGTAACAATGAAGATGTATTCATATTATTATGCGCTGGCAATTCTTCTGTTTCAATAACAAAAGTGTTGGTGAAACACAGTTAGTTCATCTAATCCGTGTCCTGCTCACTTTATTCAGTTTTCTGAAGGCTACTGACCTTTCCTTGCTGAAGCAGTGGGCAGCTGAGATTAGCCAGTAGGAGGTGAGGACAGACGCACCGCAGTATAAGTGACCGGCGAAGTGGAGGCCGACCTGCCACGGCCACTCCCCCTCCATAGAATTGACTCCTCCCACAATGCGTTGGGACGCTACGGTAGAAGCTACCCTCGCCACAGGAGGGGGGAGGCCGCAGGCTGCGGGACACAGTGTTTGACTCTTATTGGTCTGCTGCCCTCTGTGGATTTTTGGCCGTGAATGGTAATGAGTGATTTGACAGCCTTGTTGATCAGGATGAGCGAGAAATGAGCAAATAGAAAAATCACACGTCTCGAAATGAGCAAACCACTGGGTTACATTCAAGTAAAATCAAAACAATAGTCAATGCATTATATCTGAAATATTACCCAGAAACAGTTCTGATGAAACAAAATACACCAGAACATTTTTTCGGCGTTTATCCTTGACTGGAAAACTGTTGAACTTTATTTAAGGTTTTCAAAGACTCAGGGGGGGGTGCTTGGTTGAATGCATATTGCAGAATAACTGGCATACACTGAATATATATTGTATGAATATTTAAAATCTTGATTTTACTTGTTACTACAGCATAAAAAGTCTTTTTTGCTCCTACATTGATTGTATGTATATTTTACTCAGACACCATTTATGCTATTTACCATGACAGAAAAGTATGCCGCTTCATTGTAAACAAATGACTAATAAAGTTAATATTGTGGGAGTGTTTGTGTGCGTGTGCACACGTGCGTTTGGCTGCACAGAAGCGGTGAGTCATTGCAGACACGTCTGTGTACCTCCAGCGGGGTATAATAACTGCAAACAGAAAGGGCTACCACAGCGGGGTCGGCCCGTCTTGGTAGTTGAGCAGGTTCAGTGGGTGCTGCAAGACATTCTATTAAATAATAACAACTGTGTCACGCCATCACCTCAAGTTTTGTCTTAAGTCCAAGTGATGAGGGTTACTTCTGGAACATCATTTTGTATGAGAATTAAAGATGACCCCAGAAAATAACAACAGTCTCAGACTGATGGTAGGATCTATATTGTCATATGGATGAACTGGATGCCTGGTGGGTTTTTTGTGTGCAATAATTCACAAGTGAAGTTGGTATTTTCTAGAAACAAAATTGATTGTGAGGCATTGCAAATCAAACCTGTTTTTTTAATGCTGCAATATTGCAGGGTAGAAATGTGGAAAAAGGCAGAAGAGAAATTGTATAATAATTGATGCTGCTATTTTTGAACAAATATTGTTTTCATTTGCACTCTTTACTGCCCATGCTCACCACAGTCGGCTTCGTCGCTGTGGTCCCTGCAGTCGGGGATGCCGTCGCACCTCGCATTCTTTTTCAGGAGGCATGAGCCGCTGCTGCACTGGTACCTGATTGCTGAGCAGCTGGTTTCTTAAGAGACGATACATTTAATAGAGTTTTCTTTTTTGATGTTATCATACGTGCCTATTTGAAAGACAGAACCCTCTACCCTGCGTGCAGTTGATCTCATCTGCTCCATCGGTGCAGTCCGTCTCTCCATTGCACACGAACAGGGGATGCAGGGGGTTTTTGCCGCCGCAGTTCTTTGTAGGCCTGGCTGTGGAGACACAACGCGGCATTCTGTTACCGTGGGCAACTGAGACTGCTCACAAAAATAAAATACCTTCTGTCTGGTAAAAGTGGAGGAAAGAAGTAAATAGTGCAACATCAGAGATAAGAAAAGGTCATTCTTTACTCCTGTTCCAGGAAAATAATGGATAGACTGGAATGTCTGTAGTTAATGATCAATAATAAGTAAAAAACAGCGAGACTACTAACAAAAACTTAAAATATAAAGATAATGGAGATGTATCAAATAAACAGATGTATGGATTTGAATTGAAAAAAAAATCCAAATTTACAGAAATATCAGCATTTACTTAAAGGATGAGCCAATCAGACAATGAGTTTCAATTTTTTTATGAAATAACTATTTTGTGCAAAATCAGACACAATATATTGCCTTTTTAACACACCTTACACAATTGAATTGCATTACAATACTATAGTTATACTATAGTTAATGGTGTGACTCAACATGTGTTTGCCTCTTACAGCAGAAAACCTCATCACTCTCATCCTGGCAGTCGTCTAAACCATCACAGCGCCGGCTCTTTTCCACACACAGTCCCGTGGAGCACAGGAAGTGGCTTTCAGGACAGGCTGGTGGAAGACAGTGGTTTTGGGGAAAAAGACAAAAAAAAAAAAGAAAGGGTAATAATCCATGACTGGTCAGATTTATATGCAGCTTCTACCTGAAAGGGAGAAAATATTATTATTTTTCATTTGATGTTATTTCAAACTATTTCAAGTTATCCATATTATACATACTAATAAGCTAAACTCTCCACACTCATCACTGTCTTGTATCTAAAACAGCTTTCACCGGACATTAAGCTTCACTGTTTGAGTTAGTTAATATTACTTGTATGTTTTCCTGTGCATAAGCGTACATCACTAATGCTTAATCACTTACGCTGGCTGATATTGTAGCTGCTGTAAGATGCCTGAAAAGGCTGAGCGGAGTTTTTCGAACTGCAACGGAACTCCACCTGTGGGTTGTGGTCACTGATCCGAAAGACAGTTCGGTGCCCCACGTAGTTGCCACAGAAACTGTTGAGGGATTGTATGTACACCGTCATCCAAAAAGGAAAGCTTTTCTAAAAGTTTGGAATTCCACTCATTGCTCAATTTCATTGTCTGTTTCTATGTTGGCGAGACTTGGCCAGAGAATGGAGATGTGTTTGCATTGAAGAAGGGAGAAAAAGAAATCTTTTCTGAAGGCGACTATAACTTTTGAGTTTATATTCAACACACTGTGGCGATATACATGATCTCGTTGACCTTCCACCATCCCAGGTCGCAGCCCTTCATGTCTTTCGGTTTCAGCACATAGTTGTGGAAGTGCAGAGCAACTCCAAGAGCAGAACTGGGAGTCTATGACAAAGGATGGAAAATAAATTTGCAATAAAGAGGCTGGGAAAAAGTAACTGCGGCAGAAGTTGTGCACACATCCTTGAGTCGGAACCCTCACCTGAAACCTCCAAGTGCAAGAGCACAGAGGTGGCAGCAAGCTGGGATGGAAGGGACTGTAGATTTGCCCGGTGACTTCTGGTGTCCACTCGGTCTCAATGTGAGACATGCACTCTGAAATTAAATAAAATAAATGCTGAAAACGACAATGATAAGGTGAATACTGCAGTTTAAAGGGATCCCTTATTACCGAGACGTTGTTGTGCTATTATGTCAATGTTTGTACCAGCTACATATAAACGATATTAAAATGTCTTGCCATATCTTAGTTTGTATAAAATTGTAAAACAAAACTTGTCACTTGTAAGCCGCCATTGTTTTTAACATTACAACGTTGTCTGAGTAGTGACGTCAAAAGGTTGGGCCTTGGCTTGGTCCTGTTCATTCATTCATTGTACGGAGCAAAAACATGCCATCTGTGCACCCTTTCCCATCTGAACCCAAAGATAAAGCTGAAGACAAAGTCCAAATGAACTTCACAGTGAACAATGAAGTGAAGTGGCAAGAGTTGGCAAAATTCGCTGGTGTGCGTGCGTCAGCTTTGTTGCTACGTTAACAGACTGAATCCGTCTGTTGTAAGGAGATCCAGTTTTTGTCAGCTCCTGTTCACAGTATCTGTACGGGCTGCTGTGCTGACTGACTGTGTGACTCTTCATCAGCTTCCTCCATGATTGTGCCGGTAACCGGTCTTTTGTCATCAGATGCTACTTCTGCAGTAGCAGGTTGTTGACATCCCCGCAGGAGAATGTCCTGCATCTCCTGCCTGTGGCATTTCTTAAGGCAGGCTTCACTCATTTCCCGAGGACCTTTTGTATGCTTGTGAAAGAAAACTGTAGGCACCATGTTTGGCTTTACTGCCCGTTTAAAATGAGCAGCACCCGTGAGCTCTTTCAGCAGCTTAGCTCGGCTAAATGTTTTCAAAGCATCCGGAGAGAAGCTGTGAGAACATAGTGGCGGAGCCTTAGGAAGCAATTCACAGGCAATTTCCCATTTCTTTCTTCTCTTCTTGTCCCTTGGAAAACAGTGTAGACGAGCATCAGTCCCTTTTTTCCCTTGAACTAGAAATTGCACCCAAAAGCAGAACAATGTAGCATTATTATCATATATACTGTACAATACCGAGCGGAATTAGCGCTAGCGAAGAGCCAAAGTTAATACGAGTTACCTCTATACATCACCAACTCAGCATGCATTGCATTAGTACAACAATGGCGGCACCCCTGGGTTGAAATATGTAATAAATTTCAATTTTTAAAAAATAGCAATTCTTGGTGCTTACAGTAAAACATTTCTGCCTTTTAGTCAGGGTTCCCTTTAAAAGACTGCTGTTTAGAAGAGCATCCAAGAACAGATGCTGGATAATTTGAAAATAACAAAATTCTTTCAGCTTTAAGAATCACAGGAAGATAATTCAGGTAGATGCGACATACTTTCTTCAGCAAAGGCTTCAAAATATCCTCTGAAGCTCTTGTTGCCACTGGTCATTCTGAAGGACAGCAGCATGGCATTGGAGGTTGACACTAAGGAGAAGGAGCTTGACACACGCTCACACTGCCTGCAGCACAGAATTTACTTTAGGATCAGCAAAGGTCATAAAAAAGATGGCTGTAAGGCATTTGCATTTTCTGTTTTTTACATTCCTTGCAGCATAGCTTGGCATAGGTCATGCATTTATGACCTGCATAAGTCAGAAATCTGGACTCTAGTGGCAGCCAGAGGCTCACCTGTGCAGGATGCGCCCTCTCATGGGCAGGAGGGCATCATACACAGTCAGGCCATCGCTGACACAGTCGCTGGGCTCAATGAGAAAGGAGGTGACTGTCAGACGGATCAGAGAGCCAGGGGCAGCTGTAAGCTTTACATGGCAGCTTACGCCACCCCAAGACGAAAAGACGTTTAAAGGGACCTTTGCCCCCGGAAGGTTGGCATAAAGTTTATCTACACACTGTGAACCTGGGAGGACAGAGAGCGTCTCATAAAACTCGGCCTACCCCAAGCTGAGTGAAACGAATAACTGATGGTATCAAGTTTCAGCCCACCTGCTGCATTTGATGTATAGTCTGAGCGTTGAACAGCTGTAAGAAGTGGGAAAAAAAGAAAGTAAGATGACTGAAAATTTGATTTAAGCCATCAGGGCCGAGATACCCGGACCCACCGTTAATGAGGATGGAGTCTATATCCACAGGCAGACCCAGCAGGAAACCCACAGAGGATCTGTTTTTTAAGCTGGTGTGGATCGAGTCTCTGAGAATGACTCCTAAACACTCCTCGCATACCGCTGGGGTCTTCAAACGAGGGACCACAAAAACCATCCAGAAATGCACCAAAACACCACCCTTATTGTTGTTACTGAGTGCAGAGAAAGAAATTGAACATCCATAATTATAGATAAAGTTATGTATCAGCGCGTGTTTGTGCTGCGTGTTGACAGTGAGGCTGACATCACCTCAGGTCTGAAATGACAGCGTGCTTGTACAGCCTCGCCACAGAGGACATCCTGTACACATGGCTCACCTGAAACACAACAGTAATTAACGTAATCCCCAATATCTGACGATCAAAGCGTTTTCATCAAACATACGAGGGCGTAACCGGCACTTACCACGTGCTGTATTTTGTTTGCCATGGAGACAAACTCATGGGATTCGGCCTGGTGGTACTCTGGGAGAAACTCTATATCGGCAACGCGCAACACTCCGGCAAAATATGCTCCAGTGTTGCTTTCTCGTTTAACTAAGAAAAGAATTTATATTGTGCATGCAGCATATCATACCTCAACCTTGTACCTAATAAATGACAACACAAGTCTTCTTTGGGAGTAACTATAGCTGCACATATTTACAGAAAAATAATGAATAAAACATATTTCTGTTTATACCAGTTGGGTCAATCAGTGATTTTTCGGTTGCAACAAAAATATGAAACTATAGGATTACAGTGATTACAGTGTTTAAGTTCACATCCTTCCTTTATGCACTTTCTTGTTTAATTTAATACAACAATTTGGCTATTTGTTTCAAAAAAGAAATAGATAAAAAAAATAAAATAGTGGCACTTTTTTGTAAATTTATCCTTCAAGAAAGCTCATTTTCTAAAATCAATTGATTGTTTTGGGGATAAAAAGACAGAAGTAATGTAATAAAAGGGCTGATGTGTGATTTGTGGCACTATACAACTTCCTGGATAGTTGTAATTTTTTTCTAAATCCTGAATTATATAAACAGCAAGTTAAACCTGTTTACATAATGATTCCTGAACCTTGTGCATTTCACAACAGGATTTATTGTTGTTATATACTCCATTTGATTTACTATAGCGTACCTAAACTAGTGCAAGTGAGTGTAATATAAAGAGTCTTAATAACCTAAGAAATAAAAGGCACAGTGGTACTTGATTTAGAAACCAAATTATGTATTTTTATGCTATGTGAAAAGTGTGCATTAACAGTTGCATTGCACACAGTATACTTACAAATGAAGACCCACAGCAGCGACCACATGATCACTACCACCACAAACACCACCGCTGCGATGATGATGGCAATATGCTGGATGTTCAGCAGGCGGGCCCAAAGCGTCCGCAGGGCCCTTGGTTTCCGCCTGTGTCTCCGGTACCTCCTGCAGAATTTCTTAAGTGCGTGGTCCACTGTGGCCACTTCCACGGACACATCAGCGATCTATTAAACAGGGATGGGAGCAATATCTCCATGATGTATGCCAACACTGTGGATGTAAATCTCATTTGCCCTTTCGTGCAGCTATTCTGGACGTGCGAGGTCTAATAGGGATGTGGTTAATGATTTGAAAAGAACAAACAAGAGCATCTTGATAAGGTTATTCCCTCACTAGTTGTATTAGATCCCCCAAGGATTGGTTGGGACTATCACGGGTACAGTAGGTTGTATTACTGGAGATCGCATAACCCTGCTGGTGCCATTCATCTCTTATCAATGTGTGTTATCATGGTAAAATAGATTACATTACAGCTGATGGACTATATGCCTATCAATGCCTGAAGTGCAGATTGGGTGAGAAAGTGTTTGCATAGCATTCAGTGGCTAAGAAAACTACATATAGCACTTGGCTGTATAAATTGTTGTGGTGATCCTCCGTATCCTATAGCTTGCGATGTCAGCAGAAAACACAAGCACAGCTGTAACCATCAGACACACTCATTGAGTTACTCAATATACATCTATTATTTATGGTGTGATATTCCATACTATGCAAGTGACAGTTAATCTATCATTAACTAACACTATATGGCCTTCCATAGGGTATAGATTCATATATCTTATTTACACGAGCAGCAAGCAGAATAGCAGCAGAATACCTGATAAATGTTTTTTGTCAATAGTTTTGGGATAAAAATTAAGTCATCTTATGTTACTTACGCTGGCAACGTCCTGCTGAGATGTGTCATCCCCATTCCTCTGGTTCTCCTCGCACTCTGTGTCCATGACACAGGCATCCCTTCCAGGCTATACTGTCTAAGACTTCATATTAGGTGATATTTTTTTCTGTGTCTCTTTTCCTTCAGAATAATTGTTGGTTTGTAAGAGGCAGCGGCAAACGCCGAACCCTGGCTGAGATGCAGACGCACTGAGCGGGTGATGGATGGCAACCTGCTACGCGAAACCGGATCCTTCAGCACAGACAAGTGATGCTGAAACTGAGAGCAGCCTGGTGGTGACAGGGATCCTCGGATCTACTGTTTCAGTCATTAACTCCTCTCACCCAACTTTGTCTTATGACATATGACCCAAAGGACAACATGCATCTGTAAGAAAGTATGTAAGTGGTTTACAAAAAAATAAAGTGCTATTTGTGTTGGTAAACAACTTTAACATGACAACATTAAATGTTGTTTTACAAGAGTTTTATTTACACTGTTAATAAAGAGGGAGAAAGTGTCGCCTGACATATTCTTACAGCTTGAGGGCTTGCAGCAGAA
This sequence comes from Fistularia commersonii, assembly GCF_037954325.1. NCBI lineage: Eukaryota > Metazoa > Chordata > Actinopteri > Syngnathiformes > Fistulariidae > Fistularia > Fistularia commersonii. The sequence continues at coordinate 14,131,986 of NC_141291.1, read as the reverse complement.
AAAAGGTTCCAGCCTTTGTGAAATAAAACTGTATCAATTTAAAAGCAAATTTTCACAATTAGTGTAAAAACATCTTTCAGCAGAAATTAATAAGATAGGAAGTGGGCAGCAGCATCTTGAAGACACCAACAAAAAGTCAGTATTTTAACACTTGTGATATGCCTCTTTCAGATAGTAGGCACTGGACATGAAATAAAAACAAACATACTTAGAAAACAAGGCACAAAAATAAAACAACTGACATTCACAGAGGAGAAATAAAGAAATAAACATGGACAGAGAAGCGAATGAGGAAATAAGACATCATTTTCTAAAGAAGGCGTTGCGGGTGATGCTGTACAGCAGATGATGAGGCTTTCGTTTTGGGGGCTCGGCCAGTGAAAAGACCTGCTGCTGCGGCACGCTGGTCGGAATGGTGACGTGCCGTTGGTGAAGTGGGTGGAGGTTTTGGTGGTGTGGTGGCACAGAACCAGAGTAGCTAATCGCTAAAAAATATGAACACATGGAAGGTTAAATAAAATGAACAAGTGAAGGGGAGTGGAATACGGGGAAAAAGGTTTTCCTTACCTTTCATCTTTCCGTTTTTGGCTCTTCTGGCATTAACAATGGCCTGTTTTCTTTGCTCCTCGCTGATCTCTATCCCTGCCGAGAGACAAACATTCAAAGCCTTCAGATCAAAATATTTCCTAATACTTCCTCTTTCCACAATTTTCAACCGGTTTACCTCTTCTTCGGAATCTACAGAACATAGCTGTGTTGTATCATGAATGTCAGGAATTCTGCAAATCTCACCCATCTCTTGGTCTTCCTTGACTCGGTGTCTCTCTTTGGCAAATGCCTGTAACCACCTCTGCTTGTCCTGGTTTTTCCTACAGCAAAGCACACACACCAACTCGAGTGTGGAAGCATCACGTAGGCGCATGGCGTTCCTCAGGGTCAAGCCCAGGTCTGAGTCTCGACCGTCAGGTTGGTCTACCACTTCGGTCTGGTCCATATCCAGCCGTCCACGGTAATGGAGCAGGTCTCTGCGCAGGACGTCTTTTTTGCAAAAGACCAGCTGGTGATCGAAGAGGAAGAAGCTGCGCTGCTGCATTTTACCTTGCCGGACAATGCGAGTCAGCTCACCGGAGTGGATTAGCTCTGAGCTGCGCTCCAGCACATTTGGCCCCTTCATGAACACAAATACAGAGAAATGCACACAAGCTCAAACATGTACATAAACCCCATCAGTATTCACTTATTAACATATACAAATGAAGATTAATATTTAGTGGTCATCACCTCCCAGTGCAGAATGGCAACCTGCCAGTGAGCAATGGTGTCTATGCTCTCCAGCCTTCTCTTTCTCTCATTTATAAGGCTGGCTACATTCTTCATGGCCTCATATGCTTTGCTCACTCCGTCATTGTCGCTGCGTTAAAAGGGAATAAAAGAAATTTGAGTGACCAGAACATTACAAATCACAGCAGCACACTGCTTCCCTCTTAGCCATGATGAAGCAAGTAATTCATAGGTCAACTGGACTCAAGTGTTGCTTCTTGAAGACTTTTAGCCTCTCATCTGCACGTCTTCTTTACACTTTAAGGTATGATTGGTATAATGTTTTCCCAAAAAAGGTCAGAACAGCGGGGCTGCTGCCCGTCTTTCGCTGTGAGCTGAAAACATACCTATTTACTGAAAACATACCTCTTCACCAAGCACTACCCTACTAATCGCACTTAGCCCCCAACGCCGCAAAAAAAAAAACAAAAAGATGAAATGAATATATGTATATATTTGACTTCCAGCTACTGGACTACTGGTACTTTGGATCTTGGTGACTGAGTTGCACTTCTTGTGAGTCGCTTTGGATAAAAGCGTCTGCCAAATGACTGTAATGTAATGTAATGTGATTTAGTGATCAGTGTGGGTGTATCATGAGGACCCACAGTCACTTTCAAAATCACTTTCTACACAAAGTCAGAGGGCTAAGCTGCACACTATTTCACTGCGGTTACACAAACCTCAATAAGATAAAGCCGTGTGCTTAACTTATACTGAAAATACCTATGATACTGGTATCACAGAGGGAGAAAAGCAGTGAAACTACAAAACTACAAGAAGCACCTGTGGTCTTTGGGGGTGTACTTCAGTAGTTCTCCCAGCTGTAGGGGGTATTTACAGATTTTTTGCACAGGGGTAAGCAGGAACCCAGCTATGGAAATGTCAATCATCTGCTGTAGGAGACGGCAGGCCTCGAAGAAATGTTTGTATCGGCCCGACTTCATGAGGCGCTGCAGCTCAGCGCAGGCTGCTGGGTGGGTGTTACAGTACTCGGAGTAGATTGAAAAACCCTCCCCCTTTTGGACAAAAGAAAACATGTTATTATTAAACTGTACTTGAAAATCATTGTGAATAATTCATTGTGAAAATCATTGTGACTGTAACAGAATGTGACTGTTACCTGCAAGAGAAAGCAAGAGCCAATTTCACTGAGATGTGGTTGGTCTTTGTTGTACTTCTTTTCCAAGTCCCGAAGGAACTGTCTCTGAAACCTGTAGATATCTTCGATATTGCTGAAAATAGTCTTCAGCTGCACCTCAGTGAACATGTCGGGGTGTTTACGGCACTGACGGATGTAACCCTGAGGACAAAAGAAAAACATTGATACACTTAGAAGTCAGGCTGGGCTGACAAGTAAGGCTGAGTATTTTCAAATAAAGATGATTGATAGCTTTGTCATATTATTTCTACTAACTAACTACCGGTAACTAACTGAATGGGTTTTAAAAAATTGCACATTCTTTTAGACAGACAGAGGCTCTCATACCTCGCAGATGTCTTTTAGGTGCTTGATGTAGATGCGCTCAGTGTTCATAATTTCCTTCACCACATTGGTTCTCATCTGTTCCCTGTGCGTGTCCCTGTTACCTGGACCTTCTTGGTCCACCACGCTCTCCACACTTCCCGCACTAGAGTCTTCCTGGTTAACACGTACCTGAAACAAATTAGGCACGGGGAATGCAGATGATGCAAACGTTAACAAGTAACATAAACAGAATTTTTCTGTTTTCTAAAATATTTTGCTGCAAGAACCTACTCGAAGAACAAAACATTCACTTGCAATACTTAAAACCAGCAATTCTAATTAATGCTAGAAAGGTCAGAAATGCAACACATCACTATGGAAGCATCATGTAGCTATCTAACAAGCTCCAAAAGCAATTCCAAAGTTAACATCCATACGCCAATCATACTATTTCACCATGGTTACCAAGGCTTTCACTAATTAAGACTCAATTGTTCATCACCAGTGGTGACCAGAGAAACCATTTGAGACTCTCGGGGTTAGAAACCTTCTAAACACACAGTTGAGAGAGCTGGTGAGGTCTGGCTGGAGCAAAGCCAGTTTAGAAATCTTTTCAGTAGTAGCTGGATAGCAAACATACTTCAGACAAACACAGGGGTCAGCAAGTCCACTTACCCTGACAAAGCTGGAGGGGAACCAGGCCTCCTTGTCAGGGCCTCTGCCCCACCACCAGTCCTTATGTGTGGCATCAAGCACACGGATAACATCCCCTGCCTTGAAAGCCAGCTCTTGCTCCTCCATGGTCACGTGGTCCCAAAGAGCCTCTGCATACACTGTGTGGCCAGAGCTTATCCACTGAGAAGCACAGAACATAGAGATAAGATAGAGATACAATTACATGTAGGCTCAGCCTGTGTCTAACATGGAAGATTAGGCCTGAACATGTGGCCACTGATGTGGTTGCCTGTTGCGTGGAATTGTCGCCAAACCTCTTCTAAAAGTGCAAAAACATGATCACATGGCTCTTTGTGAGGAACAAGGTAAAAGTTACATCACACAGGCCCATACACTGCCTTGTTCACCATGTTCTCAAGAACTGCAGAGCAATAAGTGTGTTTTAATCTGAGGTCATACCTCAAGCAGCACAGAAAGCTCCACCCCGGGCTCAAGGTAAGGTGTGACATCGGTGAGCTCATCAAAACTACCCTCCTCCTCCTCGCTGACACTGTCATCAAGTGCTGCTGGGCACTCAGACACACCATCTACAACAGGCAAAGTAAACAGTAGTTATTTACTGTGTGTGAGAGACAAAGAAGTCTCTTTTTTGGCAGAATGATTCAATAACCAACACAACAAGCCACATGTGAGTTCACTCTATACCAACATTACTTAAAGTCCCACAGATTAAATTTAAGGTTTGCACACAGCAGAAACTCACCACTCAGGACTCTGTGGAGTCTTCGCCTGCCAACACGGTCCAGTCCGATGGGGGTGCTCTGGGACAGTGCTGATGGGCGAAACCTCGCAGATACTGCTTTGTAGGGGGGCACTTGATGTGACGGGATGGGTGGCCGAGAATGGGGCTGTAAATAATCGAAAAGATAGATTTTGGAACTTCAGAAAAGGTCTCTTCCTCTGTATCAAGTCAGGACTTAAAAAAAGCAACCAAACTCAAACTGGTAGAACCTACAGACGGAAGACAGTCCTCCTTCTCCTGAGCATCCGGCATAAACAAATCCGCAACTCCCGCCACTGAAACAGGACGCATCCTTCTGCCCTGAATATTTCCATTCAAGCTGCAGTTGTCAGAGCTCTCATCATTCCCATTCCTATTGCTAGTGCTACAGCTCCTCTGCAGTGACGCACTTGTGGTCCTTTCTGCCACGTCCTCAGGAGTAGAGGGCTTTGCGGAAATGAGTTGGCCATAGTCGGAGATAGGTCGGGGTCGTTGCCGCCTGGTCCTTCGTCTTGGGTTGATTGACGCTTCTATGGACGCTGTGACAGCATCGGTGGGTGATATGCTTGGGCCAGGGAGGGACGCAGGGGATACAGGAGGGGTACAGCTGCTTGTAGTTGGAGAAATGCTTTCTGTTTGGAGAGGTACTTTTTGCTCTTGACAATGAGATGTTATCTAAGAATCAGAAGGGGAAATAAAAAAGCAACAACAAAACGTTATATTCAATAGGCCAAAAAATAAAGGATACAGTTTAGAAAGCTTCAGCGTCTAGACTGTCGGCTAGCTTACCTGTTCAGCCCTAAACAATTCAAAACGGCACTACAAGTTAAATAGTTCCCAGAAGAAACTAATCTTTTCTCAGTATCGGACGTGAAAATCACAAGTCAGAGAAAAACAATCCCAGTAAAAGTCATTCGGTTTCTCATGAGAATTCCATTAGTACATGAAAGAATTCCTGTTCTCACAATGCTCTGCTTATCAAGTTCAAATAACAACAGCTGCAGAAATTGTGCAAATATTTTACAATTAAATGTTATCGTACTAAAGTTATCATACTACCAAATATTGGTAAATGGTTACTCATTTAGAAATTATTGCTCCAAGTCCTCAAGTCAGTAACTTACAGAACGTCAACCCTCACCTCTTGGTTGTCACGATCTGGATCTGGTCCCCGACATATACATTGGAAAGGCACGCAGTAGACAAGCACCATTGTGAAAGACTGGCATACAAACCTACGTCTCTCAGTCCCTTGATTTCTAAAGTGATGAAATCTGACTTTTCTTTTCCATCCTCAAAGATAAAGTCTTTTTCTAAACCCAAAATGTTCTTCGGTGTTTCCAGCAGTATGTTTATGACCCTGTCCACCAGCTAGTGCTGCTAGCTGATCCAGGCCCAGTGCCCATGGTGCTGGACTTTGATCCACTGGGCTTCAAGCAGAGGGAGGGGGGGAGGCATGCCGGGGACATACTCAGTCACTGCTGCCTCCCCATTCACAGGAACTGGAGTATGGAGCTGCTTTGCGCAAGGCTTACTAATCATAAACAAAGCCTAATCATTAACTGTGCTTTCTCCTTCAGTGTGCCTGGTAGCCCTGACCAGCTGGCTTCAACATGTGACCCCACTACAGCAGAAGTCAATACATCACACAGAGGGCAAACACACAACATATAGAAAAATTATGGTGAAACAAAGTTGCATCTAAGTCATTTGTAATAAACTTAAGGGAACATTTTGAAAGACAAATACTTCAGGTAAGCATATGAGGGCAACTGTTTTAAGTATCCCATTGACATGAGATTATCTCAGCAGGCAAGAATCATGCCGGATTCAAAGACTGATTGATAAATCACTACTTCAAGGAGTGATTTCTCAATTTCCCTAAGGTTCAAAGTCTTATAACTTGGCTAACATCAGAAACTACATCTAGCCCTTCCTCTGTTTCCTACTCAACCTTGAACCTGAACACAAAGCAACCAACAATACCGAGAAATGAAATTTGGAACCTGGATCTTCCTTTTTTCAGCCTTATGTCTTTTAGTGGTTGTGCATTTCATCAACAACTTATAAATCACAACTTGAACAAAGAAAGCAGAGCAGCTGCATAGCACACGATGGTAAAGATGGTACAGTTTGAACCATAGTGATGATAGTTTTCACAATATTGACTGCTCAACAACAAAAAATGCGAGCGCGCACGCACACACACACACACACACACACACACACGCACACACACACACACGCACACACACACACACACACACACACACACACACACACACACACACACACACACACACACACACACACACAAGCATGAAAACATGTTCCTACTGTCTATATTTCCCTTACCTCGATTGACAGTGGACTCATTTCAGTCTGTCCAAGGTTTTGTGAAGGCTCTTTTCGGTTGCATGAAGACTGATGACACTCTGCTATTGTGTTTACAGCCAGAGATTTGAAAGCAGCAGATATGTCAGATGAAGTCTGTTCTATGGTCTCTGGGGCTGTAGAAGAGACCGGGCTGATGGGGCCCTGGGGCTGTTGTGGACTGATATCGTGTTCAAGCTGTGGATGAACTAGTGGGGTGTGTTCCAAAGATATCACCCGACCTCTTACAGGCGAGGGTCGGCGCTGTCGCTCACTGGGTGTGAGACAAGGCACTCGGCGGGAATAGTCGTCATGGAGACGGCTGAGGGACGACATGGGTGTTGCAGAAACAGGGCTGGGGGAGGGACTGCGCCTCCGCCGGACACTTAGGTCAGTCACACTCCCTACTAGCTTCAGCACTGGTCCCTTAGCCTTCATGGGGCTCCTTCTGTGAGCAACAGAGTGACCTTGCAGGTCCATGGAGGAGGCACTTGCTGTCCTCTGGATGCTCGGGGTTCCATTAGATGAATTACTCCTCTGGGATTCGGCCTCTGGTGAAGAGGGATCAGGAGTGGGGGCTTTGCGTCTGAAAGATGCTTTAAATATGTGAAGGTTCTCTGCGCTCTTGCTGAGTCTCCTCAATACCCTCACATTTGTGTTCTCATTCATATTCTCACTTTGCTCAATGCACTTAGGCTGTTGGGCCAATTTCTGAGTGTCAGCAGATTCAATTGTATAACAACCTTCTGATTTTCTAGTACCCATATCCAATAAAGAAATACGGCCTGCCCCATATGCTCTTCGGATGCTCCTGGAAAAGCGTGAATTCCTCTGAGGACCATCTCCTTCATTGTATTCCTCATCATAGTCATCAATGTCTGAGTCACACTGGCTCAGTACAGCCACATTTTGGTCAATGCAGTTTTCATTAGACACGCCATGAGTGTCTGAAGTCTTTGAATTATCTTGGCAAAGGCCAGTGTTTGAGACAGCTGAGCCATTTGCCATTTCCTGACTTGGTGAATGAACGTGCTGTCCATCAAGGTTGTTTGCCCCTCTATTCTGGATTCCTTGGAGCACAGAGGAGCGCAGCTTTTTGAATGAGTCCATGACACCAAGTCCTGGTAATGCAGACCAGGCCTGGGGGTTGCTGCTTGTATCAGTGCTATGGGTAGAAGAAGGGCCTTCAGTGACTGGACCAGATGTGGGGCTGCAGCCTTTCCTTGAGCTAGAAAAAAGCCTCATAATTCTTGAAGATTGGGGTTTTTCTTCAGACAATGCTAGAACGGGGTTTGACCAGGCAGAGTTTATGTCATTCAAATGGCTCTCATCAGCAAAAGAGCCTGCAGGTGGTTGGTGGACCTGGACTTCACACCTTGATGCCAGATAGGGGACAGCACTTTTCTCAGTATGAATATGGAATGGGTAAATATCACTGATGGGTCGGCTCCGAATCAGCGGGTCAGCTTTAGAGGGGCGGAGGCAAGGGAGAGAGTCTTCGCTTGTGGACAAGACTTTGTCCCTTTGCTCTACCTGCAAAATCAAATACAGTAACAGTCAGTGACCTTTGCATGCTGCAGTATAAATGAATGACAATAAAATTAGACAAAAAAAAATCATAGATAGTACTCAAGGGGTTGCAGGATGGAATTGCAGTTGATGACTGGGCATCAAGCAGATCAGACAAAGATCTCACTTGTAGGGTGTGTAAAACTACTTATATGATGAATCGTATTCTCTAACTACAAACATTTCTGTGCAGGAACAACAGTCTAATGAGTGTTATGAACATACTTGAGGGGACAGGAGTAAGGGAATTTTTTGTGTGTTTACAGTTCAGTGTCCTCTGTATTGAGGAGGAGTTGGGAGCAGGAAGGGAGAGTCACAGATAAATATAAAGATGTCTCCCAGTGTGCACCCAGAACACTAGGTTCATTTGCCCTTGGTGCTGTATTTCAAAGTCAAAAGGGAACTGAGGCCCAGGTCGGGGTAGTATTGTGCTGAGTTCAGTTTATCCTTGTGTGTGTGTGTATGTGTGTGAGTGTGTGAGGCAGAGAGAGAGAGAGAGTGAGAGAGAGAGAGAGAGAGAGATTCAGAGTGGTGGCTAATGCAGCTGTGCCTTTGAAGCAGGGTTTTCTGAGCATGACTAAGCAGTGAAACTTGTTAATCCATTGTGATTAATGCAATAAATTGCCCAGTTTTGTCAAATTACACAGATGATGTAGTCGTACTCCTTTTGGACACTGATATACAGAACATCATATATAATTCTGTGTCCAAACTGGAGTGGTTAGCATTCTATATTTTTCAAATTTCTCAGTATTTTCCAGTTGCTGTGATGATTGAATCAAAGACTTTTGCTGATACGAAGACACTTGACTTGACTGGATGGTTGAATATTGCAGCAATAAGCAACAAACAGTATGATGATGCCAATTCAGCATGACTACATGTATACCTCAGACCTACAGTTTTATTTCAATTGAAAAAAATTTATTTATATATAGATGACAAAGATATTTTTATTCTTTTCCCCACAAATTTCAAACATATTCTGCACAAATTTGGTAAGCTAAGTAACAACATCTCTGACAAAAACATTAAGCACTATTTTGGTTTCACTTCAAATGGCTGTTTGTGAGAAAATATCAGAATCTCAAAAAAGAACAGTACATTTAGTAATTTGAGAAGTAGGAGAATAAAAAGTTTAGATGAGATATTTACCAAAAGATCTAACACCAGATAGTAAATTGAGTTTTATTACCTGCCATAAATTTCTGTTAAAATGAATCTTTTGGACTCCCACACAACAATATAATTTTATCATGATAGCAGGGTACACTGAAAAATATTTCAAAATATATTGCCATATGTTCAAATACCTTAAATTTGACCAAAAAAAAACCTGTAACCATCTTTTTATCTAATAAGATCAACTCCTTTTATTATTACAAAAGTTACAGCAGTTACAGAGTAGACAGACCATAAATGTTCACAAATGTCATAAAAGTTGCACCTGACTAGCGTCAAAATGTTCATTGAGTAATTATGTGAATGCTTATAGTAAAAGGTAACTGCGTATGCAAACTGTATTCCTAAATTGGTGCTCTGAATGAACATTTTATACAGTACACACACACACACACACACACACACACACACACACACACACACACACACACACACACACACACACACACACACACACACACACACACACACACACACACACACACACACACACACACACACACGCACAAAATGGAAAACAGTAGGTTTTCTAGCACTGCTGCGGATTATTATCTGGCCTGGCTCTGACCAAACTGGGATCCTGACATACACCCATATCCCCAGTCACTATGCATTTTCAGGAGCAGATTTGCTTTTTTCCTGCCTAACTGTGGAATCTGCTGTCACTTCAACCATTCCATCATTCCAAGCACTTGTGTAAACACAGCGCCATCACTGCCAAGCACCACTGTTGACAGACAATAAACATTTGTCGTGAACAATGTTCTACTTTCAGACTTTTTTTCTGAGCAGAATTGTCTGCTTGTGCTTTCTCTTCTTCAGTCACTTGAGGAATCAAGAGGAGCAGAAGTTGCAAGAAAAGACAGGGTCAATCATTCCATCTACTTTTCAGCCAAAAAACTCAGATATTTCTAACGCAGATAGAAGAAGAATGTCTTCGCTTCACTTGTATGTTTGCAATACCTTGACCTTATTATCAGTCGTTGGACCAACTGTGCTATCCTTCACCACCTCTATGGCTTATCCCCACACTAGGCGCCAACTGTCACTAGCCAGCTGGCAGTCACTAATTTTTGGCAGAGCAGTGATTCCAAAGCAACCTGATACAGGGTGTGAGCGTCCGACAAAACAGAAATCATTATTTAAAAAACAAACAAAGAAAAAAAACAAACAAACAAAATACATTAGATTATATCTCATTAGTTCCTTAGTTTGAGAGACTGTTTAGTGTCTCAATATGTAAGCTTTAATGTCTTGAGTCAGTATGATGTTTTTAATGATAAATGTAAAAACAGGTAAATAAACAGTCATAATCATATTTTCTGTCACCATTTGACAAGTTAAGTGCGCATTTGTAGTGACTAATCCAAAGATTTAAAGTAATATCAAATAACCAAAGTAAAGAGAATATATTGCACTGAAAAGACCGGGGCAACAGCGTTATTCTAACATGTTTTCATTTATTGGGTATCTCAGAGTTTCAAGGCCAAAGGCTCCCTTCTTCTGCTAAAATTCAAAATGATAAACTACTGCCCTACAGATAAAATGCAACAAAAATAACCGTCTACCACATTTGTATCTACAATTTAGCACGTTAAGCAAAGTTTTACTTACGCAAATGTTAATAGCATGACCAGTAGTTGAAGGTTGGTAATTTTGACTGAACTTTCCTCTGTCTTCTTTGTACGGTCATAATATGAGCGGCATATCCACTACGCTGATTTCCTTCTTCTAAGTGGTAAATGGGAGCAGTGCTCTGAGGCCTTGGACCAGAGTTAATTAAGAGCTCAGGGAGGAGTCACCCTCCTCCCTCCCAGGGTGCACGCGCACACAGGCACACAAACACACACTCTACCAGCCGGGGCCAACCTCTGATTACATTTCAAGAGACAAGGATGAACATGCACTGAGATACATAAACATGTCTAGTGGGTAGGGGCTTGAAGCATGTAAACACACACACAAACACATGCACAAGAGCACGCATGCACACACGCACGCACACACACAGACACACACACACACAATGAGGTTGAGAATCCCTTCTAATAATGTGCAGCATGGAATTGTGTGTAGCGTACACTGAACTGGGAGGAAGGCACTTAAATCATTGACTCCCTTCCTGTTTGGCTTGAACCCAGACAGTTATGTAACAAGTCATAATTGCATGATAGGTGACCTGCTACTAAGAGGTCACCTCTGCAGAAATATGTCCTGCCGAAGGCTGAGATGAATTTCATTAGGGTAAGAATAAACTGAGCATTAAAACACCAGACAACCGGACAGGGTGTATCAAGGGCAAATAAACAATTGTCATTTTCTATCCAGGACTTAACTTGGAGACAGACACAGCCAGCCTGGAGCGACGTCGTCATTCCTAGTAAGCTGTCACTTTACTACCTGTCTGATTCCCTTGCAACATGAAACCTACAAGCGAAATACTTTTGGAATGTGTCTCACAAACACCTTATTGACTAACACTTTTAAAAACAGGCTGGCTCATATTTCTAGCCATTGTGTGTGAAAATAACTACATAAACTATACTGGAAACAACATCATGTGACAGAGGGATTAAGAAACAGGGCAATTATCTACATGATTTTATAACATCCATATCGCACCATTAGACATGGAGTATGCCTCCCTTCAAAGCTTAAAAACTGAAACTTGAGGGAAGTGTTTCAACAAGATTTCGGTTTATAACGTAATAACGATAAGGATATGATATTGAATGTGGAGACCTAACTTACAATCGCCATTCCAGCTCATTCCAAGGGGATGTGTGTGGATCAATCAACTTCCTCTACATCTTAAGGATGTTGAGTTTGGTATAGAAAAAACTGCCCAGTGTTCTACAATCTCTGGACTACAAAAGACCTCCCCCGATGCGTCAAACAAATTTGTCCAAATGTCTTAATGAGATTTCTCTTCAATGGAACTCAGGGGTGCAGGGGGTCGGGGGTCAGCCAACCCTCCAAAAACACTCCCAATGCCATTATCCCGCTGCCACTAAATCTTACAGTAAGGCAGGAAATATTTTCCGGGTGACCACCAAACCAAGACTTGTCGGTTAAACTGTGTCATTTCAACTGCTTCAGAATCCAGTGACAACATGTTCTACACCATCTTATCTGGCACTTCTGTGTGATGTAAGTTTTGCATGTTGTAGCTTGACAACTGAAATCCACTCCGTGAAATATGCTGGAGCAGTTTTGCAATGACGATACTCCCAGAGGAAGTGCCTCAGAGTCTTGCTCTGTGACTTAATGTGGTTTGCCTCTTCTTAGCAAAGTTAATGTTGTCCCCAAATGCAGCACATTTCTGATAATACCACTTACACTCGACCTTTAAACATCATTGAGGAATCTTTATTAAACTAATGGAGAAGTCAACATTCTGTGACAGAACCATGCTTGAATTCCTTGACCTCTTCTGAGTCATAAACTCTTTCACAAATGTTTGTAAATGTAGACTGCGTGGTTCAGAGTTGGATTTTATGCACTTGTATGAACAGAGCAGAAGAAATACCTGAACTCAACGATTATTTGTTTGATTTGATGCTTGCGTCCATAGGGTGTATGTTTGGGGCTTCAAAAGTTTTACTGCATTTTGTCTTTCAACAAGATTAGTTCATGTTTAGGGTTGTATAAGCAGTACTGCACAATTGCTGATTCGAAAAATTAAATGTGTGAATTCAGGTTAAAAAAAGGTATGTAGCCTGGCTCCTTGTTTACGAAAAGAAGGACATCTTTCAGAGCCAAGATGAAAGGTTTCAAAGTCTACTGCATGAGAGTAATGTATGGGACTTAAGAGTTTGTATGTGTGTGTGTATGTATGTATAGCATATTCCTTGTCCATCCGAGTAATAATCTGATTAGTGGAGCTTTACCAGTCTGTGTTCAGGACTGGTTTCATCTACACATGATACCCTAATCAGTAAGACAACTAGGCTATTCAGCAGCACTGACTGAGAGTGACACTGAAAAGCTCATAAACAGCCAACCAGGTTGCCTGCTGCGTCACTGCAAAAGGAAATTGGTCTGCGTGCATACTGGAGTGACTGAGTTGGGAAAAAAAGAAGTGAGAGAGAAAGGACAAATTTTCTCCGACGGTGTACATGATGAATGTGCCTTTATTTTACGCTCACTTCACAATTCAAAAACACCCGGCAACACAGTAATCCTGTTCTTTGTTGCACCATGTGGCAGCGAGCCTGACATTTTTATGAACCTTTCGTACTCTCGTTTGGATAAGGTGAGCACCTGCACTACCAGTTTGGGTCTCATATTTGACCTGATTCGTTATTTTTGATCCGGAAGAAGAAAGGAGAATGGGAGACACCACACCCCTTTCTAAAGAGCGTGGGAAGCACAGGTACAGTAGGCCAGGGAGTGTCACCACTCTCTCTCTCGAGTCTCCTGTGGACTGTCAGAAGACAGACAGCCAGAAATCAAACACCACACAGGACACAGCACTCACAGGACAGTACAGTTCCAAGTGTCATTACCGACAATAATAATTCATCAGTTCGTAAGTTTGTATTTTTGCTAAATTTACAATACAGACACATGGTTTTTGGTCGTTATGTACTTTAAAAGTCATCAAACTACTGCGCACACAAAAACCACAGAAATAAACATAGGTCTTGGATTTTCCTGCCTCGATTTATAGTCTGCTGTTTATAGAAAGAGCAGATTGACTCGAGATTATGGAAACTGTGATTGTTAAATCTCCTCATGAGTCCCGTGGGGGAGTGTGTGACACTGAGACCGCAAGTTATAATTAATCAATTAAAATGAGAATGAAACCAAATCTGGGAAGCCACGCAATGCAGTCCATGAACTGGAAGAAAAAGTGTAACGATGTCAACACTGTCCCTTCAGAAATGGACTAGATTATCTACCAGCTAAATGAGTAGTCTATGAAAACTGCGGAGGGATTACACACTAAGACCATAGAGAACTCGAGGTCAAACTGCTTATTTATTTCTGCATTAATTAACTTTCTTTAGCCATAAAGCTCTTTGTAGTAGCTGGGCCCCAGCCCCTCCTTCAGCAGCTCCCCGTACAGCCTGGCATCTCCCACATCACTATAACAACCAGGGCTGTAATGCACCACAGCAACTCCCTTTGGTCCCGTTTCAAACAACAAGACAGCAAAGAAAACTCTCTAAAACAGACACATTAAACAGACCTCGTTCAAACTGGGCAGGTTGTTGCAATTTAACACATGGTGAGCTTTCGTCCAAGCAAATCTCTCCCAGGTGTATGAGAAACAAAAAGCGCCACTCACCCTGCTCATAGTTGCTGATGTTGTCCTTATGATCTTTTTTCAAGCATAAACGGAGCAGCTGTTCTTGCTTTTCAGTCATAATAAAGTGGCTCGGGTTTCTGTGAGCTCCAACTCGCAGTTTCGCACTCGTTGTCCATCGGGAGAAAGCGTGACGGAATCAAAAAAATAAATAAATAACACAAAATTGAAGAGGTGCGCAGCAGTTGCCGCTACGATAACCGCAACATATTGCGACAAATGACTGTCTGACTTGTTTAACGCACCAGGCTAGCAACTTCAGCTAGCTCACTGATAAAACTTGTGAATTGCGTGAGCTGCCCGCTTTTGAGTTTCGCGAATCGGCAAAAGCTGTGGGTAGTCAGTAAACTAAAAAGAAAAATCCTCAGCTCTCTTCCAGTGCTCCTCCGCACAATTCCCTTCATTCGCTGATTATTCCACTTAAAAGAAGTCTTTCTTCAGTAGGCTACTTGGCAAGCATCTTAATGCACTTGTTGCAGTGTTTGCGAAGGCGGAGCTTCAAGAGGTTCCATGTGAGATTACTGGTTGACCGCAGCGTGACCGTTTTAATATCATCCAATCATATTTTGGTATATGTAAATTGCCCACAAAGCCACGCCCATGGTGCGGCACTATTCATTGAAGGAAAAATTGAACCCCCCCCCCAAAAAATAGTGTTGCACCTCACTTCCGTCAGTTTCTTAAACCATCAAACAAGGAAAAAGGACTGGACTTTCCAGTTAATGTTGCTTTGCATTCTTGTCAAGACGCCACTGTGCCGTGACGAAGCAAGCGCAACAATCAAACCACAAGAAATCACAGCAGCTTTTGTTTATTAACATTGTTTTTAACATTGTTTTGTTTTTGTTTTTTGTTTGTTTTTTTTAATTCTCCAGGCTGTCAGAAGTGGCTCTGGCGTGGTTTACATATAAATCAACCACATGATCTAATTTTATCAATACAGGACTGTTTCAGAAAATTAGAATATTATGATAAAGTTCTTTATCTTCTGTAATGCAATTAAAAAACAAAAATGACTTTTTCATGATATTCTAATATTTTGAGATGGGATTTCTGAGTTTTCTTAAGATGTACGCCATAATCAGCAATATTAAAATAATAAAAGGCTTGCAATATTTCAGTTGATTTGTAATGCATCGAGGATATATGACATTTTTGTTTTTGTAATTGCATTACAGAAGATAAAGAACTTTATCACAATATTCTAATTTTCTGAGACAGTCCTGTATATCGGTCATATTTATTTGCCAATTATGTGCTTGGAAAAAAAGTATTCACCGACCATTCTATGATAAATATCATGATATTTGACAGGGAAAATTATTAATCCCAGGCAAATCCTTAACATATTACCTACAACTACAAGGGGAAGTATGAACTATATATGAACATGTCAAATACAAGACCGCAAAAATATGCATGTTTATGCACATAGAAATATTCTGTACTTCTCATTCAAAACATCATATGAATCATTCTGCAGTTATGCTCAAATTTCACATGAATTTTATTGCATTGCAGTTTGTATGATTACATATAAGATTAAAGTGTGATAAAACATTGAGACTCAATAACCTAAAAAAATCGTTGTGAGATGGGCTGCTGTTTGAAAAGTCTATACATAATTCCTGAATACTAATGAATTAAAGTTAAGGATGGTTTGCTGATTTATGTCAGAATTATGGAGTGATCAGGCCCCAAAGATAATGAACCCGGAGAATACAGTGTCATCGTCTTCATCAGCGAAGAGCCCATTGAACAGCTCTCCTCCAGCCACTTGCAGCCACACCTTGTCTCCTTCCTGCAAGTGAAGCACAGCACCACCTGCTGCCTGATCCTCACTGCTCTGGTAGTTGTCCGTAGTGTGGATTATCTTTAAACCATTCTTCACAAGAGCAACCTTTACATTTCTGGAGAAGACTGTGATATGATAGGTGAAATAATAAGCGCCCGCTACTGAGCACGTAAATCTTCCAGTCTGTGGATCGTAATGGTTTTGTTCATTGTAAATAATCTTGTCAAACCGGATGGGTGCATTAGCCGCAGGGAGTTTAGACCGAGCAGTCAATCCTACAGAGAAAGCACTTTGAGGTATTACAAACGCATCTCCTTTCTCACCCGTATCTCCCTTATCTCCACGGAACCCTCTTTCTCCACGATAGCCAATATTACCTTTGTGGCCTGGAACACCAATTTCCCCCTTCGGTCCTGGCCTGCCAGGGGGTCCGATCGGGCCTTGAATTCCTCGATCTCCCCGAAGGCCAATTTCCCCTTTTGGACCTTCTGGTCCGAGAGCACCTAAATCACCTTTAGGTCCTTGAGGTCCAGGCAAACCAAGCTCTCCTTTATTTCCTTTTAGACCAGCGGGTCCTTGGACCCCTTGGGGCCCCAATTTTCCCGGAGGCCCCCGTTCCCCGTTATCCCCTCGTTTTCCTTTCAACCCTATTGGACCGGGCCCACCTAGAAATGATTAGCACAAAATAGCATTTCCTATATTGAAGTAACCATTTTTACATCCATTGTCTTAAATCCAAATTCTGCATAACAAACAAACAAATACGAATATTAGGAACTGAGATAATCTGACAAATGTTCAAATACAATTCAGATTTTACAGATTCTTGCGCTGTCATTTAAATGGTCTGTTTTGTTCTTAATACATACCAGGATCCCCCGGGGCTCCCTTATCTCCATCTTTGCCAGGTGGTCCATTCAGACCCATTTCACCTTTCCATGGGCAATCAACAATGTATTCTTGTTACAAATGAGGTTAATGAAACCCTCATCTAAAAAGATCAATTTAAAACTATTGTGTGCAAATGAATGTGAAGAGAGTCTTTTTTTTCATTTACCTCTGTCACCTTTATCACCTCTAAGTCCATCTCGACCATCTCGACCAGGTGTGCCATTGTGTCCAGGGTCTCCTGGGATTCCAGGATAACCACAAACACAGCCCTTACTTTGGGCCGCGTCCTGGGCCACACACCTGACGGCCAGCAAAAGGAGCAACAGCGTGACCCTAAAGGTTCTCTGAAACATTATTCTTGATGGACCAGTCTCAAAAAAGACTAATATCCCAAACACGTGACCCTCTTAGACTGTAAGGTGTTACATTAAGAGCATGCTACGCTTAAAAAAGATAAGCACACAAAAAAACAATTTACTCAAATGCATACAGGCTGAAATAGTCTCTTCAAAGGGTGTAATCAGACCCAGAGAGGCACAGCGGGCAAAAGATCGCAAAGACTCCAGCCTAAGAACTCATGACTGACAAAAACTTTGGACCTTTTGCGACCGCTGTCTTTCCAAGCGATCTGATTGGCTGGATGAGGCCTTAGCTTACTTATTGAGTCTACCCCCTACAAGTTACACATCACCTGTCATCCATCGGGTTGGACGATTAATAAGCTAAAAATAAATGTGTCTGTGAGGTTGACACATGCCAAAGGCCAAACAGTCCATTCCAATGTTGTGAAATTAAGCATGAAGCAATTATTTAATGACAGTTTTAATGCAATGATAAAATACTGCCCACTTCAATTCATAGTTTGGTACCACATTAGCTTCTATTTTTGTCACAGTATTAAAGTTTAATATTCAGGACTGCACAAGTGTGTGACTCGAAAATAACATGATAAGATATATTAAAAAGAAATATGAACTCTGGCTATGTTTTGCTGAAGACGACAGCATGGTAAACATTATATGGCAATAAAAGGGACTATCAAAACTGTCCCCAAATGTCAAAATAGTTATAAAAGTTTATTTAGGACCTTCAAGACTCCACAATTGTGTAAGAAGATAATAAGTTGATAAGATATGTTAAAAAGAAAATATGAACTTAGGTTATATTTGGCTAAAGACACAAGCATGGTAAACATATGGTAATAAAAGGGACCATCTAAACTGTCCCGAAATGTCTAGAAGGGTATTAAACTTAATCGCTTTAGACTTCTTATTTTGATTAATGCATGCTTTTCTATCTGCTGCTCTTGAAAATGTCACACGAAAAAAATGACCTCATAAAATGGATCGTTGACATAAAAGGTGACCTTTCAGCTCGGTAGTTCAACCCTAATACACCAGAATGCCTTAGACAAACATCATTTTAATCTCTCTCCCGGAATGCACCCCTCAGATTTTCATCTAGATGCTGTGACCATCTTTAGAATTCTTTCATAAGGCAGTAAAAGCTGCCAAAAACAGACACATTTTCATAAGCAACAATAAAACGTAGTTGAAGAGAACTCACTGTAACACTGTAAGTGTTGTTTGGATCACAAATAGAAGTATCATTATTTGAAAATGAAAAAACAGTGAGAGGAATACATCGTACATTGGGATCACTGGGGAAGGGCGAAAGCCCACGTGCGCCAAGAGCAGACTCTCCACTAATCACTATGCTGTCCTGCTGGCTTTCTATTAGATTACAAACAGCGAGAAGAGACAGGAGGGATGGGTGCAAGGGAGGAGCTGAAACGTAAAACCAAGATAAGAGGAGAAAAAACATGTATTCACAACACTAACACCCAGTAAACACTACTGCCTTCCCATCTATTTACCAAGCTTGGGTACACATGGACACAATACATGTTCATTTATTTATTATTGTTGTTTTTTTTCCAACAGCCTCCAGATATAAATATATCTAAAAAAATATAAACATGGCAATACATAAAAGTGCACATTCAAGCAATGTCTTCATCTGACACCAAAAATGGCAATGTCACAATGGCAACAGCTACTGCACAATAACCCATAGAATGGACACATTATGATAATAAATGTAATCAATAATAACAATAACAAAAGGGTATGGCTCAGAATTAATGAAACTTATTTATAATTTGAGGCCAATATATCAGGACCCAGTCTCTGTAGTCCCATAACCAGGCACAAAGTGAGGTTGATTTGGTTACAGAGGAAACTGCATCAGTCTTCAGACATGATGGCAGATACATCATTAGTCACTGAGTTCTATTCACTTTAAGGCTAAACAACAGTAACAGCCCGTCCTAAAACAAACAATGATATATGCAAATCAATATATGCATGAATACAGAAAAATAGCATACAACATGCTGTAACAGAGGCCTTGTGTATTTATACATGTGTGAAATACTGATGGCTTTTTGCATTCAGTTTTCAATCTTCAGTTGTGTATATGACAAAATTGACGCTGCACTTTGGGTTCCACATTAAGTTGTCATTTGGACATGGGAGGGAAGGGAAATTATGCTGCAAGGCCAAATGGAAGAGACCAGGAGGATGGGTGTTTGTTGGAGATATGCAGCTTTTTGTTAAGAGGTGGATGTGGGGAAGCAGCAATTCCAGGGAAATTGAGGTTAACATAGCAAGTGCTGCAAAAGCAAGGGAAGGGTGTGAACTATGTTTGTTAGTGTAAAATAAGGTTCTGGAAGCAGTGCTGGGGGTTTTCACTGAGTGGTCTACATGATCTGGCGGTGCATACCATAGCCTGTCATGCCTGACTGAGAAGCCCCACGGTTGCTGCCCATCTGCAAGCCGATCAAACTCTGGCCTTGACGCAGCTGCTCTTCAGTGAAATCTCGCCGATACCCCTGGGCTTTCCTTCACACATATGACAGTTGCAAGGAGAGTTAGAGGATAATGAAGAAACTGTGTGCATGCTATTTAAAAGAACAAAAGATACCAGATCTCAGCTTATTTTATGTTACCTGTGGAACCAGTCGCGGTCACCTCTATAATGGCCATCATCCTTCGTGACAGCCACACTTCCCAGAGCCATAAGGGTTCTTTGGACTGCGGCTAGGTCCTTTCCTTTAGCAAAAGAGCGGATAAAGTTTTACCATAAACTGACGATTCAAACCTCAGGAACATTTTCAATTCCTCTTTTAAAAGACCCCTTTACCTTCCCAAAGGTCTACTGTTTGAAATATGTCAGTTGTTGTAACCCCATAAGCCTCCGCTGCCTGCAGGAACTGAGAGATCTTCTCCATTTGTTTGAAGGCCATCTGAGTTTCAGGAATCTTCTTTATGGGCTCCTTCCCCCTTGGATAAAGGCTGTTGATGAGCCTACACAGAATCTGGGACACAGCAATAATATTTCGATTATATCACAGGATCAGGATCATGTCTGTTCATGATCCTTCACTGAGAAAGGTTGTGAAAAAACATTTGTTTTGATCTGTGAATTTATTGCGGTTATCGGTACAATTTTGAACCGTCGATTTATAGATAGCATGGTCATGTTGGATTGCATCCGTCTCGCGTGATGTTACAGCTGACACCAAAATTAGCTCATGTGATGGCTTTATCTCAACGCCTCCTTTTTTTCCAAGAAAAGAGGGCAGCTGGAATGTCATGTTAGACTGCCGTGCAGCAATGTGCGGGGTGCATTTAATGATTGGCCGGTAATGAGGTCTTACAGTAATAACATTTTACATTGGGAGGACAGGCATTGTTAAGTCAAGGCAGTAAAATCCAATATTTGCTTATTCAATGCAGATACTTCCGATGAATGCCTTTTTTTTCAATTAAAAAATTATAATTTTGGATCAATACTATTTAATAAAATTGTAAAAAATCACTTGCTTTATAGGCTCACTTGTGAATCGACTGTGTTATCTCCACGGGCTCTTTTAGGATGATAGTAAATCTGTTACATAACAGCATAAATAATTGAATGGAAACTTCTATTTTAAGGGAGAGCAGCCACTCACTGTTCCATCCATCAGCCATTTCTGGAAGTTCTGCTTGCCTGGCTGTGGCCTGTCAGTGTTTGTTCCGCACTGAGCCACTATCCAGTCCACCAGCCGCTGTTCCAAGTCTTGGTCATACTTCTGCTCAATCTTCTCCTGCACCTCTCGGCTCAGTCCATAACTGGGCCCCCTGTTCGCCATGGCAGCTCTTGAAACACTCTATGTGAACCCTGGAAAGAGAGAAAAGCAATCTGAAATTGAAGCTCAAGTTTCATTCCATTTAGTGCTCAACAGCATCTGCAGTCTGATTCAGATTTCTTATAAGTGGCTTTGGATAAATCTGCCAACTGATTGTAATGTAATGTAATGATTGAATGACATCCATTCTCACTTTTAAAAATGCTCACAGATATAAAAAAAATAAAATGAAATAAATAAAGAAATCAAATATGAAATAAAAAAATATATAACTGTAAAGTAAAATTAAAAAATAAATAAACGCATAAAATAAAATAAAATACCCTTCAGTGGCAATAACACCAGCATCAAAACGGGCATGATAAAAACAGTTATTCCAGCATCACCTGCACCACCTCTCTGCACAGCTCCGTCCACCCAACGTCTCTGGCGACTGTAAGGGTGTGGTCTCTGGCAGCTGTCCCGAATAGGGACGAGCCCTCCTATTGCTATGGTAACGAGCAAGCCAGTTTCCGGCATGCTGAGCGCAGCGGCAGAATGACGGTTCAAGACTGAGCCAGTGGCAGCCATAATGAAGCAAATTAAATGATGCAATTTAAAAAAAAAAAAAAAAGTGAAGTGTGGTGAGGGGGGAGTCCCCTGAGTACAAAACCCGCATTCATGCCCTGGACACTTGTTCTATATATAACCTGCAACTGGATATAATTCAATTAGTTTGCACAAGTCTGCCTCGCGCGTGTAAAATGATGTAAAATGCGTAAACGTCTCCTATCGAACGCAATTGTGGAAGTTATTTTAGATTAATAGTAACAGTAATAACGTAAAAAGAAAAAAAAGTTCCGTCATCTAATAATGTGACAGCATAAGCATAACAACGCGTGCATCCTGCAGATCGTGACGTGGGAGCCCAAAGTCAAACCGTGCGAGGACCGCATCCATTTGGCACCACGGGCACGGGACTGCTTGGATGGGATGCTCCCCTGTCCAACCCCGGAGCGTGTCGGTGCTTGGAGAGACTTACCGAAGATGGGAGGTCGGTCGGATTCGTCCGCGTCCCCGTGTTATTTCGCAGAGAGCTGAGGATGCTGACCTGCCGAAGAATCCATGAAGCGCAGGACAGGCGGGTTGGGATGAGCCCACTGTGTCCGGGAGGGGCGAGACGCTCGTTTTATACGCCTGTTCCTCCAGGAGGGGTCAGGGTGAGACTCCCAGAGCAACAATCCGATGTGACAATGCTGCCGGACTGTGGTCAGTGAAGTGCGCATTCGACGTTGGGCATCGTCAGAATAAACCACGGCGCCTGGATCCGACTGATTTAGATATTGCAATATTTTCCAATTTTGACACTTCAAACCATGTTGTTCCGGGAACTCTCAAGTGTTCGTCCACCCACCATGTCATAAATCATTCAGATGTCAGGCTCTTTCATCTGTGGCGGCCATTTATTTTGTTTCATATTCATTAGGAGTTGACTGTGGGGGAATTCGGTCCAACAATTTGGACACGGTGCTGCTTCATTTTTACGAAACTACCAGGGAAAAAAAAACAAAAAAGGCATGTACATATAGGTCTGCTGCGTGCACAAAACATCATGCTGCAATAACATAATGCAGAACACCACCGGATGCATCAGTCTTTGTGTGCACCCCTGATTGATGATCTGTTGCTGAGGTTAGGACTCAAAGATGACTGACTTCATATTTAAAGGTCACAGCTACAGTTAAGTGGGTCTGAAAGCAAATAGTTGGTTTCACGCCACTGAGCATAGTCCAGCTAGTGCCCAATTGCACGTTACTAATAAACAGGCCAGAGGCACCATTCAGCAGACTTCACTGTGAAAGGAGAGGATGGGGGTCACATCGCCTTCCTCTTGGGAAAAAAAATAATGAAATCCTTGCAGCTGACGAAGCCCGAACTTACAGCAGACATGCCCAATCGTGATTTGATTATACTCTTATGGCAGACTGTACAAAGATTGTTGGACTTCTTGCTGTTGAGTCTTGTGTAGATTCACTGAAACCTCTCATTTTGTTGTTCTGTCGTTTAATTCAGTTTACTTCAGTTTGGTAGTCACTGTGGAATAATTTGGGACCAGACTTTGACAATTTGAAGATGAATTATCTTTCTTTTGATACAAGTACAACTTCAAAGATTTTGATAAGCAGCACAGAACTTGTGACCACTTTTTAATTGCTGTTTACTGATTTTTTTTTAATGCACTGTTTGGTGTTGGTACTTGTGTGTGGTATCATTTCAATAACTGAGACCTGCACTTTAATGTGCAGACTTTTATTGGCCGAAATGGGTGTAAAGTGGTTTAAAAAGGCACAGGAAACTATACATCTTACTAAAGAAGGAGGGATAGGAGCGTGAACAGCAGCACAGGCAGACCTGGTATCAACTGAACAAAATTTGACAGAATATGTGGAACACGCACAAATGCAACCTGAAGATTGAAGGGACCAACTAGCAGGAGAGTTCCCTTACACAATAACAGCTTGTTGAACTGACAGACAGGATATGAGGAGAGTAACAAAAGATGGAGGTCACATTTGGCAGATAAAGATGCCATTGTTTGGTAATTTCCTCGAGGGTCGCCGTTCCAATAAACACAGTCCTTCTTTCCTCAACTCAGCAACCTCTCAAATGCACATCGCCCTCCCTTGCTCAGACCATGGTGGTCAACTTGTCTATGAGATCATCAATGGTGTAGACCATGAGCTTGATGTCATCTTTCTCAGACATGCGGTGCTGGCCGTGTCGCCGCAGGATGACATCGACATCAGGACTGAGGACACGCTCTGCCACCTGCATTGAGATGTGCCAGGGGACATCGTCATCCTTGAGCCCATGAATGAGACGAATAGGACAGGTAATCGGGATGGGACTCTGGAGCACACAGTGATTTTCAGCCTCTCGCAGAAAGTCCATGCTAAACTTGTAAACACCCTCCTCTGAGTGCTTGGTTGGCACTGTCCACTCCCCGGTCTCCTCATACTCCTTTCTTGTCTGCAAATATAAAAACAGTCAAATCTGAATCAGAAGGGGGTCTGGAAAGTACGGTAACTAAATAAATATAAAAGTTTAGGAATAAGATACTGAGAAACCATATACAATACAACATTTACAAGGATTTGATGGTCTCACCTCCAAAGGAAGAGCATTGAAGGACGTGACAAGGTGGTCAGCTGCAGTGGAAATGCCCACCAGAGCAGCAATCTTTTCTGGTCGTGCAATGGCTGCCAGCAGCATGAGCCAACCCCCTATGCTTGAACCCACCAGTATCTACGAATAAGTTAATGTACCGTCAACGGGTTGTAAATTTCAAAACCACCCAGAAGAGCAATATGCAGAAAAATCTAATGGGAGGCATTCAATCACACAAAGCACTACTCAGCCATGCACTGCACTCAACAGTGGCAAGTTGCCACAGATATGGTTACACTGCCATCTTGTGGAAAAATTATTGAAAAGGTGTTCATTCCTTCAAATAATGGATTTCCTTTTGGTACTTGGCCAATTTACTTTTTATATGCCGTCAAAGAGATTTCAAAAGCATAGTCTGGATAAAAGAGAGACTGATTTAATTTACACCATATGTATGTCTAATGATTACAGTGACAATAGTAGTGACATAGATGCCTGAGAGTACAGTCTCACATTAGAAAAGTACATCGATTCACATTTAGAAATCATGTACAGGACATTAAAAGGGGTAAACACAGTAACTGTTATTGGATTTAAAAAGTTCAAAGAGTGAGCAAAGATGCAGCTGTGCAATAAATGGATCCCATTTTTGTACAACATTACTACTTCACTGTCTGGTAATGTCCTGCTTGCAATATTTACAAGCTAACGTGCATTTAGTAGATTTAACCATGTAAAAGAAACCCATCAATTAGATTATTTCTTCTTCTGTTGCCCAAATGCCTCCCAGAAAGCCAAGACTATTTAAATTCACACCACTGCTAATTCTTGCTAGCTATCACTGACTAAAGTAATTCATAAACAGGCTGATGAGGTATATGAAGTTTTTGGATTCCTTTTCTTAATCATTGCACAGGAACGTAACTGAATAAAGACAACAACAATTATAACAACAATAATAATAATGATAATAATAATAATGATAATCATAATACATATGGCCACGAAAATGGAGCATACCAGAAAAATGATCTTGTTCATGGATCAAGCTGGATAGGGGTCCTGGTCTATGTGCCTCACATTTGCTGTGTTGTTGGACACATAAGCCATTTGACATAGAACTATAACAAAACCAAAATCTTACTGCGATTTCGCAGCAGAGGAAGTACTATCAAGAAACTTCTGGGGCTCTTTTTTTGCAGCTCTTTAACGCTCTCTAACATTATGTTGTATCTTTAAATGTGTTCTCCATATTTGCACACTTTCCCATCCAGTTTGCTGTCATCCATTCCAACTTTTGCAAAGGAAATTAAAAAATGTTCCAATCCCTGACAATTCTAAAACATGAATAAAGGTATATTTACCTGTGGCCCGTCTGCTAGTTCATCCAGGACATAAAGGACATCTTTTTTCCATGTACCGATAGTTCCTTCTGCTAACAGTCCCTCAGAGGCCCCATGTCCTGTGTAGTCAAATCTGTGGAAGTGTGCCATGGTTATATATGGCTACAGCAAAGCAAAGCAATATGGGAGAGGAGAAACTGAGTTTTTTTACCCTCCCTAAACACCATGACTAAAAGCAATTGACTACATAACCCCCTAAATGTGGAATTATTGCTTGTCTTCTCGCCCAGGGCCCTTATGAACAGATGTTTCACAGGACTATTTAAATTTTGATTTTTTTTTTAAACTATTGTTTTTCATACTTACTCACACAAAAAAATTTCTTTCTCCAAATAAGCAACATCTAAAATCAAATGTATTGTTGCCAGAGAATTCAATTCTCTGATTAAATTTGAGGACAGTAATTGAAAATGTCATTTATTGACGTCTCCATTAGCCTGGGTAAAATTGTGAAAGTGTTATGGGTGAATGGACATATATGTCATACTAGGGTTAACTTTTGTAAGCCTTGTCACACTCAGTAAGTCACGTTTTGGGGTTGCAAAACTTTTATCTTACAAATTTTACAGGTGTTTCAGGGTTTAAATTTACAATAAAAGCTAAGACTGGAAGTGCAGGACCATTATGTTCGGGGAATCTTCAGCAAGATGGGGAGAGGGTGACATGTTGTAAAGCATCAGAACATTGTCACTTCATCAAACATTCAAGTTCTTCTAGACCGTTTCTACATTTTGCAACCTCAGTGAAAAATGGCTCTTCTCCTAGTTGAGTGATAAGACTCCCACAAAGTCACCCTTCTCCAGATCCAGTCTGCTCTGCACACCGTTGGGTCTTGACAGCTTACCTGAGGTACGAGTGCCCTAGTGACTTGCAAAACTCCTCCAGTGCCTCTGCCTTCTGTCCGTTCATATTGGATCCATACCCTGGGAGGAAGACCACCCCGGGGCTCTTCCCCTTCACTCTCCTGTAGGCCAGCTTTGGGAGATCTGGACGTGAAGCATACTGAACTGTGGACTTGTGTCTTCTGTCTCCTGTCAAGACACGACAAGGAATAGTATAGTATCTATACAGGAAAACAAGTGACAGAAATAACTGTCAATGGTGACACCAGTGCATTAATTGCCAAAAAAAAATAGATTTCTTGGATTCAAAGGTATCGGACACATGGCTAACACCATTAGCACGGCCAACACATACAGATACAGATGCATACAGATGCACACATATTTTGGCACATTTCTTATCATTACAAGGCTGAAATAGTATGAAAGACAATGGGGATGGCGCAAAACAGGACCAGGTGCTAACAGCGCACCGTTCACAATCCCCAAACGTTGAAGTTGACGCAATCCGTCAGCGCCACACCCCCTATCGTGGATTAAAAATGCCGTTTTAGGTGACCCACGGACCAGGAAAGAGATGACGGGGAGTCAAACAAACCTTCTAATTGCCTCGTAGACGAAGCGGCGAGCACCCCATTGCTTAAAATATGTGAAAGTCCCCTCCGGCAAGACCTCAGTGCGACGGCTGCCATACTGCTTCCCAAACCACTGAGGGGAAGTATCGCGAGAATACGCGGCAGTACCGTGCTGACAACTAATGGTTGAAGATCATCCCTCCGCAAATTCTCCTTAGAGAAAAGGGCAGTATTTGCACAACCTAGACATATTCTTATAATATATATTTATGTTTACAGAGGTTTTACCTTACAAGAATCTGATAAACCCAACTTAGTTATTTATGTAGCAGAGAGGGAAACATCAAAAGTACAAACACTCTTCAAAAAAACAGTTTGTTCCCTCTCACATGTTTTACCACTGCTGCCTTAGGTCTTAATAAGAAAAAATCACTGTCGCGAATGTGCTTTGCGGCAACAATTCCCCATACAAGCAAACATTTGTGACAGCACACTAATACAGAATATACATGTTTAATAACAAATAGGCTAGCTAAGACTTACACATAAGTGGCATTATTTAAACTTACAATACTGAATCTTTACTATTGGCATCTGACTTTTAAATGTTATTTGAGTGGAAAACAAACAAGTTAAAAAAAAACAGTGGTCCCAGAGATTATCGTGTTGTTGT
The DNA here is from genome assembly GCF_037954325.1 of Fistularia commersonii. Classification (NCBI taxonomy): domain Eukaryota; kingdom Metazoa; phylum Chordata; class Actinopteri; order Syngnathiformes; family Fistulariidae; genus Fistularia; species Fistularia commersonii. The sequence goes on along the minus strand of NC_141291.1, from coordinate 14,103,789 downwards.
CTTTTTTCCCAAGAAGGTTGGTTGAGGTAAATAAAACAGGCAGACACACGACGACGTGATTAGACCGCAAATCTCGTTTGGATCGAGAGCACACCGCTAAGATCGCCGTGTTTTTTTTCTTTTTTGGTGGTGGTGGGGTCTGAAAGAGATGCGGCTAGGGGATGTCGTGTGTTTGTGACCGTCATGTGAAGTGTCAGTTCGTAACATGACTCAGAGCGTCACAGGCGGAAGGTCACGGAGAAGCGGAACGGAACGGAAGCGGGAGTCAAAGCCGAGCCGCCATTGTGGAAGATGGCAATGAATATTCCAGTAAAACACTAGTCGGTAAACCGATCGACTGGCGATCCGCCGCCGGATACTGGACACGGTTAATCTACGCCACCTCCGGACATTTAGTCGTCGTTTGACGTCGTCGTCGTCGTAAGGTCTGAGGACAAAAAAAACCCCGCTGCCTCTACGCTAACAGAGGGATTGGACAGTCCGGGAGACGAACCAGGAGAGCACCGGAGAACCGAGAGAGGCAGCGGGGGGAGGTGGTGGTGGTGGTGGTGGAGGAGGAGGAGGGGGGGAAGCCGCCGACAGTCTCACCGACAGTGCTCACTCTCGGTTCCCGGAGGATGTCTGCGACCACGGTCGACCAGGTTGGTGAGCTGACAAACCGAGCCGTGCGGGTTTGCGGGGGGTGTCGGTGGAGGGTGGAGGGGGAATGAAACTTTGCCGTCAACAGTTTGATCGGGCTGGGATGGCAGATCAAAACGGATCCACAAAAAAGTCTCCAATCACAAGATAGCATGTTAACGTTAGCCGGGAACGCAGGCCCGCACAGAGAGCGCTGGCTGGAGCCGGTCACCCGATGCGGCAGCGTTTACCGGACGCCGGAGCGTTTTTAACATCCGGTCAGCGAGACGAAGCAACCTGTAAAATGTTAACATCCGGGCTGCTGCTGCTAACAGCCGACGGCCATGTATCCAGCTGCCTCTGTGTGTGTGTGTGTGTGTGTGTGTGTGTGTGTGTGTGTGTGTGTGTGTGTGTGTGTGTGTGTGTGTGTGTGTGTGTGTGTGTGTGTGTGTGTGTGTTTCTTGTTTTGCTGTCGTGATCTGACAGTCTCCCCCTTTTTCTCCCATCAACTACTTCAGAGACCTAAAGGACAAGGAAATAAAGGTAAGGCTACTTGTTTACATCAGTGTTTTTTGATCCACATACACGGTTGGCAGTTCCCTCGAGCTGCTGCTAAACTGCAGAATATTTAACCGAGTGATAACATGTCAGTTGTTTTAACATCGTTTATCTATCATTGTAGCCATGTGCACCAAAAAAACCCAAGGGGATTGTCAATAGTGTAAATACTTGACACCTCAAGCTTGTTTTTTTTAAGAGTCAGATCTGCCACATGATCATTCACTATTCTCTTTCTCCCCCCATACTTAGTGCAAAACGGATCAATGCATCAAAAGGATGGTGTGAATGATGATGACTTTGAGCCTTATTTAAGCAGCCAGACAAATCAGGTAATAAATTCCATACACCATGTTGGGGGTTGACATTTGGATACACCGGACGCTACTATTTGGCCGGTACCAAGTTCATAAGCTCACACTCCGGGGAAATTAGTTGCATATTAGAGATGGATGACTATTATCATTCTTTCAGATTTCATCTGTTCCACAACAACTCCACAAAATCCCATTATTCACTTTTGGTGTCACGAAAAGTACATTTATGCTCTTTTGTGGGCATTAACTCTGTACCGTGCATTTCACTTTTGTTTCAACTTTTCTCATGTCTTATTCAACTTTTCTTTTTTTTTTTTTTTTCTCTATGTTGCACAGAGTAACAGCTATCCACCCATGTCTGATCCCTACATGCCCAGTTACTATGCTCCATCCATTGGTTTTCCTTACTCTCTGGGAGAGGCTGCTTGGTCCACCGCAGGAGACCCTCCTATGCCCTACCTAACTACCTATGGACAGATGAGCAATGGCGAACCGCACTTCATCCCCGATGGCGTGTTCAGCCAGCCGGGCGCCTTGGGGAACACTCCGCCCTTCCTTGGCCAGCATGGCTTCAACTTCTTCCCTGGCAATGCAGACTTTTCCACCTGGGGTACCAGTGTCTCCCAGGGTCAGTCCACACAGAGCTCAGTGTACAGTAACAGCTACGGCTATGCCCCCAGCTCACTGGGACGGGCTATCACGGATGGACAGGCAGGCTTTGGAAGTGACTCCCAGCTCAGTAAGATCCCGGTGCTGAATAGCATCGAGCAGGGTATGGCTGGCTTAAAACTGGGTACGGACATGGTGGCGCCTGTCACCAAAACTGTGGGCTCACCGCTAGGAGGCACTGCAGGTATGAGCAGTATGGCAGCCAATAACCTCCCTCCGTCTGTTAGCTCATCGGCAGCTAAACCTGCTTCTTGGGCAGCAATTGCCAAGAAGCCAGCCAAGCCACAACCAAAGGCCAAGCCCAAAGTCAACATGGGAATGGGTGGGGGGCCTGCGATTCCTCCACCTCCCATAAAGCACAACATGAACATTGGTACCTGGGATGATAAGGGCTCCCTGAACAAGCCCCCTCTAGCTCAGACTATGATGCCCTCACAGCCTCTGGTACAGCAACCTCTCCTAGCTCAGCCCCAGGCCTTACTGCAGAACCCTTTGCCCCCTCAGCCTCAACACCAGCCCCAGCACCAACACCAGCCCTTCCACCTCCAGTCTCTGCAGTCCCCCCAACACCATCAGCCCCTCGCCCCCGGCCCCCCGCACCTTCACCTCCCATCTCAACCCGGCCCCCCGCAGCCCATTCATCAGCAGCAGCCCCCGCATCCCGGCCCACCACCCAGCCGGTGGGTGGCCCCCAGGAACCGGGGCGAGGGCTTTAGTCTAGGTGTGGGAGTCCCACTGAGTGCCTCCCCATGCTCCGGAGAAGTGCATCCCGTGCTGGAGAAACTCCGTGCCCTCAATAATTATAACCCCAAAGAGTTTGACTGGAACTTGAAAAATGGACGCGTTTTCATTATCAAGAGCTATTCAGAAGATGATATCCACAGGTCAATCAAGTACTCTATCTGGTGCAGTACAGAACATGGCAACAAGCGCTTGGACGGTGCCTACCGCTCACTGGGCAGCAAGGGGCCCTTGTACCTGCTGTTCAGTGTCAACGGCAGCGGGCACTTCTGCGGCGTGGCCGAGATGCGCTCGTCGGTGGACTACAATGCCTATGCAGGTGTCTGGTCTCAGGACAAGTGGAAGGGCAAGTTTGAGGTGAAGTGGGTTTTCATCAAAGACGTGCCCAACAACCAGCTGCGACACATCCGGCTGGAAAACAATGACAACAAGCCAGTGACCAACTCCAGGGACACTCAGGAAGTGCCCCTGGAGAAAGCCAAACAAGTGCTTAAAATTATTGCCACTTACAAGCATACCACCTCAATCTTTGATGACTTTGCACATTATGAGAAACGTCAGGAAGAGGAAGAGGCTTTGAGGAAGGTGAGACAAACACACACACAGAGCCTGATCTTATTTAAATCACCTGTTTTTATGCATTAGATGCCCCCCTTTAGCAACCATTCGATTCGAAGCACGGTTAACTTGAACTGAGTCACTGCCTCAGACCGTAGACAGCTGATCTGTTTCCACCTGCTCCGGCACAGAGGCTGTAATATCCTGTTCTTGAATGAGCTGTCTGGTGTAAATGGTAGTCTGAGAGGCCTGACAGCAGATTGACATGTCATCATTAGTCATAATCGGCATCAGGAAACCCTGATTCATCAACAGCAGCCTTGCACCGTCGACATCGTGATGATCTGCTGATGTGCTGTTAGATGCGTTGAGGTTTCCTGAAATAGCCTGCATTCCTGGCATTCCATCTTTCAGACAAAAGCAGATGTAGGCTCTGATCTCCCTTTGAACACCAGGCTTCTCTGCTCTCCCCAGGCTCCTCACGCTATATTAGTCCTAAACAACGTTAGCCCTCGGTCCGCCGAACGGCTGTGATGGACTTCGGAGTTGAGTGGTTTCTCTCAGGTGTTTGAAAGTGTAGATTTCTAAAACCCACAGTGAAGATATTCTTTTCTTTAGTTTGCCCTAGTGTAGTCTCAAAAGATGTGCGCCGAGTAAGTCAGAAGAGGCTAATATGTGCTGCAGTGGTTCTAACAGAGGTGCAGGAAAAATGCTATTCTAAGTTGTGGCATCTCTATGGGATGCTACTGCTGTGAGGAAAAAAATGCAGCCAGGGAAGACATAATGCCAGCTATGTGCTGCATCCATTCTCCCATTAACCAGTACGCTAACTTAATTGTGTTAAGAAAACTGCCTTCATGACCCTCTCTCTTATTTTCCTGAACCACCGGTGGAGCTCCATTGATGCTGTATTGAATCCTGGCTGCTGACCTTGTTAATATGCGCTGGGCTACTTTCTCATAAATATTTCAAGTCAATGTTTTCAGGCTTCTGAAAACAACCTGTCAGTAGAAAGCCTGTTTCATCCTGCATCGTGCCAGCATTGCGCTGTGCTGCTTTTGTAGCCTTGACCTCTTACATGACAGGACTGGCACAGCTGAGGCCTCGCCCTCTTGCGTCTGACAAGGTTAATTGTTGTCTATTGTTCATCCCGTCCTCCCTGAACTTTTGAGAGTTGTCAACCCGGCATAACTACCTGAACTTCTACCTGAACTCACAAAAGGTTTTTTTTTTCAACATTACTATTGTCCCGAAAATGTTGGTGCTACATTTATTAATTTGGCTGTCTATGTATAAAAATGAGCATTTGTTTTTGTCGGTCTCAGTATAAGAGGAAATTTCATAGTCTTTATGTTTTTGAGGGATTCCAGTTAGCTGTATTACCTGAATAAAGATGGAGGATATTTCAAGGACTTGGTTACTTAAAAATCAAACTTAATTATCGGCTCAGGCGAGTAGGAGCGCTTACCTCAGTCAAGTCGCCCTCCTGTACCTACCGAATTTTGTTGCGTCTGTCCCTTTACCTTTAGTTCCTTCAGTCCAGGCCGAGCTCACCTGTGGGCGGGTGGAGAAGGGGACTGACTTCTCCGTGGTTTTCTTGGCACAATATGAGATGGATGTGGTATCATGCTGGTCATGTGCGTTCCTCGGAATAGAAATAAAAAACAAACAAACAACAAAATAAAAAACAAACAAAAAAAAAACAATCAAAGAATTATTAAAAAAAATAAAAACTTCAACTGTTTTACAAATGCACGCAGTTTAACTGGAAGTGCACCTGCTATTGTTTTCATAAACAGCTGACAGAAGCCTCTGCAGTGGATCCGTGATTCATACATGATCACAAGTGATACATTTGATGTTGTCTTATTCTAATTCTCGATGAAAATGGTGACGCCATTCTCATTCCTACACTAAGACCCTGATATTCTACATCCTACAGTTTGGTCTGTCGCTGTGTTGGTGAGCAAGACGCCGCTATTTCGGAGGATTAAAACCGTTAAAGCCATGTGCTTTGCCGTTTTTTGCGATTTTTGGCAAAGCGTTTACCAGCAAACCACGCCGATTACTACGGGGCCGCAACAGCCTACCCTCACTGTGTTGCCAGCGTGCAGATGTTTGCGGCTGTGAAGCAACGCCGACGGCAACAGCGTAGGTTATTACTGAAATGCCAATGTATGGTGACAAAACAGGCAGTAATTAAGTGCTTAAGCCTCGCAGACTGTGAGGTTCACTCACGGCGAGCCGCAGCAGCGGAGACGGTCGAGTGCCAAACAACCAAATATCGGTTTTAGCTGCTTTTCGTGGATAGACAGAGAGATTAGAGCTTTGACGGACAGGTTCGCTACAGAACAGTTTTCCTCGAAGAAGTCTGATGAAAGCGGGAGGTGCCACCATGTTGACTGAGGCCTCCTATTTGTTCAGGAAAATTCCTAATCAAGTCATCAACAAGCTAAATAACCCAGTCAAAAAAAAGAATGAATGAGCGGTCTCATTGTAAGTCCTAAAAAAAGACTCTCGAGGTCAATGTGCTTTTTCTTTTTTTGTAGGATTTTACTTCACACACTTGATAATATTTGATAGTTGAGATGTAAAGTTATGTATGTTTTACTGCATGTGCATTTTGCGGCTGAAGGATGAGCTCAGTTTAGCGGCTGCAATTTTGTTGCTTTTGAGTCCAAACACAGATAAGCGATTTGCGAAACACATGCCTTCAGTATCAAACAATTTTTCTTTCCACATTTCACAAATTATCCTGATAAGAATTCATGCCAGTGTTGTGCACACTTGTAGACCCAAGGTGAGCTCTCTGATGCTCCTCCGGACACATTTGGCCCCTCATTGTTTTCTTTCTCAATGTTTATCATGTTTCTAATTTACAATATATGCAAATAAAAAAATGAGCTATTGCTAGAATGCAGCGTTTAAAACCAGTATACTGGTTATCATTGTAAATAGAGTTATGACTATTAAATTGAGCTGTGATCAAATTTACTTTTCAAGTGTTCATGTACGGAAGCCGGTGTGCTGTATAATTATTTACAAAGTACCATGACAAATAGAACAGTATCAGACAAACAAGCTAAGACTAATGCGAAAAAAAGTTAAATCTTGAATTCCAACAGTACCAGGTTGATTGATTTAGTTGACTTACTAACTGTGTTAGGTTTTAAGGGATCCATCAAGTTGGTGAAAAGAGCACTGACTGATTGATACTTTGTGTACGTCTCATGTCATGCATGTACGGCACCCAGGCCTTGTGGGTTTCCAAGATGGGCGATTAATGAGGCAGTGGGCAACACGTTTGATCGCAGCTCACATAGCCCTCGTGACTTAAACAGCTCAGACCCAAATAGAATATTCTGCCTCGTTTCCAAGGCCCCGTCAAATCGGCCGCACGAAAGGGGCCCTTCCGAAAACACCACTCAGATTTCTCAGCGGTCCGGATTGAAAGAAAAATATGCATTAACGGGAGATTTTATGGGAAAGCACATTTTTCTAATGTCCTCAAAAGGAATAAAAAAAATTCTATCTCTCTGATCTTACATAACAAACAAAACAAAAGCCCCGTCCTTCTCCAGAGTACGAACATCTACCTGATGACTGTCTTAAACATAGACCATGTCGGAATGTACTGCATTCATTAATTTACAGTATGGTGAAGGTATTCAGTCACAGTGGTGATTGAGTACCTTCAGGTCTTGAGGCTAAAATGAGCTGTTGCAATATTTTATACTCTCAGTTTAGCCAGATTGCAAGAGAATCTGCACAATAATGTGTAATAGTGCATGTTTTCCATGCAGTAGAATTATTTGGAAATTGTGAGCACCAGTAATCATGGAAGACGCGTGCCAGAATTTGCAGTGACTAAAATAACATGCGTTTTGTTGCTACACCCCCATGAAAGCATCAATATTGCTCTCTCGACTGAAAGAGGAAAGGTTGTGGTAACATCATTGGCTGTCACCTATGTGATGTTTTCATCTGTCGCCAAGTTATTAGCCACATCTGTGTCAGTTTAACTAAATGGCTGCACTTGCATTAAAATCCCCCATGTAAGCAGAGGGACAGGAGTTCACTTGTGTAAATCTCACTTTGGATATTACATGTATTGGTATCTATGAACTGTGAGCAAATGCCTTCTAAGCTGATTATTTCACTTTGATTTCCGCTTGAAGGTCATAATAGTTAAACCTTTAAACTTACCACACGGATGAGCTGCAGGTTTTGAAGCTGCTTTCAGTGTCTGTGTCTTTTCCCTCTCGCTCCCGTTCTGACACCTTTTAAGTGACTAAGTGATTTTTTTTTTTTTTTTTAAGTGATCTCTATGTATTGTTTTTTTTTCTCTTACCAGGAGCGCAATAGAAATAAACAGTAACCTTCAAGCAAGCTCTCTGCTAGAACTGCAACACTAATGATGTAGGACCTTAAAAAAAAAACAAAAAAACAAAACAAAACAAAAAAATATTGCCTAACCACAAGGAGGAAAGGCGGTCACAATGTTTCTGCTGAGGACGACAATGTATGTGAACACTTGAACATGACAGTAGACGGACTCATCTGTATCAACCCCTGTGTTCTTGTTTCACGGGAAAAAGAAATCACATTGAAAACTGTCTTGAAAGCACTTTCAGTCCTCCTAAACAGCCTCTACCAATACAATTAACTCTCTAACTCTGTTCTTCTTTAATTATGTTTTGTGGGCAACTAACTGATTAACCAGAGTAGTCGAGAGAAATAATCGGGCTTTTTTGTCTTTTTTTTTAAGGCCTCAAATGTCTGGGGATATTGGCAAGCATAACTGGGGGCATGAAGAAAATTAAAGATGACATGTGTAATGTACTTGAATCTGTATTCAACCGTCTGTTCCTCCTCAGACAGAGGCTGTAGATGATTGACAGGTGGTATAAATGAATTGGTATACAGCCACCGTCATGCCAATCATAGTATGTATCCTCCCCCAACCTTTTCCCTTCTTTTCTGCATCTGTTTCTGTGTACCAGAAGATTATGATTATGCAGTGGGCGGCTGGGGAGTGCCAGCAAGTGCACATCATCCTGTTTTTTTTGTTCTCTCTCCCCCTCTCTCTCTTTCTCTGTCTCTCTCTCTCTCGCTCGTGTGATTCTATCATTCTGAAGTGCATTTGTCTGAGGAGAAACCTGCTCTGGTAGAACCTGCAGTGGCCTGGATGGGGCCTCTGCAGGTGACTGTTTTTGCCCTGGTGTTGATGTACGCAATGTACCTCAGGCAGAAATCACACTGTCTGACCTCAACAGCTCAAGCACTTTTGGAAGATTCCCAACCCCCAAACCTCCACATCAGCTGCTCGGCTTCCCAGGGATCCCCCAAAACAACAGGGCATCAACTGCTAGGCAGTTTTCTCCTCTAGGTAACTCACTAGCTAAATAAAAATTACCCATGTTCAGCGCATCACTTGTTTCTGTGTGTTTTTTTTTTTTTTTTAATTTTACTCATTTGAAAAAGCATCTTCTCAAATCTTTGAGGATCTCAACATGTAAGCATATTAATGATCCATTGCAGTCACTTTAAAATAGTATGTATGTTTAAAGATCAGCATCCCAGCACATTAAGACAGTACAGTTTATAACACTGAACATAATGATACACGAGTAGGATACACCTCTGATTAGATGTGACAGACATCTACAAGGTCAGGTTTGAACCTTGAATATCAAGGGACACAAGAACCCAAGCACGGATGATGGGATGTAGCTCGGTTTAAAGAAATGCAGACTTGTGACTGATCATTTTACTCATTACCTAATCATATTTTGATCACTGATTACTCACTAATATTTAAGCAATTCAGCCCTAAATTGTTAAGAATGTTCTTCCTGATACTAAAGTGATTTCTCACTTATTTTAATCATAATATTTACACTTAAGGTAATTTCTACCTTATTTTCAGATGAATTACTCCTGCCAAAATGCCACCATTTCTTGAAATTAACAGTGGAAAAAAAGTAAATGGAAAAGTAAAACTTAAAAAGTAAATAATGAAAAATGTCTAAAATCGGGCTGCACGAGTCTGCACGATCAGAGGGTGAGAAGCTAAAGTCTACCCTGATGTCACAGCAGGGAGTCAATGAGATAGGGCTGCAATCCAAGACTGCGGGGAACCAAAAGAAATATTTAAGTTTAGAGATAAACAGTCCATTTAAATGGATTGGCTCAGACAAATGAGGGGCGTGCAGACATTAAACGTGGGCTGCTGCATTAAACGGCGCTGTTGCATGCTTCAGCTTATACCGAAAAAAAAAGTACCCCAATGCAAACCAAGCAGCAGGAGTGTGAAAATTCATCTTCCTTTTTACTCACATACCGACCAGCCTTGTTTTAAATCTGTAATGTGTGTTACATTGACCAGAAACTATTATTTACTGCAGAAATCTTTGTTATTCTAGGTCCATCACTTCCATACAGAATTACAGGTATCTAGACCTTGTCTCAGTCATCTGCTGCATAATAAGGATTCCAGTTTGGATAAACTACCCTTATTTTTCAAGGAAAATCATCCAAAACAGTATTTAAAACATCTAGAAATGTACTGTCACAAGCACTATGGTCTCCAAAAGAGGATAATGTTATGATGAGCAAAAGCTTTCAGATTCAGTACTTTGGCTTCACAAAGAAGCCTTATCGTGTTAGTAAAATCACTCTTTGCAACATTTAGATGTTGATGGTCCGAGACCTCTTCAGTACCTTCAGACTTCAAACTCCACGCAGAAAGGCCCCCAGGGGCCTTTGTGCTAACTACTGCACTGCTGTGCCGCCCATGGTCCTACATATTTTCATTTTTTTTCTTGTGTTTAGGTTGCATCTTGCATAGTTGGTTGGTGGTAAATTTCATGATACAGGACATGAGAACCAAACCAGTGATAATAATGATAATGATGACAATAACAACAGTAATAATATTAATAATAATAATGATGCTGTTAACAACAACAACAACAACATGATCTTTTCCTTTTGGCTACTCCTTCCAGGGGTCTCCATAGCGAATCAACCTCCGCCATCAAACCCTATTCTTTGTATCCTCTTCTCTCACACCAACTAACTTCATACCCCTTTTCATTACATCCATAAATTCTCTTTGGTCTTCCTCTAGACCTGTTGCCTGGCAGTTCCAGCCTTAGCATTCTTCTACCAATATGTTAACTAGCCCTCCACTGTACATGACCAAACCATCTCAGTCTGGCTTCTCTGATCTTCTCTCCAAAACATCTAATAAGGGGTGTCCCTCTGATAGACTCATTCACAATTCTATTTATCCTTATAAGTCCCAAAGAGAACCTCAACATTTTTATCTCTGGGACCTCCAACTCTGCTTGCTGTCTTTTGCTCAGTGCAACTGTCTCCAGATCATACAGCATCGCTGGTCCCACCACTTTCTTGTAGACCCTTCATTTCATGTTGGCTGATTTTATCCCACACTAACTATGACACCTTTCTCCACCCATTCCGACCCCCTTGGACATGTTTCTTCACTTCTTTTCCACACCCTCCCCCTTTTTTATATCCCCTCCCTGTAGCCTCACCGTTCCACTCGGGTCCCTCTCATTCAGACAATAATAATAATGCCAATAATGATGATGATGATAATTCTTCTTCTTCTCCTTTTGGCGTTTACCTTCAGGGGTCGCCACAGCGAATCAACCTTCTCCATCTAACCCTATTCTCTGTATCCTCGACTCTCACACCAACTACCTTCATATCCTGATGATGATGATAATGATAATAATACAAATTTTGATAGAGCCCTTTCCACCAAAGTGCTGTACACGTGAGAAGAGTTAAGAGTAGGATGCAAATGAATACACATTTGATTCTTTTATTCAGCCTATTCTGTAGTGAGGGACTCAAAGGGGTTAGAAGCATCCAATTAAACTATTGCATGTTTTTGGACTATGAGAAGAAACCGGGGAGAACATGGACACCTCACAAAAAAAAAAGCTCCCTTTCTGTGTCGAACCAGGAACCTTCTTGTTAAGAGGTGTAAGAGCGAACCAGAAAAAAACTCACTCACACAAACACCACTCAGGACTCCTATGCAGCAGCAAACAAGTGGGTTTTCAACTATTGCTTTAAAGAATCAGCAGAGCAGGCGCTGGCTGATGTCAGGAGGCAGACCGTTCCACAATGTTGGTGCACGAAAAGAAAGGCCCTCTCGAAAGCAATTCTTTGTCCGGACCTCGGGGACACACAAAAGACGAGAAACCCCAGGAGCGCAGTGCACGCCCGGGCACATATGGCCTTCACCAAATCAGATAGATGAGATGCTGCAATGCCATTGACTCTCGCCTGAATAGGAAGCCATTGGACAGAGGCTGACGGCGGGGTCATGTCAGCGGTGAGGGAAGGGTCATGACTGAGTCAATAATCGAGTCATGATTTCATCAATGCATGGATGAAAATCTGCATCATTTCCTGACAAGACAGGTCTGATCCGATGTTCTCTTCAATTATTCAGTTTCCTGTGCAATAACGCTGAGTTTTACACATAAATACTAAATGTAATCATATGCATGTACTTGTAAATACACATGTATATACATTACATATATTTTTACATACCTTTAACCTTATTGTCATGTATTTCTTTTGATCTTTACGTTTTTTTTTCATTTTATTTTTATTATTCACTATTTTGTTCTTTATTGTTAGAAAGATTTCTATTTTTATTCTTCTCCACTTTACTCTGTGAGCAGGAGATGCTTTCAACAAAAAGCAATTTCCCCCTCGGGGATCAATAAAGTATTCTGATTGATTCTGAACACGGACGCTGGAAGACAGAACACACACCAAGATTCCTAACTCTAGTGTTGCACTGATGATGGGAAGAAGCTTAATTTGAAAAAAGGCAAACCGAGTGAGGTGGTTCATCATATCAAATGAAAACACGGCTTTCCTTCTGATGCTCTGCACAATCCCAGCCAAAAAAGTATTTCATCTTTTCTACTGTCTTGCCACCAGAAGGCGCCATCGTACCGTTTTCTTCCAAACTAATGCGACTCTAAGGGCAGAACACAAAGTCCTTCCAATAAAAAAGCCAAGCCTCCTTTCTTCTCAAGCCCCACATCTCCTACAGAGACAACTATACCAGGATGAGAAGCACTTGTTGTGCTTTCAGAGCCTGTTGGAGCAATTAATGCCAGTGCTAAGCTGTGAAGTGAGAGGTGGAGAGGGAGACAGAGGATGTGAGCGGGAGTGAGAAAAATCAGCTTTTTATGTTTGTCAAGGATGAAGAAAGAACTATAATTGTGACATTGGAGGCCTTGGGTTGCAACTTCTTCATTTGTGCAGCCATCAGGCAGGCTTTTGAAAATAGCAGACTCCCCCAGCTCTTTCTATGAGCACAGGAGATACTGAAACTAAATAGGGAACCTGCTATTTATTTGCCAAACAATTCCTTGACTATTAATAGTTGCTAGTGATGCTGTTCTTTTTTTTTTTTTTTTTTTTTGACAACGTGAGAATTCAAGGACAAAAAAAAATGCTTTTATCCTAGACTTTTGATGCGAGGCTAATTTGAACCCAACATACACACTGTGTCCTTAGTTGCGAATAACGCACCCCGCTGTCGTTTATAATCTTTTAAATAAACAATATGGCACCTAAGGCCCTCTATTTTTTTTTTCCCCATCCACCCAAAATGGTTCGACGGGTTGTTTTCTTTGCCATTTTAGGATCAAACCAAGTTGTTAATGACCAGCAGTTACCAGCAGTTAATTTCCGCGCCCCCCCCCACCTTCACACAGCGGTCTAAGCTGCTCCAAGAAAGTGCCAAGCAATGTCTCCCGCCTGCCTCCCCCCCCCTCCACCCGAATCATCAGAATGTCCTTCTGGAGAGGGATTCAGTTGAGTGAAGAAGATGAGAGAGAACGAGCATTTTCTTCTTAGTGAGCCGAGATCCCTTTGAAGTTTCAGTCGCACTGAAGACTCATCAACACATGGCTCAAGGCAAGGTTAGGCCAAGTCTCAGGGTTGGCACTTCCACAGTGATTTGAAGGTTTTCACACTCTGGGCCACGGCATGTCACTCAGCAAGTCTGCTCCGAACATTAGTCCTATTGACGACGATGTTTACTGACGTTTGCTTGATTGGGGGAAAGTGAAATGACTATGAATATGTATGTCCGCTCTCCTGACGAACAACTGTTTGATGCTGCCGGTGAAAGTTTCTCTAAATAAGCAAGGTAAATAATAGAACCGGGAGAGCATCAGTCAGGGTGAATGTATTTAGTCCCATATTCATCCCCGTGCCGAAGGTTCGAGGTATTACTCAGCAAATCACACAAAGTAGTAAGAAGGCTTTTTGGTTTTTAATTTGAAGATGGAGTTTTGACTGACAGGTCTGTTTATTTTCTTTCAGACATTTTCCGGCGTGTCTCAGTTGCCATGGTTATGTGATTATTTGTGAACGGAAACAAGCGGTTAAGCATTTTGCCAAACACAATGAGATGACATTGCTGTCGGCTGTAAATACAAACCACAACACGAGAAACGGATCACGTGTTCCCTGATAATTTAACGATATCGATGTGACGCTTTTGTTGTTTCGGCTGTTTACTCGGGGAAATGTAAGTCTCTCGATTAATTCCGGTTTATTTCTGATGACAGAAAGATGTCGGCTATTTTGGCTGCAGAGCTTTCGAACGTGTGAGGAGCTAAACCCGCAATGTAGAAGGTTTATATTCGTTTCTTTCTTCACTGTCCGACAGCATAATTATTATTACCGCTTTTCTTTCACAACTTGGAAATTGTACCTTTTCGAAAGACCTTCAACAGCAGTACTTCAGCGATTGAGCTAAGCGACATCCAGACTGATGTTACGTGATCATGGAGATGGAGACTAACTCAAGCGCCTGTTTTCACACAATCACTGTCTTTGTTCTGACACTGAAGCGACCATGGATCCTCACCCTTTCACTGTTATCTATCCAACTTTCTACTTTCTTAGGTTTTATTCCATCCTTCCATTGTTTGGGAGATCTGTTTTTTAATAATTGCTACTTCGTCATGCATTTTTACGATTATTTAGACTTATTAATTGTATTACTTATAGGAATAGAATTGATTTACATAACACAAAATATTGATACAACATTCATTTTATATTTTTATGCCTCATGTTGAGCAAGGAGGTAACTTTGATATGTGAAAGTCTGATTCTATCAAGTGAATTTTTCCCATCATATCTCCAATATGATTTATAAATACCTGATCATTTCCAATTTGAGTGGCCTCTTAGAAAACAATAAAGTCTGACCTGCTAATCCCCCAGATAAAGTCAGAATATTATTATTATTCTTTTTTGTTTTTCAATTTTTGAACAATTTCCCCTCAGAGTGATGGCGCTTTCAGAGGCAAGGCAATTCTTCAACCAATCTGACCTTTGTGTGGGAATTGGTGCGGTGACCTTTTAAAGAAAAGCTCAAACTGCACTAATGTGGCAAGATCCTAATAGAATTTCTTTCTCTCAAACAAGTTTATGTATCACAAACACTATATATAGCTCGACTATGCTTACTGCTCAGTTTGCAGCCTAATCTGTCCTAAAAGGAGCCAATACTTTCATAGAACGGAGGAAAACAATACAATGTATTTGCTTCAGTTTGAAATTTTGTGTACAAATGTCCCCTCTTTTTAAAGATACAAGTCCAGTAAGTAATTGGCATGAATTGAATCCGTATGAAAATTATAATGGTAGCACTCAGAGTGACAGGGAAGCGCTCAAAGCCCAGGGTCATTAATCTGTTCAAATGTTACCAGGCAACAACAGGTCGCTACCTAATCAGAGCCAGTGTTGATTCATTTCCATGAATGTACGTGAAATATAAAGCACAGTTCATGTGTGTTCTGCAGCATTTTAGCACCTTGTTTCACATCACATGTACACCCGCCCCCCAAAACATACAGTCTGTTCTGAGTAGGGTAAACGTGGCTGAGGGTTGATAAAGAAACCCGCCGAAAGATACATACTCGCCCTGGATCCCAGTGGTTTCACATCTAAGCCCACCTGAGCATATCCGGGTCATTGTTATTCATCTCTACAGAAGGTCGAGCACAGGCCTGCTCCTGCTGTGTGTTTTCGGGTCATTGTTCAAACACTCGCGGCGCACATCGGGCACGGAGAAAAGATGTCGAAAAGAAGGGGAGGAGGGAAAAAGAGAAAAGCAGACACCGTGAGACAGCGGCACGAGGCAACAAGCATTCAAAGAATAGCTGCTATACAATTTGTTATTCACTAATTTCTATCTATATTATGCTGCGCTGCCCTTTTGGGACACATGGTGAGAACCAGCACAGAGACTCATGAATATGAATCTTTAATCAATAGAGCAGACGAGTAAAACATATGAACTGAATGAATATGAGAAATTGCTGCATCAAAAGGGTCTTGATCACGTCGGTGCTTCTAACAGCACTGCAGCCCTACGTGCATGTGGAGATGATAACCGGAGACACACTCTCTGTGGTCTGGCTGCTTATTGAATTGACAGGTTTGGAATACGGTGCCGCGCAGAGAAGGTTTGCCAGACGCAGATTTACAACGCAGGGGGTAACACGGAGCACGGAGCTCTGAAATGTAATGCATTTGAAATGAAATGAACAGTTGACACGCGGACCGCTGAGGCCCCCAGAGTCTGCGGTCGGAACTCTTTGAATGTGCAAGAGCACTTGGTGCGGCGGAGGCACAGGTTGAGCCTGTAAGATGATGCAGGGCTGTCTTCGCTCTCGTGACTTTCTCCTCCGGCCTCCTGTTCAAGCGTTATTGAGATTAAGAGCCATTAAAAGGTTCTCTGCTGCATGTGCAGTTTCTATTGATCACATTGACTTAACCCACTGTAGCCAGTGATCCGATTACAAGTGTTGTATCCCCCACCCTCATCCCCTCCCCCTCCATCTTTTTCTCTCCTTGCCCTCCCTTCTCTTTTTCCTCCTCGCCCACACTTTTTGGTTCATGTTGCTCTGCGGGGGTTTGGATCACCAGTGCCGATGTCAGCAGCAGGGCCTCCCAAAAGGTCCAAGGCCTTCTTGGTGAGCGTCATGATTTTTGCTCTCCGTCCTCGCCCCCCCCGACCGTCTACGCGTATCCCGCTTCTGCGCAGCCTCCGTCAAATCCGGACACCGCATGGGTCATGGTGAAACATATTCCTCTATGAGAGCAGCGGAGTAGCTCTGAGAGATAGATGCTGGGGGAAAGTCGAAGAAGCATCAGCCCCTGACCCCGACCCCATCTAGCATCATCCATCCCATTGCTTACGTGGTCAAACAGCCCTGGGGGAGCTCTTGTGAGACCACTGGGGTTATTAGCATTGACAGAGGCTCACAGATATCTGCTCTACCCTTATGTAGGAGGTGCCCCTCTCCTGCTAATTTAGGGGGATCCCTGCAGAACTGACAACATAGCGCTCCTAGAAATATTAGTTTGAAGCCAAGTGGATTCAACACAGGAAGTATTCGCACAAAACTAAGCTGCGAGGAACATTTAGTCGGGAAAAGTAACTTTGTGAGCAGAATATATTAAATGACCGTACACGATGGCTGCATTAACTGAAGCTGAATTTCTATAGTATTCCGCTGGTTGATGATTCAAATGGGGTTTTGGACAAAAGGCTGACTGAAAACTCTCATAAATTCCTCAAGGGCAAGTTTGATACCGTGTTAAATACTGCAATACATGGTGTCAAGTACGGTCATGTGTTGACAGAACTGGGTCTGTTGGCAATCATTGCTGTGTGATAGGGCTTGTTCTGTGTCCTGGTTCTATCACTCAACTGTACCATTGAGAGACCCAAACAAATAAAAAAAAAAACAGAGGGAGGAACTTGAACTACATTCAGTTGCCGGATGAATCGCTGCAAACATGATAGCTTTCACGTATGGAGTGCTCTCCATTTCATATGGTCACATGTGATGTCTTCTTACATTTTTTTCTCTCTATTGTTCCCATTAAACATTTGAATGCTTTGCTTTGATATACAGTACAGACCTTGGGGCCAGATCATGGCCAGGGCTGGATGATGAATACAAAGGAGGACCCATTATATTTAGAATCAACAGAGCCTTGAGAATAGGACCACAGTGGGCGCAGGGCTTATAAACAGCTGAACATGCAGGATGAAAGGCTCACTGTGATGCGTGTCCAAGGAGAGAACATGAGAGCGCAAGATTGTAATGTGAGAGTCGGACACCTGAGAGCAAATTTTTGATACCCCCCACTCCCCCACCCACCCTCCACTATCAGCAGAGTCATGGAGATTACCATAATGAAACCTAAATGGTGTGTGTGCATCTGGACTTTGATATCGCGGATGGGCTGGGTAAAGCCACTGACCTTCGGAGCTGCTGCAATTACATCATAGGGCAGATCCTGCTCTCATGCATATTAATGCAGCTTCTGGAGGCATCACCCATACCTTTGATTCCCTGGCATCTGAGCTCACCAATGCATGACAAGTGTATCTCAACACAAAGTGTATATGATGGGTTTTTTGCTGTGGGAGATATAGAGAGCCAGATCAAAGTTGCAGACCCTTTTCTCTGCAGGGGGTTCAGAAAGGTGATGTGTGTGGGTGAACAAGTGAATGCATTTCATAGAAAAGAGGAGATTTGAGTGAAAAACGTGTAGGCAGTCTCTCAATGTAAAACCAGGCTACCACGTAGAACACTGTAACCGCTCTGAGTTGGAGCCAGAGGTTAATCAGAATCCTCGTTTTTCTTATTTTGAGCTACTATTATTGTCTTAATAAGGTCACCGTTATTTTAACAGTATAGGACATTTTATTCTAATACAGACACCTTATTATTAGACTGAGCAGCACATGATGCTGCCATCCCAATGTAATGAGTAAGACCCCGCAAATTCTGTTCCGAGCCAAATGTTTTATGCATGTAAAAATAAAAGACTGTAAGAGATTTAGTCACAGATGAATTAAGAACCTCTTTTAAATAACCTTAAGGAATAACAAAGAATAAAATCAAATAACAGCAGACACCGATGGTACATTTACTTGCCAATTCATAATTTAAGAGAAAAAAAATGCAGATAAAGGCAAAAGCTCAGCCATAAAGCCCCCCTTTGTTGGAATGTGTAGTTGTTAAGGTGTTTAGTACTCTTGATACAGTTAAGAAGTCTCTAAAATGACAGCCTTCACCGTGACCATTATCTATCATCACCTCCATTAAACCTTCTCAGTTTAGACCAATGAATGAATTGCTGTGCTTATACATCAATAGTCCCACTTATATGTGCCAAATAAAATGGTGTGTTTTCCCTCGTATCCACCAAGGCTGCAGTA